>NC_090650.1:80049032-80375617 GCF_040937935.1 Hyperolius riggenbachi
AAAAAAGCCACTTTGTAGGTTAGAAATTTCATATCAATATCCTCAATTGGTTCAAATGGAGATTTTATTAGACCGTTGAGTACTAATGACAAGTCCCACTGGGGAAAAATCTTCTGTCTGACTGGAAAAGATCTTTGTAAGGCCTTAAAGAAAATGTTCACTAATTCTTCCTGTGCTAAGTGTCTATCTAGAAGAATGGATAAGGCTGAGCACTGAACCTTAAGAGTACTGGGTGCTAATTTCATGTCGAAACCATCCTGGAGAAATTCCAGGACAGAACTAGTCAAAATCCAATCTTTTGAACATGATTCACACCAAGCTATATACACTTTCCAAACCTTACGGTATATTTTCTGAGTTACCGGTTTTCTACATTTCATAATAGTTTCGATAACCTTTTCAGAAAGTCCCTTGTTTCTCATTATTACCCTCTCAGGATCCAGGCTGCCAGATTGAATAATTGTGGACTGGGGTGATTCAGTGGTCCTTGAATGAGGAGATCTGGACGAACTGGCAAAGGAAACGGTGGCTCCATCGCCAATTTCAGTAGAGTCGCATACCATGGCCTCTTTGGCCATTGGGGTGCAATTAGAATTAACCTTACTTTTTCTTTCTGAAGTTTTACTAAAACTTGCGTAAGTAGTACTATCGGAGGGAATGCGTAACATAGGTTGAATTCCCAAGGGAGACTTAGCGCGTCCAACCCCAGCGACCTGTGGCACTTGTGGAGTGAGGAAAACCGCTTCACCTTTGCATTTCGCGGGGATGCAAACAGATCCACTTCTGGAACTCTAAACTTCTGTGTTACCAATTGGAAGACTTCTGAATGAAGTTCCCATTCCGATTGGTTTATTTCTTGCCGGCTCAAAAAAATCCGCCTCTATGTTGAGGGCCCCTTTTATGTGAACCGCAGTTAAAGATAGAACTCGAGGTTCTATCCACTCTAGAATTCCTGCACAAAGGGACATCAGATCTCTTGATCTCGTGCCCCCCTGTTTCGATAGATATGCCACTGTCGTGATGTTGTCTGAAAAAACTAAGACATGGTTCCCTTCTATCAGAGATTGAAAAGATAGAAGGGCCTCCTGGACTGCCATCAGTTCCCTGAAGTTGGACGACTTCCTTCTTATTGAGGGTGCCAAATTTCCCTGAGCATGATTGCCCAAAGCTGTGGCCCCCCCAAACCCAGGAACTCGCGTCTGTAAAAACCTTTATCGGATCGTTCTGCCTCCAAAATTTTCCCCTGGACAGGTTTTGTGGATCCAACCACCAGGTCAGGCTGGACTTCACCCTCTCTGGGATAGCGGTTAGTAGATCCAGAAAATCTTTGGATTTGTCCCAATTTGCCAACAGCAAGTCTGCTTTGTGACTGGGCCCAAGTGACCGCTGGAATGGATGCGGAAAATAGGCCTAGTATTCACATGATCCATCGAAGAGAAGACTTCTCTTGACTGACCAGACTCTCTACCTCTGACCGAATTTTCACTACTTTCTCTGGTGGAAGAAAAATCTTTTTCTCCACTGAGTTTATCGTGTACCCCAAAAATATAATCTCCTGCACCGGGGACAGAGCCGACTTCTCGTAGTTTAAGAAAAATAGAAAGGTTAGGCACCACTTAGTCAATTAGACATATATAGATATATATGACTTGGATCTCTTGGTACTTGCCAATTGGCAACACATCACCCCCAATAAAGCTGAATATCTATATACATATGGCCAGGGTTCACAATGTGTTTGCCAAATAGATCACAATTTTAATTAATTCATTATCAAAAACTGTACAGATATGCTTAATTGCATGCAAAAATTAGCAAATGGAGATTAAAAAAACAAGTTAAAAAATTGCTGGAGAACTGTGCATCACAGTGTACATATAGCTCAGGCCTAGCTTACCTACTCTAAGCCGGCTTGCACACATACAACCACTCTACCAACCAGTCACGGTGCCTTCACACAATCACTAGTGGCCACAGTCCATAAGCAGACAAGCATTAGCGGTAAAGCTCCCCATAGGGGGCAGCCAGAGAGTCCACCTGCATAGCAGCGATAGCAATGGCAGCAAGAGATCAACAGCCGTCAAGCAGTCCAAACTTCTCTCAACCTTGCTGTCACCATGTACTGGAGGAAGAGTTTCCACAGCCCAGCTAAAGAGAATCTCTCACCACTTCCGTCGCTCACAGTTCAGTGGGTACCCACGCTTGTCCTCCGTTCGTCTGTGCCACCAATGAAGAGGAGGGAACTCTGCGACCCGTGTATTCCTACTGGTGCAGCCGGACAGCTCGCACCAGTGTCCACAAAGTGTCGAAGCGTCTCACCTCACGAAGACGCCGAAACGTCACAGCGTGTCTCTGGTGGTGTGTGGTCAATGAGGCAGTGATGCATAGTCCCCGCCCATCTACGCGTTTCCTGCCCTCCAATTGGGCGATTCGTCAGGATGTAACTTTGGGCTAGTGTTACACCATCTTTATATCCCCGTCACATTGTAGCTCCTCCTGCCAGTGCACACGTGATCCTTTCCGACTTTCTACGGGAAATGGTTACTGTTCCATATACGGAAAGTGATTACTGTTCGTCATGTATTTGCACTGTAGCGGATTGCATGGTTTGTAGGTATTGTACTCCATTCTTTCTTTTATCCATAGTAGATCGACAGCAGTTAGCGATGGTTATTCTTTATCATATTTCTTCCACTGTTCTCTCATATAGACATTTCTTATAGCATTGTAACAACAGTGCAGGGTCATTCATTTAGTCCAAGTATCAGGGTACTTTGCATTGGCGGGATGAAGCATATTTGGAGAGTGAGTGGGGGGGAAGGAAAGGAAAGCAGGATAGAAGGGAAGGGGGGGGGGGAAGGGGGGAAAAAAGATTTGGGGAGGGAAAGATTTGGGGGGGGGGAGGGGGAGGGAATAGTAGGGAAAAGAGAGAAATAAAGTAGATAAAGGAAGAAAAGGGGATTGCACAGATATAAATCCTTCGTTCCTTTCATACTAGCTCCATTCAGCATTACACCAGCCATACCTATCCTAGGTTTCCAGCTATGCAGCATTACACATTTAATCACTCAGGTATATGCTGCTTTTTTTAGGAAGGGTTTTAGGCTGAATTCATTATTGAGGCCACATGGAGCCAGTGTCTGCAACTTAAAAATCCACATGCTTTCTTTACAAAGGAGTTCATTTCTCCAATCACCCTGTCTCCCTGAAATCCTCAACTTAAAAATCCCCTTAAAAAGGGTACCCCGCAAGCTGGACCCATGATTCTCTGCATAATGTTTTCCCAGAGTTGTATCCATGTTCTTGTTTACTATATTGCACATGTGTTCTAGTATGCGGGATTTCAAGGCTCTCTCCGTCATCCCTATGTACATAAGGCCACATGGACACGTGACCATATATACTACACACTCAGTGTTACAATTAATAAATGACTGAATTTTGTATTCCTTAGATCCGCCACTGTCCCAGAATGTTTGGGCCTTATGTACATAGGGACAGGCCTTGCACTTACCGCACCTATACATTCCCAGGGTAGGGGTCCTATTTAGCCATGTGGCTGGTGCTGGGCTTCTCCTATATTCACTGTTAACCAGCATATCTTTAAAGTTTGTTGCTCACCTTGCTGTAACCTTGGGAATTGGATCTATTATTTCTGCTGAACCAGTAAGTATATACCAATGACGGTCTAATATTTCATGGAGTTTACCCCAATGCGCCCCATAAGTGGAGATTAGTCTGACCTTGTCATACTTTTTCTGTACATCGTTTTTAGACTGTTTAGATCTATGAGTTCCATCCAGGAGACTGTCCCTCTGTATATCCCATTCTTTCTTCAGGGCCCTGCGTAACAACTTGTGTGGGTACCCCCGTTCGCGAAATCTCCAATACATCTCCCTTGATTCAGATCTAAAGCAATCATCCGTGGAGCAATTCCTTCGTAAACGAACGAATTGTCCATATGGGATCCCCCTGAGCAGATGACCTGGGTGATGGCTGGTGGCATGGAGAAGGCTATTTCCCGCCGTCGGTTTACGAAACGATGAAGGCACAACCCGATCATCCTTTATTGTTAATAACAGGTCCAAAAACGACAGGTTTGTATTAGAGTTGGGCGAACAGTTCGGCTGTGTTAGCGGAACTGCAGCCGAACTGTTCGGCTGCCCAACCTGTCATTTCGCTGTGGCTCTTACTACTTCCGGGTCGCAATGACCCGGAGTAGTACGTCTGCGCTGGCCCGGCGGAGCGCGTCCTAGATCGCGCTCCCGTTGCCGGGCACTCTCTGCGCATGTGTGTGACGTCACTCATGACGTCATGATGGCTGGTGGCATGGAGAAGGCTATTTCCCGCCGTCGGTTTACGAAACGATGAAGTCACAACCCGATCATCCTTTATTGTTAACAACCGGTCCAAAAACGACAGGTTTGTATCACTATAATTATAGGTAAGTTTTATATTTGTTTCAACGTCGTTTAACCGATCGACAAAACGTTTAAGATCATCCACGCCTTTTCTCCACACCACCAGCACATCGTCGATGTATCTCACCCACAAAGCAACCCCATCCTCAAAGTCCTTGTCCTGGTAGACCACTTGTCGCTCCCACAGCCCCAAATGGAGGCAAGCGTACATCGGGGCGCATGATGCGCCCATTGAGGTCCCCCGGACTTGTCTGTAGTGCTGGCCTGAGAAAGAGAAACAATTGTTCCCCAAAATTAAGTTCATGGCCTCCACCACGAAAGCATTATGGGCATATGCTTGTGGGTAATGTTCATATGTGTAAAATTCCAGGGCTCTGAGTCCCTCCCGGTGAGGGATCGACGTGTATAACGACTCCACGTCAATGCTCACCAGGAGGGAACTCGGTGGGACAGCAGATTCCGCCAAAGTACGCAAGACATCACCAGTATCCAATATAAAAGATGGAAGGGACATTACAATGGGTTTCAATCGGATGTCAATATATTGGCCTAAACGTTCTGTAGGGCTCCCATTTCCGGACACTATTGGGCGTCCTGGGGGGTTGGGTAGTTGTTTATGGACCTTGGGGATGAAGTAGATTACCGGCACATTATATTCCTCTACTCTCATATATTCCCACTCTTTTTGATTGATTGCTCCCGTATACAGGGCTTCATCCAAGAGATCATTTACTTTTTGTTTAATTTGTGGGAAAGGGTCCAATTCCAGCCTCTGGTACGTATCCGAGTCGCTTAATTGTCTATTGGCTTCACATACATAGTCTCCCTCATCCAGCAAGACTATGTTGCCGCCTTTGTCACTTGGCTTAATAATGACACCTGGGGCTTTTTTCAATTCCTCCAATGCCTTAAACTCTCCTGGACTCAGATTGTACTCAGAGACTGGTATCGACCAATCTCCACCTCGTAGGTCTCTCTCTATTGCTTCCAAAAATACCGACAGATATTTATTATTGTTTAGGGGAGGTATATAACTGGATTTTTTCTTTAAACTTGTTTTAGTGGGAAAAAGCTCCTCAACATTTTCAGGTAGGGCAGGCAACAAGTCATCCGGTGGTGGGTTAACCTCATCCCATAAGGATTCAAGGTTAGCCAGAGCCTCCCTCTCCTGTATCGATAATCCTGTATATAGGGGGGGCTCCTTCGCCATTGCCCCTTCCCCACCATAGGTGAGTTTCAACATTATCTTCCTAACAAACATATAAACGTCTTTATAAATGTCGGAGTCCCCCCTTGAAGCTGGTGCGAACGAGAGGCCCCTTTCCAATACCCGGACATGTGTCTCCTCCAATCGGAATTTTGACAGGTTAATGACCACCCCCAATGACTCATCGCCCCCAATCACCTCTGTTTCTGTGGCTGGCCACTGCGTGTTCTCATTCCCATATCTTCCTCTTTCTCCTCCTCTGAACTCTCCTGATCTGTGTCCACCAATAAATCGTTTTTTGACGGTTTTTTAGACTTTCTGCGTCTAGATGGGTTGTTTTTCTTCCTCTTATTGTCAAATCTAGTATTTTCAATGATCTCATCTCGTCCCGAGAAGGAAACAGATCTTTTACTTGTGGAGGACTCTACCGATATGTCTGTCTCCTCTCCCGACTGTTCACCTGTGGCACTACCCCCCGTATTTCTCCTTTTTCTTCTACGTTTAGTTTTGACCACACACCACCAGAGACACGCTGTGACGTTTCGGCATCTTCGTGAGGTCGGACGCTCCGACACTTTGTGGACACTGGTGCGAGCTGTCCGGCTGCACCAGTAGGAATACACGGGTCTCAGAGTTCCGTCCTCTTCACTGGTGGCACAGACGAACGGAGGACAAGCGTGGGTACCCACTGAACTGTGAGCGACGGAAGTGGTGAGAGATTCTCTTTAGCTGGGCTGTGGAAACTCTTCCTCCAGTACATGGTGACAGCAAGGTTGGGAGAAGTTTGGACTGCTTGACGGCTGTTGTTGATCTCTTGCTGCCATTGCTATCGCTGCTATGCAGGTGGACTCTCTGGCTGCCCCCTATGGGGTGCTTTACCGCTAATGCTTGTCTGCTTATGGACTGTGGCCACTAGTGATTGTGTGAAGGCGCCGTGACTGGTTGGTAGAGTGGTTGTATGTGTGCAAGCCGGCTTAGAGTAGGTAAGCTAGGCCTGAGCTATATGTACACTGTGATGCACAGTTCTCCAGCAATTTTTTAACTTGTTTTTTTTAATCTCCATTTGCTAATTTTTGCATGCAATTAAGCATATCTGTACAGTTTTTGATAATGAATTAATTAAAATTGTGATCTATTTGGCAAACACATTGTGAACCCTGGCCATATGTATATAGATATTCAGCTTTATTGGGGGTGATGTGTCGCCAATTGGCAAGTACCAAGAGATCCAAGTCATAAATATCTATATATGTCTAATTGACTAAGTGGTGCCTAACCTTTCTATTTTTCTTATACCACATTACAGGATATATTGTCCATTGGCCAACCTGTGGCATCACTTAAATTATTAGTACTATTGCTGTGCAGCAAATTGGCTTTAAAACGGTTTTATTTGTGTACCTGTCTTATATGTCCCCCAGCTATCCGCATGTGCACTAGTGAATCAACCCTCGCTTGCTGTGGTGGCCCGGGCCGGTAGCCTAGGACCCTCCCTAGTACATAACAGACTGGTTCCACTTCTGGTTGACTTACTGTGGGGAGGGCCAATATGGCGTATATGATAACTAAAGATGTTGATGATGAAATAGAGGCAGCTTTTGCTGGGAATCATCAAGAAACTGGCAGCAATGACCTAATAGAACTTAAAGAGCTTTTTAAAAAACATGGGGCCCTGCTCCACAGGCAGCTTAAGCGCAAGTGGAACGTGTCATTGCTAGAATCATATCGCAAAGCAGGGGTAATACCCGGGGGTCTTTTAGAAAGGGTCATGTCTGCAGAAAATCTACTAACCGAACGGTTTGTGAGTAAATGGGAGAGGGCCTTGGCACGCGGTCTAGAAATACTGCAGATGATAGCAGAGGAGGAAAAACTACAGTTGGAGGAGGTTACAGATGAAATCTCTGATAGTGCAGAAACACTTAACGAGTTCAGCAGTCATGAGGCATTTGGGGGTCTGAATGATGTACTGAAACAATCAATTAAAAGGAAGCAGGCAGCAATTAAAAGACAAAAACGTGAAACTAAACGTATAGTGATACAAACCTGTCGTTTTTGGACCTGTTATTAACAATAAAGGATGATCGGGTTGTGACTTCATCGTTTCGTAAACCGACGGCGGGAAATAGCCTTCTCCATGCCACCAGCCATCACCCAGGTCATCTGCTCAGGGGGATCCCATATGGACAATTCGTTCGTTTACAAAGGAATTGCTCCACGGATGATTGCTTTAGATCTGAATCAAGGGAGATGTATAGGAGATTTCGCGAACGGGGCTACCCACACAAGTTGTTACGCAGGGCCCTGAAGAAAGAATGGGATATACAGAGGGACAGTCTCCTGGATGGAACTCATAGATCTAAACAGTCTAAAAACGATGTACAGAAAAAGTATGACAAGGTCAGACTAATCTCCACTTATGGGGCGCATTGGGGTAAACTCCATGAAATATTAGACCGTCATTGGTATATACTTACTGGTTCAGCAGAAATAGCAGAAATTAT
Source organism: Hyperolius riggenbachi (assembly GCF_040937935.1). Taxonomy (NCBI): domain Eukaryota; kingdom Metazoa; phylum Chordata; class Amphibia; order Anura; family Hyperoliidae; genus Hyperolius; species Hyperolius riggenbachi. The sequence continues at coordinate 80,057,162 of NC_090650.1, forward strand.
AGATCCAATTCCCAAGGTTACAGCAAGGCGAGCAACAAACTTTAAAGATATGCTGGTTAACAGTGAATATAGGAGAAGCCCAGCACCAGCCACATGGCTAAATAGGACCCCTACCCTGGGAATGTATAGGTGCGGTAAGTGCAAGGCCTGTCCCTATGTACATAAGGCCCAAACATTCTGGGACAGTGGCGGATCTAAGGAATACAAAATTCAGTCATTTATTAATTGTAACACTGAGTGTGTAGTATATATGGTCACGTGTCCATGTGGCCTTATGTACATAGGGATGACGGAGAGAGCCTTGAAATCCCGCATACTAGAACACATGTGCAATATAGTAAACAAGAACATGGATACAACTCTGGGAAAACATTATGCAGAGAATCATGGGTCCAGCTTGCGGGGTACCCTTTTTAAGGGGATTTTTAAGTTGAGGATTTCAGGGAGACAGGGTGATTGGAGAAATGAACTCCTTTGTAAAGAAAACATGTGGATTTTTAAGTTGCAGACACTGGCTCCATGTGGCCTCAATAATGAATTCAGCCTAAAACCCTTCCTAAAAAAAGCAGCATATACCTGAGTGATTAAATGTGTAATGCTGCATAGCTGGAAACCTAGGATAGGTATGGCTGGTGTAATGCTGAATGGAGCTAGTATGAAAGGAACGAGGGATTTATATCTGTGCAATCCCCTTTTCTTCCTTTATCTACTTTATTTCTCTCTTTTCCCTACTATTCCCTCCCCCCCCCCCCCCAAATCTTTCCCTCCCCAAATCTACCCCCCCCCCCTCCCCCTCCTTCCCTTCTATCCTGCTTTCCTTTCCTTCCCCCCACTCACTCTCCAAATATGCTTCATCCCGCCAATGCAAAGTACCCTGATACTTGGACTAAATGAATGACCCTGCACTGTTGTTACAATGCTATAAGAAATGTCTATATGAGTGTACAGTGGAAGAAATATGATAAAGAATAACCATCGCTAACTGCTGTCGATCTACTATGGATAAAAGAAAGAATGGAGTACAATACCTACAAACCATGCAATCCGCTACAGTGCAAATACATGACGAACAGTAATCACTTTCCGTATATGGAACCGTAACCATTTCCCGTAGAAAGTCGGAAAGGATCACGTGTGCACTGGCAGGAGGAGCTACATTGTGACGGGGATATAAAGATGGTGTAACACTAGCCCAAAGTTACATCCTGACGAATCGCCCAATTGGAGGGCGGGAAACGCGTAGATGGGCGGGGACTATGCATCACTGCCTCATTGACCACACACCACCAGAGACACACTGTGACGTTTCGGCGTCTTCGTGAGGTGAGACGCTCCGACACTTTGTGGACACTGGTGCGAGCTTTCCGGCTGCACCAGTAGGAATACACGGGTCGCAGAGTTCCCTCCTCTTCACTGGTGGCACAGACGAACGGAGGACAAGCGTGGGTACCCACTGAACTGTGAGCGACGGAAGTGGTGAGAGATTCTCTTTAGCTGGGCTGTGGAAACTCTTCCTCCAGTACATGGTGACAGCAAGGTTGAGAGAAGTTTGGACTGCTTGACGGCTGTTGATCTCTTGCTGCCATTGCTATCGCTGCTATGCAGGTGGACTCTCTGGCTGCCCCCTATGGGGTGCTTTATCGCTAATGCTTGTCTGCTTATGGACTGTGGCCACTAGTGATTGTGTGAAGGCGCCGTGACTGGTTGGTAGAGTGGTTGTATGTGTGCAAGCCGGCTTAGAGTAGGTAAGCTAGGCCTGAGCTATATGTACACTGTGATGCACAGTTCTCCAGCAATTTTTTAACTTGTTTTTTTAATCTCCATTTGCTAATTTTTGCATGCAATTAAGCATATCTGTACAGTTTTTGATAATGAATTAATTAAAATTGTGATCTATTTGGCAAACACATTGTGAACCCTGGCCATATGTATATAGATATTCAGCTTTATTGGGGGTGATGTGTCGCCAATTGGCAAGTACCAAGAGATCCAAGTCATAAATATCTATATATGTCTAATTGACTAAGTGGTGCCTAACCTTTCTATTTTTCTTATACCACATTACAGGATATATTGTCCATTGGCCAACCTGTGGCATCACTTAAATTATTAGTACTATTGCTGTGCAGCAAATTGGCTTTAAAACGGTTTTATTTGTGTACCTGTCTTATATGTCCCCCAGCTATCCGCATGTGCACTAGTGAATCAACCCTCGCTTGCTGTGGTGGCCCGGGCCGGTAGCCTAGGACCCTCCCTAGTACATAACAGACTGGTTCCACTTCTGGTTGACTTACTGTGGGGAGGGCCAATATGGCGTATATGATAACTAAAGATGTTGATGATGAAATAGAGGCAGCTTTTGCTGGGAATCATCAAGAAACTGGCAGCAATGACCTAATAGAACTTAAAGAGCTTTTTAAAAAACATGGGGCCCTGCTCCACAGGCAGCTTAAGCGCAAGTGGAACGTGTCATTGCTAGAATCATATCGCAAAGCAGGGGTAATACCCGGGGGTCTTTTAGAAAGGGTCATGTCTGCAGAAAATCTACTAACCGAACGGTTTGTGAGTAAATGGGAGAGGGCCTTGGCACGCGGTCTAGAAATACTGCAGATGATAGCAGAGGAGGAAAAACTACAGTTGGAGGAGGATACAGATGAAATCTCTGATAGTGCAGAAACACTTAACGAGTTCAGCAGTCATGAGGCATTTGGGGGTCTGAATGATGTACTGAAACAATCAATTAAAAGGAAGCAGGCAGCAATTAAAAGACAAAAACGTGAAACTAAACGTATAGTGATACAAACCTGTCGTTTTTGGACCTGTTATTAACAATAAAGGATGATCGGGTTGTGACTTCATCGTTTCGTAAACCGACGGCGGGAAATAGCCTTCTCCATGCCACCAGCCATCACCCAGGTCATCTGCTCAGGGGGATCCCATATGGACAATTCGTTCGTTTACAAAGGAATTGCTCCACGGATGATTGCTTTAGATCTGAATCAAGGGAGATGTATAGGAGATTTCGCGAACGGGGCTACCCACACAAGTTGTTACGCAGGGCCCTGAAGAAAGAATGGGATATACAGAGGGACAGTCTCCTGGATGGAACTCATAGATCTAAACAGTCTAAAAACGATGTACAGAAAAAGTATGACAAGGTCAGACTAATCTCCACTTATGGGGCGCATTGGGGTAAACTCCATGAAATATTAGACCGTCATTGGTATATACTTACTGGTTCAGCAGAAATAGCAGAAATTATAGATCCAATTCCCAAGGTTACAGCAAGGCGAGCAACAAACTTTAAAGATATGCTGGTTAACAGTGAATATAGGAGAAGCCCAGCACCAGCCACATGGCTAAATAGGACCCCTACCCTGGGAATGTATAGGTGCGGTAAGTGCAAGGCCTGTCCCTATGTACATAAGGCCCAAACATTCTGGGACAGTGGCGGATCTAAGGAATACAAAATTCAGTCATTTATTAATTGTAACACTGAGTGTGTAGTATATATGGTCACGTGTCCATGTGGCCTTATGTACATAGGGATGACGGAGAGAGCCTTGAAATCCCGCATACTAGAACACATGTGCAATATAGTAAACAAGAACATGGATACAACTCTGGGAAAACATTATGCAGAGAATCATGGGTCCAGCTTGCGGGGTACCCTTTTTAAGGGGATTTTTAAGTTGAGGATTTCAGGGAGACAGGGTGATTGGAGAAATGAACTCCTTTGTAAAGAAAACATGTGGATTTTTAAGTTGCAGACACTGGCTCCATGTGGCCTCAATAATGAATTCAGCCTAAAACCCTTCCTAAAAAAAGCAGCATATACCTGAGTGATTAAATGTGTAATGCTGCATAGCTGGAAACCTAGGATAGGTATGGCTGGTGTAATGCTGAATGGAGCTAGTATGAAAGGAACGAGGGATTTATATCTGTGCAATCCCCTTTTCTTCCTTTATCTACTTTATTTCTCTCTTTTCCCTACTATTCCCTCCCCCCCCCAAATCTTTCCCTCCCCAAATCTCCCCCCCCCCCTCCCCCTCCTTCCCTTCTATCCTGCTTTCCTTTCCTTCCCCCCACTCACTCTCCAAATATGCTTCATCCCGCCAATGCAAAGTACCCTGATACTTGGACTAAATGAATGACCCTGCACTGTTGTTACAATGCTATAAGAAATGTCTATATGAGTGTACAGTGGAAGAAATATGATAAAGAATAACCATCGCTAACTGCTGTCGATCTACTATGGATAAAAGAAAGAATGGAGTACAATACCTACAAACCATGCAATCCGCTACAGTGCAAATACATGACGAACAGTAATCACTTTCCGTATATGGAACCGTAACCATTTCCCGTAGAAAGTCGGAAAGGATCACGTGTGCACTGGCAGGAGGAGCTACATTGTGACGGGGATATAAAGATGGTGTAACACTAGCCCAAAGTTACATCCTGACGAATCGCCCAATTGGAGGGCGGGAAACGCGTAGATGGGCGGGGACTATGCATCACTGCCTCATTGACCACACACCACCAGAGACACACTGTGACGTTTCGGCGTCTTCGTGAGGTGAGACGCTCCGACACTTTGTGGACACTGGTGCGAGCTTTCCGGCTGCACCAGTAGGAATACACGGGTCGCAGAGTTCCCTCCTCTTCACTGGTGGCACAGACGAACGGAGGACAAGCGTGGGTACCCACTGAACTGTGAGCGACGGAAGTGGTGAGAGATTCTCTTTAGCTGGGCTGTGGAAACTCTTCCTCCAGTACATGGTGACAGCAATGTTGGGAGAAGTTTGGACTGCTTGATGGCTGTTGTTGATCTCTTGCTGCCATTGCTATCGCTGCTATGCAGGTGGACTCTCTGGCTGCCCCCTATGGGGTGCTTTATCGCTATTGCTTGTCTGCTTATGGACTGTGGCCACTAGTGATTGTGTGAAGGCGCCGTGACTGGTTGGTAGAGTGGTTGTATGTGTGCAAGCCGGCTTAGAGTAGGTAAGCTAGGCCTGAGCTATATGTACACTGTGATGCACAGTTCTCCAGCAATTTTTTAACTTGTTTTTTTAATCTCCATTTGCTAATTTTTGCATGCAATTAAGCATATCTGTACAGTTTTTGATAATGAATTAATTAAAATTGTGATCTATTTGGCAAACACATTGTGAACCCTGGCCATATGTATACAGTCTTCTCGTAGTTTATTAGCCACCCGACCTGTGACAGAGTTTTGATCACAATGTCCCTGTGGACTATGAGAAGATCCTCTGATTCTGCAAAGACCAGAAGATCGTCCAAGTATGGAACAACTGAGATCCCCTGATTCCTTAAGTTCTTCATTACCTCTGCCAGTACCTTCGTGAATATACAGGGAGCTGTCGCTATTCCAAACGGCATTGCCTGAAACTGAAAATGACGAATGTGAGACCCTGCTTTGATTGCAAATCTCAAAAATTTTTGATGGCTGGAAAAGATAGGGATGTGCAGATAAGCGTCTCGAAGATCTATTGAGACAAAAAACTCCTTGCCTTTCAATAGAGCGTTCACCAAATAGATGCTTTCCATTCTGAATTTTTTGTATATCAAGAACGGGTTGAGAGATTTTAGGTTTAGTTGGCTTTCTTTACTAAAAAAACATGAGAATAGTACCCCCGGAATACCTCTTCCTGGGGAAGTGGAATAATCACTCTTTTCTCTAATTTCTGAATCTCCAATTCTAGACCCCAGGCTTTTTCTGGATCTTTTGGAATTGGGTTTACAAATCTTCTTTGAGAGGAAAGATTGGAAAACCGAAGGCGATAACCTTGCTTTATAATTTGAAAAACAAACAGATCGGGATTTAATTTCTCCCATTCTGAATGAAAATAAATCAATCTCCCCCCCACCCCCCCCCACCGGTAGACTGTCATTTATTAGACTTGGGGGGTTCGGTCTTGCCAAGAGCGAACCCTCCTCTCCCCCTTCCTTTCGGAAAGGACCATTTTCTCTGCACATTCCGATTTCTTCCCTGGGATGAGTCCTGTTTTAGAGGCACGAACGGTTTCTTTCCCTTTACCACCTTCTTTTTGTTTGGGAATTGTTTCCCTTTTTCCGCCGAGCGGGATAATACCTCATCTAAACCTGGGCCAAAAAGCAAATTCCCTTCAAATGGGATTGAACATAGTCTATTCTTTGAAGTTTGATCTCCCTCCCAGGTCTTCAGCCAAACAGCCCGCCTTGCAGAATTCACAAGTGCGGTAGTCCGGGCTGATACCCTGATAAGTTCTGTAACCGCATCAGCCAAAAAGGCGACCGCTCTAAGAACTACAGGTAGGAATGTCGCATAATCTTTTAAAGGAACACCCTTAGAAATCTGATCAATCAAATTATCCATCCAGATCATCCGATTTCTAGCGTTACATGTTGCTGATATTTCTGGAATGAACCCAAAGGCTGCTGACTCCCAGGCTTTTTTAAGAAGGGAATCTACTCTTTTATCCATTACATCTTTGAGAACACCAGTGTCCTCGAAAGATAGGTCAGAGTCCTTTGACTAAATGCCCTAAACTTGATGCTTCTCTTTCAAAATATTCAATTTATCAATCTCCGCCTGGGCAAAAGGATACTTCCTTTTGGCAGACTTGGGAATAAACAGGGGCCTCTCAGGATTTTGCCACTGGGAGGAAATAATTTGCTGCAAAGTTTTATGAATGGGAAAAACTCTGCCTATGGATTGCCCCAACCCTGAATAAACCTGGTCCTGAGGAGTAATATCTGGGACAGGTTGCTTAATCTGTTCTGTAGTATAAACCGCCTTTAATAACTCAAAAGATTCTTCTGGAGAAAATAAAAATCTAGGGGTTTTGACGATCTCCTCTTTATCTGAATTTCCTGACAAGAGTTGATCAATCTCCTGAGACCTCGTCTCAGAAAGTTCCCCTTCCTCCTCTTCCTCCTCTTCCTCTTCTCAGCTGCCAGTGCATCCGAAAGGGTGGAAGAATGGGAAAAAACCCTGGGAGAGGGTCCCGGAAGGGATTCAGTAGGAGGTGGTACAAAGGATTCTTTAAATTTATCCAGTGTCTCCTGCATATTTTTGTTAAGACTCCATAACTTCTTTTAAAATATTGGAGGTTTGAGAAGCTATAATAGACTCTGTACAGGCTTGACATAGATTTCTAGGGGCATCTAAAGATATCTTAGTATTGCATAGGCCACATCTTTTATACTTTGGTGGAGCAGATTAAGAATCAGTTCTTGCCTGCAACATAAACATAAAATGACAAGATACTGAGACCCATCAATGTAACCTGGCAGTAAAAAACTCCCTCCAGCTGGAGGACTTACCACCCCAGAACCTGATGGCTGCCCCTGCGAGGTGGCTTTGGAAGCGGGGTTTGGAGCCTCTGTGTCACGCTGCTGCTGAGGCTGCTCTCCCTTCTGCTCCCCTTTCTGCGGTTGAGACATGATTTGGGATCCAGGCTGCCTCTCCGCCGATGCTGCCACTGCCTGCGCTGCTCGCAAGTATTTGCAAGGGAGACGCCAGGAGCACGCCTGATTTACTTCTGGCTCTCCGCTCCACCCCCTCCGCGTGACGTCAGTATGCTTTCCCCCCGCCTTCGGCGACCAACGTCACCCTGGTAGCCGCCCACAGTCTTAGGAGCGCCTTGCAGAGCCGGCGTTCTGTTGGAAGAGGAGCAGTGTGACGGCCATACAACAACCAGAGGCCGCACACTGCACACTACGGAAGTCCGCGGCATGTGCTACCTCCTGCAACACATTGCCTCTGGACCCCCGACGGAAAGACTCACCCTTTGGTGAGTTAACAAAAAAACAAACTGGGAGCTTGCTTCTTTTAGGTGTTTCCGCGAGGAAACACAGATGAACTGAGGAGTAAGGGAGGGCGGGGGCTTTTAATCTTCTTGGTTAATTGTGTTTCCACAGATCCGGGGCGGGACCGGATCTCAGGTTGTCCCGGATGATAATTAGAGAAATATATCTCTACTGCTGAAATAATAGCTGCCTTACATAATAACTGTGTCTAATGGCTTCAGATTGATGATGGCTTTCATACAGCTTGCTTGCCTTTGGCAATTTCACAAGATGTTTGCAGGGAAGACTCAAAACCTAGTGAAGAAGACCTGTTTAACCAACAGAAATGATTTCCCTACAATGCTTCTGCCTCTGTCTCCCACAGAAAAAGTGACCAAATCCAAAGTGTTGGCAGGCCCTCCATGCCTCATGTGACTGCACTCCTAGAATTAGGCTTATGCAAAAAAAAAAAAAAAAAGTGTACACAGACTACACTATGATTTAGGTAATATTCACACACACACAAAATTTCCAATCGCCGCTGATTCGCAGCTACCCGCCGCGCTGCCCCCCCCCCTCCCCCCTCCAGACCCCTTGTGCAGCCTGGCCAATCGGTGCCAGGCAGCGCTGAGGGGTGGGTCGGGATTCCCTCTGACGTCCCGACGTCCATGACGTCGGTGACGTCATCCCGCCAGACTTGTAACGGCAAGGGGGTTAAAGTGAATGTTTACCAGTAAAAAAAAAAAGAAAAAGATACTCACCTAAGGAGAGGGAAGGCTCGGTCCTAATGAGCCTTCCCTCTCCTCTCCCGGTGCCCGGTCCCGCGCAGGATCCCCCGTGGCAGTATTCGACCAGTTCGGTCAAATACTGCCACTTCCGCATGCCTTCGGGAGCTTTCGGAGGTCTTCGGGAGCACTCGGGCTCCGGATGACGCGGCCGCTCCATACTACGCATGCGCGAGCGCCCTCTATGACGCACTCGCGCGTACGTAGTATGGAGCGTCCCTGCGGCGGCGGACGCGAACGGGGGAGCCAGCGCAGCACCGAGGGCACCGGGAGAGGAGAGGGAAGGCTCATTAGGACCGAGCTTTCCCTCTCCTTAGGTGAGTATCTGACTTTTTCTTTTTTTTTTTACCGGTACCCATTGGCTTTAAAGAATGAATAATGGATTTTTCAAAGGCTTCGTTCAAGCTTGTGTGTTTTTTTTAAACTTATTCTGCAGAATATACAGTATTGTGTTTGTACAGCACTGCAGAAGATGTTGGTGTAGAGTCTGTAGCTATGTCACAAACTGACCCTCAGAATAGATCAGTGCCCTACTAGTCATAATTTGATATTCTGCCTCCAGTTAAGAGACAAATTAACAGTATGCCTTTGAGATGTGGTTAGGAACTGGATTGCTCAGAGAAAATTCACTAAGGTGGCCATACACTGGTCGATTTGCCATCAGATTCGACCAACAGATCGATCCCTCTCTGATCGAATCTGATTAGAGAGGAATCGTATGGCCACCTTTACTGCAAACAGATTGTGAACAGATTTCAGCCTGAAACCGTTCACAATCTGTGGTGGTGGTGCTGCCATTCCCCCAACCCCGCTTCACTTCTTCCTGCCCAGCAGGAAGTTTAAACAATAGAGCGCCCTCTACTGTTTAAACTTCCTGCCGGGCAGGAAGAAGTGAAGCATGCCGGAGACCAGAGCGGAGAAGACAGCAGTGACAGCGGGGACTTGCGCCGGCGGAACAGGTAATGTATTGCCGCTGTATTGCGTCGGTCGTCGGGCATTCGAACGCCGCTATCGACGCACTCCTGACCCGCTGGCGATCGAGAAAAATCTTCTGGACGGACTGTCGGGAATCGATGGAGATCGATCGTTCTGTCAGCGGTGTGCGCGGCGATTTCACAGCTGATTCGATCACTTTGATCGAATCGGCTGTATATCGGCGGGAAAATCGTTAGGTGTATGGGCCCCTTAAGACAGGAGTATGAAGGATCCATACCCCACCCGTTAATGGCTGTATCCCCCATTTGTGTTTTCGTTCAGTACCTCCCTGGGTGGAATGGATTCATAACACAAATGCATTGTATACAGACACATCTAGGATGCTATAAAACACAACCATTGGCTGCCATCTTCTCATTCGCTGACAAGTGTAGGTATCGGTCAGCTTGTCCACTCCTTCCTTGCTTTTATTATAATACAGGATAATTGTGGGCTGTGTCACTTCTTGATGACACAACTGCATCTTTGTGAAAAGTAGACAAGTATCACACTTTTTTTTTTGTTGGGGTGGCCTGTTCATCTGCAAACTTTTAGTGGGCAGCTCAGGTTTTTTTTTGTTTATATTTTATTGTGCCTACCATGGAGAGTTTCCTTCTGAAAAGTTCTTGTCCAAGGTCATAGCTGGTTAAAAAAATGTATCACAAGTGATATTGTGACTCTGCAATCTAGTAGTTGTGAGGACTACACGGATTCCATGTGCATTTTTGCCTGTATATGTCTTTAGATTCCATGCATAGCTTGTTTTTGCATCACAGGTTATCCAGATTTTTATGCCAAATTTGCCTGGCTTACTGGGCATATACTGCCAGAAGGTGCATTTCCATAGAAATGGACAAAACATTCATCTGTTACCTGATACACAAGGTAAACAGCCGGTGGAAGGAGCTGCAGCTGGAACAGGAGCAGATTTAACCAGGGCTGTGGAGTCTACAAAATTCATCAGACTGTTTATAAAACCTCCGACTTCTTACCCAAATACTTACCAGGGATGTAAATTTGGTACAAAAATCATCCGACTCCTCAGTTTATGAAACAGATTCTGACTTCAGTTGCCCAAAATTGCTCCAACTCCACAGCCCCAGATTTAACACTGCTGGTAGGGGCGTAACTACAGATAGTAGCACCTGCAACCACAGGGGGGCCCCAACTACTATTACACTCAGCCTGATAAAGGGGTACATCCTTCAGGTCAGGTGTTTGTGGCTACCCTTGTTATGGGTGTGAAGATTATGGTGACCACACTTGTTTTATGACCCTTGCAAGATGGCCACCAGGCTGTGAGTGTCCCCACGGGGAAGCAAGGGAAAGGATATGGGGGGGGGGGGGGACATGATTTGTGGTTATGCCTCTGACTGATGGCTTCCTCAGCAGATATGTCTGTGTATTCTTGTTGATACTCCATTGTCCTCAGAAACCTGCTCAGCCATATTGTGATGCAGCTCTGTGTCCTCTGCCTCATTCTCTTCCCAGATGGCTTCCTTTAACCACTTAAGGACTGCAGTCATAAAACCCCTTAAGGACCAGAGCCTTTTTTTCCATTCGGACCACTGCAGCTTTCACGGTTTATTGCTCAGTCATACAACCTACCACCTAAATGAATTCTACCTCCTTTTCTTGTCACTAATACAGCTTTCTTTCGGTGCTATTTGATTGCTGCTGCGAGTTTTAGTTTTTATTATATTCATCAAAAAAGACATGAATTTTGTCAAAAAAATGACTTTTTTAACTTTCTGTGCTGACATTTTTCAAATAAAGTAAAATTTCCTATACATTTGAGCGTGAAAGTTATTCTGCTACATGTCTTTGATAAAAAAAAACCCATTCAGTGTATATTTATTGGATTGGGTAAAAGTTATAGCGTTTACAAACTATGGTGCCAAAAGTGAATTTTCCCATTTTCAAGCATCTCTGACTTTTCTGCGCACCTGGCAGGTTTCATGAGGGGCTAAAATTCCAGGATAGTACAAATCCCCCCCAAATGACCCCATTTTGGAAAGAAGACATCCCAAAGTATTCAGTGAGAGGCATGGTGAGTTCATAGAAGATTTTATTTTTTGTCACAAGTTAGCGGAAAATGACACTTTGTAACAAAAAAAAAAAAAAAAAAGTTTCCATTTCTTCTAACTTGCGACAAAAAAAAAAATGAAATCTGCCACGGACTCACTATGCTACTCTCTGAATACCTTGAAGTGTCTACTTTCCAAAATGGGGTCATTTGTGGGGTGTGTTCACTGTCCTGGCATTTTGGGGGGTGCCTAATTGTAAGCACCCCTGTAAAGCCTAAAGATGCTCATTGGACTTTGGGCCCCTTAGCGCAGTTAGGCTGCAAAAAAGTGCCACACATGTGGTATTGCCGTACTCAGGAGAAGTAGTATAATGTGTTTTGGGGTGTATTTTTACACATACCCATGCTGGGTGGGAGAAATATCTCCGTAAATGACAATTGTTTTCTTTTTTTAACACACAATTGTCAATTTATAGAGATATTTCTCCCACTCAGCATGGGTATGTGGAAAAATACACCCCAAAACACATTATACTACTTCTCCTGAGTACAGCGATACCACATGTGTGGCACTTTTTTGCACCCTAACTGCGCTAAGGGGCCCAAAGTCCAATGAGTACCTTTAGGATTTCACAGGTCATTTTGAGAAATTTCGTTTCAAGACTGCTCCTCACGGTTTAGGGCCCCTAAAATGCCAGGACAGTATAGGAATCCCACAAATTACCCCATTTTAGAAAGAAGACACCCCAAGGTATTCCATTAGGAGGATGGTGAGTTCATAGAAGATTTTTTTTTTTTTGTCACAAGTTAGCGGAAATTGATTTTAATTGTTTTTTTTTCACAAAGTGTCATTTTCTGCTAACTTGTGACAAAAATAAAATCTTCTATGAACTCACCATACTCCTAACGGAATACCTTGGGGTGTCTTCTTTCTAAAATGGGGTCATTTGTGGGGTTCCTATACTGCCCTGGCATTTTAGGGGCCCTAAACCGTGAGGAGTAGTCTTGAAACCAAATGTCGCAAAATGACCTGTGAAATCCTAAAGGTACTCATTGGACTTTGGGCCCCTTAGCGCACTTAGGGTGCAAGAAAGTGCCACACATGTGGTACCGCCGTACTCAGGAGAAGTAGTATCATGTGTTTTGGGGTGTATTTTTACACATACAGATGCTAGGTGGGAGAAATATCTCTGTAAATGACAATTATTTGATTTTTTTTACACACAATTGTCCATTTACAGAGAGATTTCTCCCACCCAGCATGGGTATGTATAAAAATACACCTCAAAACACATTATACTACTTCTTCTGAGTACGGCGATACCACGTGTGACACTTTTTTGCAACCTAGGTGCGCTAAGGGGCCTAACGTCCTATTCACAGGTCATTTTGAGGCATTTGGATTCTAGACTACTCCTCACGGTTTAGGGCCCCTAAAATGCCAGGGCAGTATAGGAACCCCACAAGTGACCCCATTTTAGAATGAAGACACCCCAAGGTATTCCGTTAGGGGTATGGTGAGTTCATAGAAGATTTTTTTTTTGTCACAAGTTAGCGGAAAATGACACTTTGTGAAAAAAAAAAACAATACATATCAATTTCCGCTAACTTGTGACAAAAAATAAAATCTTCTATGAACTCACCATACTCCTAACGGAATACCTTGGGGTGTCTTCTTTCTAGAATGGGGTCATTTGTGGGGTTCCAATACTGCCCTGGCATTTTAGGGGCCCTAAACCGTGAGTAGTCGTCTTGAACCCAAATGTCTCAAAATGACCTGTGAAATCCTAAAGGTACTCATTGGACTTTGGGCCCCTTAGCACAGTTAGGCTGCAAAAAAGTGTCACACATGTGGTATCGCCGTACTCAGAAGAAGTAGTATAATGTGTTTTGTGGTGTATTTTTACATATAACCATGCTGGGTGGGAGAAATATCTCTGTAAATGACACATTTTTGATTTTTTTTACACACAATTGTCCATTTACAGAGAGATTTCTCCCACCCAGCATGGGTATGTGTAAAAATACACCACAAAACACATTATACTACTTCTCCTGAGTATGGCGATACTACATGTGTGACACTTTTTTGCAGCCTAGGTGCGCTAAGGGGCCCAACGTCCTATTCACAGGTCATTTTGAGGCATTTGTTTTCTAGACTACTCCCCACGGTTTAGGGCCCCTAAAATGCCAGGGCAGTATAGGAACCCCACAAGTGACCCCATTTTAGAAAGACAACACCCCAAGGTATTCCGTTAGGGGTATGGTGAGTTCATAGAAGATTTTATTTTTTGTCACAAGTTAGTGAAAAATGACACTTTGTGAAAAAAACAATAAAAATCCAATTTCCGCTAACTTTTGACAAAAAATAAAATCTTCTATGAACTCATCATACACCTAACAGAATACCTTGGGGTGTCTTCTTTCTAAAATGGGGTCACTTGTGGGGTTCCTATACTGCCCTGGCATTTTACGGGCCCAAAACTGTGAGTAGTCTGGAAACCAAATTTCTCAAAATGACTGTTCAGGGGTATAAGCATCTGCAAATTTTGATGACAGGTGGTCTATGAGAGGGCAAATTTTGTGGAAACGGTCATAAGCAGGGTGGCCTCTTAGATGACAGGATGTATTGGGCCTGATCTGATGGATAGGAGTGCTAGGGGGGTGACAGGAGGTGATTGATGGGTGTCTCAGGGGGTGGTTAGAGGGGAAAATAGATGCAATCAATGCACTGGGGAGGTGATCGGAAGGGGGTCTGAGGGGGATCTGAGGGTTTGGCCGAGTGATCAGGAGCCCACACGGGGCAAATTAGGGCCTGATCTGATGGGTAGGTGTGCTAGGGGGTGACAGGAGGTGATTTATGGGTGTCTCAAGGTGTGATTAGAGGGGGGAAATAGATGCAAGCAATGCACTAGCGAGGTGATCAGGGCTGGGGTCTGAGGGCGTTCTGAGGTGTGGGCGGGTGATTGGGTGCCCGCAAGGGGCAGATTAGGGTCTAATCTGATGGGTAACAGTGACAGGTGGTGATTGGGGGTGATTGATGGGTAATTAGTGGGTGTTTAGAGGAGAGAAGAGATGTAAACACTGCACTTGGGAGGTGATCTGATGTCGGATCTGCGGGCGATCTATTGGTGTGGGTGGGTGATCAGATTGCCCGCAAGGGGCAGGTTAGGGGCTGATTGATGGGTGGCAGTGACAGGGGGTGATTGATGGGTGATTGACAGGTGATCAGTGGGTTATTACAGGGAATAACAGATGTAAATATTGCACTGGCGAATCGATAAGGGGGGGGTTTGAGGGCAATCTGAGCGTGTGGGCGGGCGATTGGGTGCCCGCAAGGGTCTAATCTGATGGGTAACGGTGACAGGTGGTGATAGGGGGTGATTGATGGGTAATTAGTGGGTGTTTAGAGGAGAGAATAGATGTAAACGATGGATTTGGGAGGTGATCTGATGTCGGATCTGCGGGCGATCTATTGGTGTGGGTGGGTGATCAGATTGCCCGCAAGGGGCAGGTTAGGGGCTGATTGATGGGTGGCAGTGACAGGGGGTGATTGATGGGTGGCAGTGACAGGGGGTGATTGACAGGTGATCAGTGGGTTATTACAGGGAAGAACGGATGTAAATCATGCACTGGCGAATCGATAAGGAGGGGGGGGTTGAGGGCAATCTGAGTGTGTGGGCGGGCGATTGGGTGCCCGCAAGGGTCTAATCTGATGGGTAACAGTGACAGGTGGTGATAGGGGGTGATTGATGGGTAATTAGTGGGTGTTTAGAGGAGAGAATAGATGTAAACGATGGATTTGGGAGGTGATCTGATGTCGGATCTGCGGGCGATCTATTGGTGTGGGTGGGTGGGTGATCAGATTGCCCGCAAGGGGCAGGTTAGGGGCTGATTGATGGGTGGCAGTGACAGGGGGTGATTGACGGGTGATTGACAGGTGATTGACAGTTGATCAGGGGGGATAGATGCATACAGTACACAGGGGGGGGGAGGGTCTGGGGGGGTCTGGGGAGAATCTGAGGGGTGGGGGGGTGATCAGGAGGTAGCAGGGGGCAGTTTAGGGACTAAAAAAAAAAAATAGCGTTGACAGATAGTGACAGGGAGTGATTGATTGGTGATTAGGGGGGTGATTGTGTGCAAATGGTGGTCTGGGGGGTGGGCAGGGGGGGGGTCTGAGGGGTACTGTGGGCGATCAGGGGGCAGGGGGGGGCAGATCAGTGTGTTTGGGTGCAGACTAGGGTGGCTGCAGCCTGCCCTGGTGGTCCCTCGGACACTGGGACCACCAGGGCAGGAGGCAGCCTGTATAATACACTTTGTATACATTACAAAGTGTATTATACACTTTGTAGCGGCGATCGCGGGGTTAACAACCCGCCGGCGCTTCCGATTGGCCGGCGGGTTGACGTCGCGGGTGGGCGGAGCCTATTGCCGGTGGATGCGCGCGCATCCCAGCGCGCGATCCCCGGCCAGAGAGTGCCCCAGGACCTGACGCCAATCTGCGTTACGTGGTCCTGGGGCTGCCACTTTGCCGCCGCCAATATGAAGTAGGCGGTCGGCAAGTGGTTAAATCTTATCTTTGCATATTGGAGATAGGTATTATGTCTGTTTCTTTACTTACTTTGTTCATGGAAGGAGACAAGCAGGCAAAGAGAGAAGCTCTTTCCTAATGATAGCTCACAGGGTTCTGAGATAATTTGGCTGGCAGTGGGATGTTGTACGAAAGTGTCACTGACTTGAGTGTTTATCGTTTTTGTACAAATTATTCTTTAATCCCAAATTATAACTGGGTTGAAACTGAACCTAACCTTAAGTTCATCATGTTTACCACTGCATTTTTATAATTTAGTAAAAATGTTTTTTTATTACAGTAAAACCACCATTATCCAGCACCAACACAGGATGGGCTGATGCTGAATAATTGTAGTTTCTGGTTGCTTGTGAGTTAGTTAAAAATAGTTCTAGCTACAAAAAAAAAAACTATACCCCATATCGTATACTTACCATAAACTCAGTGTTTACATACAGCAATTAAAAACAAATTGAGACAAAGGACAGACTTAACAGGTTTGTCACTATATAACACATTTTTAAAGTAGATTTATGTAAAGTAGACTTATGTATCCTGCAAGGCCAGGATTTTTTTCTGGTTGTTTGAGACTTCTGGTTAACTGAGTATGGATATTGGGGGTTTTACTGTATTTTGTTTGTCAGGTTCCTGACGAAGTAAAAAAAAAACCTTGATGCAATAAACAAATTTGTGGTACTTATATCCATTTCAAACCTAAGGGGTCAGTTCTGACCCTAACATAAGAGGAAGCTTAAAGTGAACCCAAGGTGAGTTATATGAAGGCTGCAATATTTCCTTTTGAACAATACCATTTGCCTGGCAGCCTTGTTGATATATTTGGCTGTAGTAGTGTCTGAATCACACCAGAAACAAGCATGCAGCTAATACTCATCTGCTGCTGCATGCTAGTTCAGGGTCAATAACTTGACAGTATTTAGAGGCAGAAGATCAGCATCCCTCGCCATCCTCCCTAGTGCCTCCTTTTGGCCGCAGTCAGCCCCAGTAATCTGTCTTCTGCGCACATGTGGAGGGGCCGCAAATGTGCAGAAGAGCTAACTGGCATAACCGAGCCAGATTGCAGCTGAAGGGAGGCACCCGGGGGAGGACGGCGAGGGAGGCATCTGTGCTCATGGGGCTGGAGGAAGCTCCAGTTAAGTATCAAGTATATTACACCTTCTCAGGTTTACTTTACCACTGCCTGATCTTATACTTGCTCCTTGTGTCTTTTATCAGCGCTGCGTAATGTGTTGCTGCTTTTAAAAAATTACAATAAATAACCTGACAGATGCAAGTTAAAACTACATTTGTATGCACAGAAAGAATACCTTGCATGGCAGATACATGCAATGCAAATTAGACGCAGCATTGAATGGGGCTCAATTTGAGTAACCCAGTTCCAAAATGATTAAGGCCTCTTTTCCACGGACTGTTAATAGGCAGTGAAATGCCACTCAAACTCACAACTGCTTGCTGCTGCCTGGTAACTGCTTGCTGAGCACACAGCTCAACAGTCCATGGAAAAGAGGCCTAAATTATGCATACAAACCAGAATCATTAGCATCTAACTGACCATCTCTAATGAATAATAGTGCTTTAGTGATGGGTTTGCTCTAATGTGCTACGTAATATTAATCAGCAAATGAAACATTGTCAATCCCAGTTTGACCAGACCAAGCAGTGTCTGGGGCTAAGTTGGAAAATCTAAAGTAGGGTTATTTGACCTGGGAATTGCTGTTGTGCTCAGTAGCCTTCTAAAAATTTTAGTTTAGCCTCTTGCAAATGTTGTGTATGGTAAGACCAGAAATATTTAAAATCTACTGCAATATTCTCTTAACGGGCCTTCCAAACTAAGACCTGTACCACCTACAATTAGTACATAACTCTACTACAAGGCTGTTAACTAGCCAACCCTGCCCTTTCCACATAACACCAACACTTTTGCTCAGTCCACTGGCTACCAATAAAAAAAAAAAAAAAAAAAAAAAAAAAAAAAAAAAAAAAGATTATGAAGAATTCAGTTTATGGTGGGTCATGGACATTCAAATCTTAACAAGTCCTCCAGGGCTCAGATTGTGCAAAGTCATGTCACATCACCCCCATGGTCTACCTAAAAACCTTTGGAGACAGAGCCTTCTGTCATGTTGCCCCTACACTTAAGAATTTACTGCCACAACCAATCAGGACATCTCCATCCCTGGAAGCATTTGAGGCCAAACTGCAACAGTCCATGGAAAAGTGGTTCATAAATGCCAGACTAAACAGGTGGCAATTATGAACAACTGACTAATCTGTAACACAGTCCAGCCTGCAACCCTGTATTGATCTGAGACATCTCTCTATGCGCTTTGAGTGCTATGGGAGAAAAGCAATTTACAAATGTTATCGTATTATGCTTGTAACTAGGGATTGTCAATGAAATCCTAATTCCCAAAGTAATGCACATTTTCTGCAGCTTGAATATTGATCACTTATCTACAACAGCAGGAGCGGTTTCACAATGTAAATCACACTCGGCATCAAACCCACTAGGATTTTGAATTTCCTCTACCAACAACAGGTTGCATGGTACAATTACAAAAAAAATCCTTCCTCCATTGGCAAATGTATTGCTGTTTTTCAAGAAAATTACAGAACACAGATTGTCCGTGTGATTTTTCCTGTGCTCTTCAACTTCCTACACAAAAACGAAGCAGGACCAACATTTGCGTTATAAATCACACAGATAAGGTCACATCGGTGCAATGTGATTTTGGACATGCATCCGATTTTCTTGCGTTTTGCAAAGGAGTGCAAAATGCAGAAGATTGGATGCAGTGAGAAACAGTCCGTAACAGGTCCATTTTTAAAGTACCGTAATTTTATACAGAAACAGAGAGCCCAATATAGTGTAGTATGTACTGGTGAAGGATGAGATGACAGTATCTTTATACTCACAAACAAGGGTTACCATTCAGGCAACCACCGTAAATACAGGTGGGAAGATTAAACATGTTCCCACTTAGGGTTAAGAAGTCGCTCTCTGTAGATAAGAAGAAAGGGGTATCACCCCTCCACCTGGGGTGGACTCAAACAGAGAAGTTCAACAAGGGAACAGAAGTGCTAGTAGAATAAAAATAGTTTAAACTTTAAAAAATTTTAAGGCAGTGGTGGACTTACCTCCTCCAAATAGACACAAAAACGTATTCATGTTAACAGAAAAATGTAATACATTCCAAGGTCCATTGCAACGCATTTTGCAGCTATGACCCTGCTTCGTCAGGTAGGAGCATACAGCAATTGCCATCTAGGTCTGTGCCAAGCTCCTGGCCTCTAGCAGCCCAACACCTCCTATGTTCCTCCCCCTCCTTGGGCGACAGTTTGGCTTTCTGCAAGTCACTAGGTAACCCCAGTGTTGAAGTTTATATCACAGGAGAATCTGACTGCATCTCCACTGCAGCAACTTCAGGGAGGAGTGGCTTCTCTGGGGATCAGGGCCTGACCTCCATCCCTGCAGTATCTATGGGAGGTGCAGGGAGATTAGCTCAGACTGGAAGGGAGAGGAGTGCGAAGAAGCATGAAGATGTTGAAGAGCTGGGAACTGGCCATCTACTGCAGCAGATATTATTGGCATTGCATTAGTGTTGCAAATGTTTTGTTTCACTTTTTTATTTATACCTAGAAATGTTATTTTAAAATTTTCACGTTCATTGAGTGAGTGGAAATTATATATTATAAGACTTAATAGAAGTAATGGTGTGTTTTTGTTTTAGTTACCCTTCAAGATACTATTCAGTCTAAAAATCAACATGCCATGTATCATGTTCTCTTAAGTTATAATGCCTTCCGAGACCACGTGTGCACACCGGCGCTTACGTCCGCCCCCTTGCAGATGCCACCACATAGCACCGCCCCCTTAGACTAGTGCCATAACACTATCAGATTCAGAGTGCAACAGCATCCATCTGCAAGGGGCGGTGCTAAGTGCCGAAAGTCGGCACACAGGATTTCTGAGTTAAAAAAAAAAAAACGGGGAAGGCATAACTAACCACTTCCCGACCGCCTAACGCACAGCGGTGGCCGGGAAGTGGAGCCCGCAAGGACCAGCTCACCCACAGAGGCAGCGGTCCTTGTAAGGGCATGGGCGGAGCGATCGCGTCATCTGTGATCCTGTGATCTGCGTCATCCTCCGCCACCGCCTGGCTCCGCTCACCCGCCGCAACATCCCGCCGGCGGGATGTTAACCAGACGATTGCCGCATACAAAGTGTATAATACACTTTGTAATGTTTACAAAGTGTATTATACAGGCTGCCTCCTGCCCTGGTGGTCCCAATGTCCGAGGGACCACCAGGGCAGGCTGCAGCCACCCTAGTCTGCACCAAGCACACTGATTTCCCCCCCCCCCCGCCCCCTAATCACCCTCAGACCCCTCCCCCATGTTTACACCCAATCACCCCCCTAATCACCCATCAATCACTCCCTGTCACTATCTGTCAACGCTATTTTTTTTTTATCCCCCCCCCCTGCCTCCTGCTCCCTCCTGATCACCCCCCACCCCTCAGATTCTCCCCAGACCCCCCCCCCCCCATGTACTGTATGCATCTATCCCCCCTGATCACCTGTCAATCACCCATCAGCCAGCCCCTAACCTGCCCCTTGCGGGCAATCTGATCACCCACACACATCAA
The DNA here is from genome assembly GCF_040937935.1 of Hyperolius riggenbachi. Classification (NCBI taxonomy): domain Eukaryota; kingdom Metazoa; phylum Chordata; class Amphibia; order Anura; family Hyperoliidae; genus Hyperolius; species Hyperolius riggenbachi. The sequence goes on from NC_090650.1 coordinate 80,077,978, forward strand.
TAGATCGCCCGCAGATCCGACATCAGATCACCACCCAAGCGCAGTGTTTACATCTATTCTCTCCTCTAAACACCCACTAATTACCCATCAATCACCCCCTATCACCACCTGTCACTGTTACCCATCAGATCAGACCCTAATCTGCCTCTTGCGGGCACCCAATCACCCGCCTACACGCTCAGATTGCCCTCAGACCCCCCCTAATCAATTCGCCAGGGCATTATTTACATCTGTCCTAACCCACTGATCACCTGTCAATCACCCATCACCCCCTGTCACCCATCAATCACCCCCTGTCACTGCCACCCATCAGCCCCTAACCTGCCCCTTGCGGGCAATCTGATCACCCACCCACATCAATAGATCGCCCGCAGATCCGACATCAGATCACCACCCAAGCGCAGTGTTTACATCTGTTCTCTCCTCCAAACACCCACTAATTACCCATCAATCACCCCCTGTCACTGCTACCCATCAGATTAGACCCCTATCTGCCCCTAGTGCACTCCATCACCTGCCTATACCCTCAGACCCCAGCCCTGCTCACCTCGCCAGTGCATTGCTTGCATCTATTCCCCCCTCTAATCACAGCTTGAGACACCCATCAAACCTCCTGTCACCCCCTAGCACACCTACCCATCAGATCAGGGCCTAATTTGCCCCGTGTGGGCTCCTGATCACTCGGCCAAACCCTCAGATCCCCTTCCGATCACCTCCCCAGTGCATTAATTGCATCTATTTTCCCCTCTAACCACCCCGAGACACCCATCAATCACCTCCCGTCACCCCCTAGCACTCCTATCCATCAGATCAGGCCCAATACAACCTGTCATCTAAAAGGCCACCCTGCTTATGACCGGTTCCACAAAATTCGCCCCCTCATAGACCACCTGTCATCAAAATTTTCAGATGCTTATACCCCTGAACAGTCATTTTGAGACATTTGGTTTCCAGACTACTCACGGTTTTGGGCCCGTAAAATGCCAGGGCGGTATAGGAACCCCACAAGTGACCCCATTTTAGAAAAAAAGACACCCCAAGGTATTCTGTTAGGTGTATGACGAGTTCATAGAACATTTTATTTTTTGTCAAAAGTTAGCGGAAATTGATTTTTATTGTTCTTTTTCACAAAGTGTCATCTTTCACTAACTTGTGACAAAAAATAAAATCTTCTATGAACTCACCATACTCCTAACGGAATACCTTGGGGTGTCTTCTTTCTAAAATGGGGTCACTTGTGGGGTTCCTATACTGCCCTGGCATTTTAGGGGCCCTAAACCGTGAGGAGTAGTCTACAAAACAAATGCCTCAAAATGACCTGTGAATAGGACTTTGGGCCCCTTAGCGCAGTTAGGGTGCAAAAAAGTGCCACACATGTGGTATCGCCGTACTCGGGAGAAGTAGTACAATGTGTTTTGGGGTGTATTTTTACACATACCCATGCTGGGTGGGAGAAATCTCTCTGTAAATGGACAATTGTGTGTAAAAAAATAAATCAAAAATTGTCATTTACAGAGATATTTCTCCCACCCAGCATGGGTATGTGTAAAAATACACCTCAAAACACATTGTACTACTTCTCCTGAGTACGGCAATACCACATGTGTGGCACTTCATGCAGCCTAACTGCGCTAAGGGGTCCAAAGTCCAATGAGCACCTTTAGGCTTTACAGGGGTGCTTACAATTAGGCACCCCCCAAAATGCCAGGACAGTAAACACACCCCACAAATGACCCCATTTTGGAAAGTAGACACTTCAAGGTATTCAGAGAGGGGCATGGTGAGTCCGTGGCAGATTTCATTTTTTTTTTGTCGCAAGTTAAAAGAAATGGAAACTTTTTTTTTGTCACAACGTGTCATTTTCCGCTTACTTGTGACAAAAAATAATATCTTCTATGAACTCACTATGCCTCTCAGTGAATACTTTGGGATGTCTTCTTTCCAAAATGGGGTCATTTGGGGGGTATTTATACTATCCTGGAATTCTAGTCCCTCATGAAACATGACAGGGGGTCAGAAAAGTTATAGATGCTTGAAAATGGGAAAATTCACTTTTTGCACCATAGTTTGTAAATGCTATATCTTTTACCCAAACCAATAAATATAGGCTGAATGGGTTTTTTTTTATCAAAAGCATGTTTGTCCACATTTTTCGCGCTGCATGTATACAGAAATTTTACTTTATTTGAAAAATGTCAGCACAGAAAGTTAAAAAAAAAATCATTTTTTTGCCAAAATTCATGTCTTTTTTGATGAATATAATAAAAAGTAAAAATCGCAGCAGCAATCAAATAGCACCAAAAGAAAGCTTTATTAGTGACAAGGAGCCAAAATTCATTTAGGTGGTAGGTTGTATGAGCGAGCAATAAACCGTGAAAGCTGCAGTGGTCTGAATGGAAAAAAAGTGCCTGGTCCTTAAGGGGGTTAAAGCCCAGGGTCCTCAAGTGGTTAAGAAAACATGATACGCGTAATGTTCATTTTAGACTGTTTAGTTTGGAAGAGACTATACAATCTGGCATCTAGAAGAACCACAGTCAAACAAAATATGTACACAGTTTTATTAGAAATGCCACAAGCCATGTAAAAGCAATCTAGTGTTCTTGACGTAACAGGGTGCTCCTTATAGCTAAAAATGAATGCCAGTCACACGACCGGGGTTAGTTTTTAACAGTAATTATGAGCCTTATGAAGAATATGCTTTAAAAAGGTAAATAAAATTTAAAATGGTTAAATTATCTTCATGAAACAAATCAGTTTTATGAACATTAAAAACTTAATTACACCCTCTAATACTTTGTATGTTGTACATCATTACTGGGAGGCGTGGCCTGCTGTGCGAATAGGCGTATACAGATGACCTGTCCGCACAGCACTTCCAGTCCAACCATACATTTCAGAAAATTGTACCATATTAAAATAGCAGCAGATGGCTTTTTGTGCCATACAGAGTCTGTGAAAAGTCCAGCGGCCAAGATGCCAGAGTGCCCCCTCTAAAGCTCAGCTATCCAGATGCCACTGCTGGGATGGCGACCCATCACAGATTGCCATGGAAACATATCCCTTGTGACTGAGCGAGTCCACAACCTTCATGCACTGGCCCACAGACACTTGGTACAGCCGGTTGTTTTTCTGTAAGGGAGAAAGAATAGTCTGTCAGTTTTGGAGTCTTGACATGCGCAGCAATAAAAGGCTCATAAAACAACTTGTACTTCAGCAGCGTGCCTGGTCCATGACCTCCGCACACCTAATGAGATCTTCTCTGGCTAGCAGCTTAGGATGCAATTACTACAACCCAGGAAAACAGGGCTGGGTCCCTCTGGCACACTAATCTGCAGTATGTGTGGCAGCCCAATGGTCTTCTTCATCAAAGGGCTCCAGTCACACACAAAAGGAGCTGGTAATAATGGCACAGCTCCTGTGCTTCTAGTGGTCAAAAATCTAGAGAGTTTCTTGTAAACGTGCACTTTTATAGTTAAAAAAAAAAAAAAAAAAAGTTTCAATAAAATAAACCCAGTTAAAAAAAATCGTATGCATAGGAACTGACTGAAGTGTCATCATAGGTCTCAAAATGGCGTGGAGTCTAATAATGTATGTCAAATACGCCTGTTCACGTAGAAGTTGGCAAGCGCCGATTCATTTTTGATTGAAGGGGACATAAGGGGGTTACCAAGTGCCGAGCAATGGAGAGACAGGAGGCTGCCAAGTGCCGAGCAATGGAGACACAGGAGGCTTCCAAGTGCCGAGCAATGGAGAAACAGGAGGCTGCCAAGTGCCGAGCAATGGAGAAACAGGAGGCTGCCAAGTGCCGAGCAATGGAGACACAGGAGGCTGCCAAGTGCCGAGCAATGGAGACACAGGAGGCTGCCAAGTGCCGAGCAATGGAGAGACAGGAGGCTGCCAAGTGCTGAGCAATGGAGACACAGAAGGCTGCCAAGTGCCAAGCAATGGAGACACAGGAGGCTGCCAAGTGCCGAGCAATGGAGACACAGGAGGCTGCCAAGTGCTGAGCAATGGAGACACAGGAGGCTGCCAAGTGCTGAGCAATGGAGACACAGGAGGCTGCCAAGTGCCGAGCAATGGAGACACAGGAGGCTGCCAAGTGCCGAGCAATGGAGACACAGGAGGCTGCCAAGTGCCGAGCAATGGAGACACAGGAGGCTGCCAAGTGCCGAGCAATGGAGACACAGGAGGCTGCCAAGTGCCGAGCAATGGAGACACAGGAGGCTGCCAAGTGCCGAGCAATGGAGACACAGGAGGCTGCCAAGTGCCGAGCAATGGAGACACAGGAGGCTGCCAAGTGCTGAGCAATGGAGACACAGGAGGCTGCCAAGTGCCGAGCAATGGAGACACAGGAGGCTGCCAAGTGCTGAGTGATAAGGACAGTATTAAGCAATAATAGGAGTTGGGGGCAGGGGAGGAATGGGGTTTTCCAAATGCTAGGTCACGAAGATACAGGGTGTTGCCAAGCTCTAAGCAATGGAGACAGGGAAGTGTTTGTAAACCCCCCAACCCACCATGACATTTGGCAAAGTACTGAGACACAATGGGTGTCAAAGTGTTGAGTGATCAGGATACAGATTCCAAGTGCTGCATGGTAAGGACAGGGGAGATTTGGCAACAGCTAAATAATTTGAGGGGAGGGGGGGGGGGGAACGTTCACCAAGAAATGTTTGTCTGGGGCATGGTTGGGGGTGGGGCGACACCACCACATTTATCCAGCGTTTACCATAGGATACTAAAGGTGGGTACACACGTCAGATAGAAGTCTTTGGAAAATGAAAGATTACAGACCAATTTTACCCCCTTCCATGTAGTATGAGAGCTATACCTACACAGTCTATTCTATGGAGCTGAACTCCCCATCAGAAAAAAATCTTTGCAAGATGCTGCACACAAAGATGCTGCACACAAAGATGCTGCACACATGCAACAGATCAGTATCTGAATGCATTTTGCAGGAACTGATCTTTTGCAAAGTCTATGATATCTGCAGATCTCATACACACCTTGTTTAACGGAAAATTATCTGCAGATCAGATCCACCAGGTTGGATCTTCAGATCTGCAGATAATTGTCTGATCTGCAGATGATGGTCCCTTAAGCAAGGTGTGTATGAGATCTGCAGATATCATAGGCTTTGAATGCATTTTGCAGGAACGGATCTTTTGCAGGAACTGATCTGTTGAATGTGTACAGCATCTTTGTGTGCAGCATCTTGCAAATATTTCTGTCTGATGGGGAGATCAGCTCCATAGAATAGACTGTGTAGAGTATGGCTCTCATACTACATGGAAGGGGGTAAAATAGGTCTGCGATCTTTCATTTTCCAAAGACTTATCTGACGTGTGTACCCACCTTTAGAGTTCAGGTCAGATCTGTGTATTGTGTCATTCATCTGCACAGCCTACAGCCTGATACACACTTCCAATTATAACTGGCCAATCACAGACCAATTTTACCACCTTCATGTAGTATAAGGGTTCACACCTACACAATCTGCTCATAGTATTCAATACCTGTTGACCTTCACACTACATGTAGGTTGTGAGATTGGTCAGGGATTGGCAAATCATGATTGAAAGTGTGTACCGGGCTTAAGGTTGGTAGCAAAGTTTCCTCCTAGACTGAACAATTACAGGGAAGGTCCGAGCACTATAAGACATCCACTTACCAGGGGCTTCCTCCAGCCTCCTGCATGCGTCCTATGCCCTTGCCACAGCTCCGGTGGCTCCCGGTCCCCTCCAGTGGAGATGCCGACCTCGCCAGGTCGGCTTCTGCACTCAAGCATGCGGGCTCATTGGTTGCGCTGACGTCATCCGGACTGTATTGCGCCTGCGCAGTAAAGTCCGGTCGATGTCAGTGTGGCTCTGAGAGTCACTCACGCATGCGCAGTGGGGGATCTTGCGCCAGAGGGGACCCCGGGCCACCAAAGGTGAGCGGAGTTGCGGCGAGGGCACAGGACAGCTGGCAGGGGCTGGAGAAAGCCCCAAGTAAGTGGATTTTTTTTATAGTGCTTGGATGTGTCTTTAAATGTATTGTAATAAAATGTACGTAGGTCTAAGTTGTGTTATACTCCATAATAAGGCATGAAGGCGGATGAGCTTTTTGTCCCTAGGCCTTCTCAAAGGACTAGAGGACATGATCTGCGCATGGAGGAAACCGTTTTAGCCATTTATTTAGGAAAGGGTTCTTTACAGTAAGAGTGATTAAGATGTGGAATGCATTGCCACAGGAAGTCGTTATGGCAAACTCTATACCTGCATTTAAAGGGGGCTTAGATGCTTTCCTTGCGTTGAAAGACATCCATGGCTACAATTACTAGGTTATGCCTAATGATGTTGATCCAGGGATTTTATCTGATTGCCATCTGGAGTCGGGAAGGAATTTTTCCCTTTTAGGGCTAATTGGACCATGCCTTGTAAGGTTTGTTTTTTTTGCCTTCCTCTGGATCAACAGGGATATGTGAGGGAGCAGGCTGGAGTTGTACTTTGTACTGGTTGAACTCGATGGACGTATGTCTTTTTTCAACCAAAATAACTATTTAACTATGTAACTATGTAACAATGTAACAAAGAAGGCCAAGCAGTGCCAGTAGAGGCTGTAAAGGGTGGCAGCCCACATGCCACAACTAGAGAGGAACTTAGGAAATTAATACAATAGCTGAGAAGGCAACAAAGAAACAGTGATTTGTGAATGAGCTATAATGAGTGGTTATACTCCAACCCCACTGATGAAAGGAATTCTACTAAGAGGCTGGCAAATATTTATGTTACAACTTCTTTAAAGAACAAGTGACACCCATTCTAACCTAGAAATAAAAAACACATATATAGGTAGATAAATACTACTACTACTTACATAACAGATGCATTGTGCTATCCACGTAATGATTCCTGTGAATTTTATAAAGGAAAAGCAGAAAATCCTATTCTAGGCAGTGGCCATCTTGCCAAGTTAATGCTGTCATCATAACCTTCCTGACTCTTGTCCCCCCCCCCCCCTCCCTTCTCTTGCTCATTGTGTATTCATTAGCTGCCCTCCTCCCAGAGTTTTTTTTTTTTTTATTTACACATCCAATCACTGAGTCACCTCAGCCTTGCTTGTAAACACAAGTGATCAGCTAGGCAGGGAAATAAATGGAAGAGGAGGAATATATTATAGATAAAAAGAACTCCCAGCATTCAAAAGAACTCCCAGCATTCAACTTTTTGGCACTGTTTGGCACTAGGGCCAGTGCTCCTAAACTATGTGATAACTACAAACCATAACAACAGAAAAAGTTTTGAATGCAGGATTAGCATCTTTATCACTTAATACACTCAGACCAGTTGCTGTTGAAATTTGATTTTTTATGGTGACAATACCGCTTTAAGAAGGAAAAAAAAAAGTTTTGAAATCAAAACTTCCTATTCTAAAGCAAAGAACACGTCTGGTAGTCATCTTTGGCCCTGGCAGGGATAAGTAGGAGTGATTTTTGGGGCACCTGGAGTCACAGTTTGTGGTTTCATAAACTGAGGAGTCAGATTATTTTTGTACCAGCTCCACAACCCGGAATTCACTGTGACATATATATAAGGCAGGATGGATGGGATACAAAGTGCTTTGGTGGGAGAGATTGTTCCAGGTCCGGATTTACCATAATGCACTGTAGGCTCATGCCTACAGGCACCTGATGATGGAAAGGCAGCTCATATCCCTCCCCAGTGCCTCCCTTCCTCCTTCCCTATACAGAACATAAATGTGAGGTCACTCACCCGACTCTCTGCATTCCACTGACGTGATCTCCCTTCAGTCAGGAGCATCTCTAGCTACTTAAAGTGTACCAGAGACGAAGCACCCTCATGTATTTTACCATATATATATATCAGTGGGAACATTAGAGAAAACACCTACCCTGCTCTCTGTTTCATTCTTCACTGCTCAGCCTGCTTGTTATCAACCCTGATAAAATCCTCGGCTGAGCATTCAGTCTGGCTTTGCTCAGGAATCATTATAGCTGAGTCTGTCTTCTCTGATGTCTTTTCAAGCTCAAACCTGCCCCCTTCTGGCTCTGCTTTCCTGTTCTGTATTATTGCAGCATCACAGAGAGCGTTATGAGATGGGAGGAGCTGCTAGTGCTGAGGAAATAGCTTTTTTTAATCTATATTTGTTAGTCATAAGATGTTATTAGAAATGGGGATTTCATTTTGCACACAGTCCACTAACTAATATGCTTTTCTGATGAACTGTGTTTTGCATGGAGTTTTAGTTAAAAAAAAAAAAAAAAAGGCACACCAGAGCGGTGAAAATACCAGGTATAGTATTTATTTTGTAAAATCTATTGGGGGGATATGTTTATTATGTGCCAAAGCATTCATCTCTGGTTTCCTTTAATACTGGCGGTACCTCTGGCTATGTAATACTTGGAGGCACCTCTAGCTACTTAATACTGAGGGTACGTCTGGCTACCTAACACTAAGGGGCACCTGTCGCTACCCATGACAGGCAAGAGAAATAAGGGAGAAGTGACAACGGGGCCAGCCAGCTCATTTGCGGTGCAGTTTGGTTGGGGTTGTAGGTTCATGGAGGGGGAAGTCTAGGGTGCCAGAACATCTGTGAGGTATATCTGGGCCTGGTTTGTTCCTTTTTGTTAAATTTAAAAAAAAAATCCTTATGCTGGAAGCCTATTTACTTGGCCAATCCTCCAGTACTGTTAAACTGTTCTAACCTTTAATCAGATTTTCTTCCAGGTATTGAAATAAGAACATCCTCAGAAGGAACATGCATGTCTTATAAATGATGATTCAGTAAGAGAAATGCAGAGGGAAATGAGCTGTATACATAGTATTGCACTTACTCCAAACACCCATTGCTGAGATCCCCCGGATCCGTGACACTTCATCAGACGAGGAGGATCCGATGACCGAGTCTCTGACACATCCAGACACAGCAGATTACTCAATATCAACTCATGTTCTTCATTGTAAGTCCAGATCTGAAAAAGTATCCAATTAGATTTATATTGAAATAAAATAAATTTAAAAAAGCGATCCAAATATTCAATAAGATATTCCTAATTATGGACAGCGCTATTGTGGATCTAACCATTATGGGGATAAGTTTAAATATATACTGAACCTCCTGTGTGAGCAATACAACTGGCTTTATCGAACCATTCTGCTGTATAAAGCAGCACTGACTCTACAGGTAGCCATACAATGGTCGATTTGCCATTAGATCGACCAGCTGACAGATCCCTATCTGATCGAATCTGATCAGAGAGGGATCGTATGGCTGCCTTTACTGCAAACAGATTGTGAATCGATTTCAGCCTGAAAGCGATCACAATCTGTTGAGCTGCTCCTGCCCCCTTCCCCCCCCCCCCCCCCCCGTATACATTACCTGACGCTGGCTCCCGGGCGTCTTCTCCACGCTGCACCGCACCGCTCTGTTCCGGCTCCATCCCGGCGCTTCCTGTGTCACTCCGTGACCAGGAAGTTCAAATAGAGCGCCCTCTATTTGAACTTCCTGGTCACTGCAGTGACACAGGAAGCGCCGGGATGGAGCCGGAACAGAGCGGTGCAGCGCGGAGAAGACGCCCGGGAGCCAGCCTCAGGTAATGTATACCTGATCGGATCGGCCGCCGCTAGCGACGCGCACCCTACCCGCGGGCAATCGAGGGTAATTTCCCGCACGGCGCGATCGACCCGATTTCGGGAGGAAATTGGATCGGCGGGTGCGTTTAGCGCGAACGATTGCCAGCAGATTCGATCCCAGGATCGAATCTGCTGTCGAAACGGCCGCGAATCGGGCCAGTGTATGGCCACCTTACGGGACACAATGCGCAGGATTTACAAAGCTTTTCACCTGTTTTCACCTTATCTAGGTTACTTTTTTAAGCTCCCAAAGAGCACAACTATAATCTAATTAAGGTAAGAAAAGTAATATTGAAATGAAGTTAATCAGGAACAACTTAATTAGAGTGATTGTTTTGCTTGTAAAATGTGCTGAAAAGCTATTTTTATCAATTAGGTGCTAAGTCATTTATGAGAAGTGTAACCAGTTTTGACTCTTCGTTCCTACCTAAGGCCCAGTGCACACCAAAACCGTTAGCAAATCGTCAAAACGCTAGCGGTTTTTGGAGCTGATTTCAGAGCAATTCTAGGCATGTTTAGAGACGTTTTCTAAACATGCCGCGCGTTTTTGGGTGCGTTTTTGTGTAGCAGATTACAAATACTGTTACTGTAAAAACTGTTACTGAACAGCTTCTGTAACAAAAACGTCTGGAAAACCACTCCGATGTAGGGTTTTCCACAGCGGTTTGCTTTTATCCTATACTTTACATTGAGGCAGAAACGCTTCTGCAAACCGCAAACATGCAGCAGGAAGCACGTTTGCGGTTTGCTAAAAACCTCAAACCGCTGGTGTGCACCATTCCATTGAAATACATTACCCAAGCGTTTTCACAGGCGGATGCGGTTGGCTGATCGCTGCTAAAACCGCTCAGTGTGCACTGGGCCTCACTGAGACGAATCCACCAGACACTGACTTATACAACAATATCAAGAATTTATTTGTGACCTAACAAATGGTCAAAGTGGAAAGTATCTAACCCAAAATATTAACTCACAATATACTATTTCCTTCACACAACATATATCAACGTAATCTTTTCTTCACAGTCGGTGCATCAGTAAAGCTGGAGAGGAAAGTTCAAGCTAAAATTACTTTAACAAGTAAATATCATACATTTGTTGTATCATATTTTTACATTTCTTAAATATCATTCACTACAAATATACCCTCGTATTATATTCTTTTCAGCTGACGGCTTGGATATAAATAGGTCTACCGAGCAATCTTCAGTCCCAATCAGTCTCAGGGCCCATTTCCACTATCACGAATTTGCATGCGTTTGCCGCATGCGAATTCGCATAGCCAATACAAATGGATGGGACTGTTTCCACTTGTCAGGATTTCTGAGTGTTTTCGTCTCCGTCAAATATTCGCATGGCAGAGCCATCAGAATTCGCATACCACTATGCCGGTATATGCAAATTCGCATGGAATCAATTGAAAAGCACACAGGCACTGCCTGTTAAATTCGCCTGGTTAAATTCGCATACAGCGTCATTCATGCAAATTCGCATGAAAATTTGCATACAACCACATGCGAAATTCGCATCCGCATGCGAATTTTTTCCGCAGCAATTCGCACCACACAAGTGGAATTTGGCCCTCAGTCCCTTGCTACCAAGTCCAAGCTATATTGCACACCAAAACCACTAGCAGATCCTCAAAACGCTAGAGGTTTTTGAATCAGATTTTCAGAGTGATTCTAGTCCTGTTTAGAGAGATTTTCTAAACATGCCTAGCGTTTTCTGGAGCGTTTTTGTGTAGCAGATTTCATATATTGTTACAGTAAAACTGTTACTGAACAGCCACTGTAACAAAAACTTCCTGGAAAACCGCTCTGATCTAGCGTTTTCCAGAGCGGTTTGAGCTTTTGCTATACTTTACATTGAGGCAGAAATGCATCTGCAAACCGCAAAAGGGCTGCAGGACCCATGTTTGCGGGTTTGCTAAAAACCTCAAACCGCTGGTGTGCACCAGCCCATTGAGATACATTAGCCAAGCGTTTTCACAGGCGGAAGCGGTTTGTGAAACACTTCAAAAACCGCACGGTGTACACCAGGCCACAATCTCTTGTTTATCGTATCCAAGCAACTTTCTCCCTTGTAGCTATGGAATATTTCAAATTCCTTCTTTTCCAGCTGTATTCCTATTTTTTTATACACTCTAAGGACTATGGGCATGAAAATAAGAAATAACAGAATAAACATAAAAGTAATAAAAGAAAAACAGAAAAGAAATAAAATAAATAGATGACTTAGGGATCACTTATAATATCAATGCTCAGGAAATTAAAGGCTTCTCCTTCCTGGACTTAGATTCCTTTAAAGATGGATTTCCACAGGAGTGAGTATGATCCAAGGATTTCACACAGACAGTAGACCTCTTCTTCTTAGCTGTCACTCTCCATCCACTACACTTCCTTCTCTTTCACAGGGTTCAAGGCAACTTGGCTTCACAATTTCTCTTTTTCTCTTGCATAAATGCTCTGTTACAATGCAATTCCTGTAAGTATCTCCGCTTTACTGACTGGCTAAAAATTAGTATGCGATCAAGGGTATGGTACTGCAAAGCAGGAAAAATGTCCCAGAAACAAACAAACAAAAAAAAACAGTTGGAGGCTGAGCTACACATCAAACGGGGGTGGCAAGGAAGGCAATACATTCTTTGGCAACACAGGTCAAGCTTTACTGTGATATAACCTGAACACAGTCTTAGGTGGCCATACACTGGTTGATTTGCCATCAGATCGACCAACAGATAGATCCCTCTCTGATCGAATCTGATCAGAGAGGGATCGTATGGCTGACTTTACTGCAAACAGATTGTGAATAGATTTCAGCATGAAATAAAATTCACCATCTTTGAAGCTGCTTACCTGATCCAGCCGGCGCGAGTACCCCGGTCTCCGCTGTCTCTTCTCCGCTCTGGGCTCCAGCTTCACTGTACTTCTAGTACTGTACTGTGCTAGAGGGTGCTCTACTGTTTAAACTTTCTGTCCGGACAGGAAGACATGCAGCCCAGCGGAGAAGGAGCAGCGGTGACAGCGGGGATACGCACCGGCAGAGCAGGTAATGTATTGCCGCTAGCGTCGGTCGGACATTCAAACGCCGCCATCGACGCACTCCCGACCCGCAGGCGATCGAGCGAAATCTTCCGCACTGACGGATCAACGGGAACGATCGGTTTCAGACGGAAATCGATCGTTCGGTCAGCGTTTGCGCAACGATTTCATAGCAGATTCGATCACAGTGATCGAATCTGCTGTATATCGGCAGGAAAATTGTTAAGTGTCTGGGCCCCTTTAGTTTTTCAGACATTGACAGAACACTGCTATAATGTATACACTGTTCAGCACTTCAAAAAGGTGACTGTTTCCTTCAGTTTGTGTTAGGCAGGCAGACCTTGGTTCGCCACTTTTTTATCAGAGGAGTATGATCCTTTAATCCTGTAGTTACTGTCTCTTTATTTTAACAATCAACAATGAATTATTTCTCTCTTTGTCTTTCTTACTATTGCTCTGAAAGGTAACTGTGGCACTTGGCAGTCACACTACTAATACTCATCTGACATCTGTCTTGCTCAGGGGCGGCGCCAGGGGGGTGCAAGGGGGTGCTCGAGCACCCCCTAGAATTGTCCAAGCACCCCCAAAGCACCCCCTGGAGTGAACTGACTTCAGGCGTCTAAAAGACGCCAAGTCAGTTCACAGCGGCAGCCCGAAGCAGCAGAGCAGGGCTACGGTAAGATGGCCGCCCGGAGCCCTGTTCTGCAGACTTCGAGTCTGCAGTGCATGGCTTCGGGCGGCCATTTTCCCGTAGCCCTGCTCTCTGCATGCAGGCAGGAAGTCTCGTCGTGACGTCGGGAAGGAAGAGGATCGTGGGCGCGCGGGCGCTGCGCGCCACAATGAGGTCGGGACTCGGGACAGGAGGTCGGGAAAGAAGGTCTTCTGGCTGTAGGTGAGTAAATGGGTTTTTCTTTTCTTTTTCAGGTGATGCTGATTGTGCATATTGGGGTCATATCTGCTACGGATTGTGCATATTGGGGTCATATCTGCTACGGATTGTGCATATTGGGGTCATATCTGCTACGGATTGTGCATATTGGGGTCATATCTGCTACGGATTGTGCATATTGGGGTCATATCTGCTACGGATTGTGCATATTGGGGTCATATCTGCTACGGATTGTGCATATTGGGGTCATATCTGCTACGGATTGTGCATATTGGGGTCATATCTGCTACGGATTGTGCATATTGGGGTCATTTCTGCTACCGATTGTGCATATTGGGGTCATTTCTGCTACCGATTGTGCATATTGGGGTCATTTCTGCTACCGATTGTGCATATTGGGGTCATTTCTGCTACCGATTGTGCATATTGGGGTCATTTCTGCTACCGATTGTGCATATTGGGGTCATTTCTGCTACCGATTGTGCATATTGGGGTCATATCTGCTACCGATTGTGCATATTGGGGTCATATCTGCTACCGATTGTGCATATTGGGGTCATATCTGCTACCGATTGTGCATATTGGGGTCATATCTGCTACCGATTGTGCATATTGGGGTCATATCTGCTACCGATTGTGCATATTGGGGTCATATCTGCTACCGATTGTGCATATTGGGGCCATATCTGCTACCGATTGTGCATATTGGGGCCATATCTGCTACCGATTGTGCATATTGGGGTCATATCTGCTACCGATTGTGCATATTGGGGTCATATCTGCTACCGATTGTGCATATTGGAGCCATATCTGATAACGATTGTGCATATTGGGGTCATTGGACGTTTTTTGTTAAAATCTGCTCACATTACGTGTATTTTCTTGAGAAAACCTGCACAATTATGTGAATTTTCTGGGAAAAGGGTCACCAAAACTTGGGCCCTCTGTCTTTGCGTTGCACTTTTAAAGGGAACCCGAGGTGAGAATAATATTGAGGCTGCCATATTTATCTCCCTTTAAGTAATACCAGTTGCCTGGCTGCCGTGCTGGTCCTCTGCCTCTTATTCTTTCAACCATAGACCCTGAACAAGCATGCAGCAGGTCAGGGGTTTCTGACAATATTGTCAGAACTGACAAGATTAGCTGCATGGCTTGTTTCTGGTGTAATTCAGTTCACTACTACAGCCAAATAGATCAGCAGGGCTGCCAGGCAACTAGTATTGTTTAAAAGGAAATAAATATGGCAGCCACCATATCACTCTCACCCTGGGTTCACTTTAAATTACAGTTAGCCCCGCCCTCATCCGGTCATGACCACGCCCATTTTTTCGGTTGTAGCCACACCCATTTTTGCCGCGGCGCGCTTTGCGCGCCGCAGGTCGTCAGCTCCCCCGGAAATTGGTCCAGCACCTGCATAGCACCCCCTAAAAAAATTTCCTGGAGCCGCCACTGGTCTTGCTTGCTGCTTCATATATGGATCTGGCTTCTCTGCCTCTTTATGGTTTCCCAGCTGTGGCCTATGTCATCTCCCATCTTTACAGCGTCCTATCTGCGTCTGAGTTGCTTCTGATCAATGTGCCCGGATTCCCTCTGCCATCCTGAGGTAATCATTAGCTCAGCGCTGGGTGCCTCCTCTCCCCTCGCTCTCCACCGCCTAACTGCGCACTTTCTGTGAGGAGAACTGGTTATAACCAGTTCTCCAAAGGCTCCTGTTGCCACTCCCTTTCTTATGCGCCTGTTTGGCTTCACCTGTCTGCCATACCCAGTACTACAACAAATATGTCAAACAGAAACAATAACACTGTCCCCTGAAAGGGCTACAGAAGTTTTGTGAATAGAGCCCAATGATAGTTTCCACATTTATATAGCGCCAACATCTTCCACAGCGATGTACAGAATATAATGTCTTGTCACTTACCGGTGTCTCAGAGGAGTTCACAATCTAATTTTTACTGTAGTCGTAAGTCTATGTATGCATCGTGTAGTAGTGTATGTATCATAGTCTAGGTCTGTATGTTTTGGGGGATTTGGGAGGAAACCAGAGTGCCCAGAGGAAACCCATGCAGACATGGGGAGAACATACAAACTCCATGCAGAGAGTGTCCTGGCTAGAAATCCCACTCGGTGACCCAGTGCTGCAAGGCAAGAGTGCTAACCACTACGCCACCGTGCTGCCCTATAGGATATAAATTCCATTATCAAGGGTGCTGCCAAGAATGCATGGGTGCAAAACTAAATAGAAGAAAAACTGAAAGTGAACCCGAGGTGAGAGGGATATGGAGGCTGCCATATTTATTTCCTTTTAAACAATATCAGGTGCCTGGCATACTGCTGATCCTGTGTCTCTTAATAGTTTCAGCCACAGACCCTGAACAAGCATGCAGTAGATGAGGTACTCAGAGTCAAAATTCTGGAACAAGCATACGGATAATCCAGTAAAACCAGATTCAGACACTACTTATGCCAGAAGATCAACAGGCATTTTTTACAAGGAAATAAATATGGCAGCCTCCATATCCCTCTCACCTCGGGCTCCCTTTAAAAATGACAGTATACTATTTAAGCGCATCAAAAAGGAACATTTGTGAGTGGGTGTTTCAAAAGCTTTCATGTTGCACTCAGCAAAACAATGTGCCAAAGTAAAAAAAATTTAATTACAGGAAGATCAGTTGACCTTGGCAGTTATCAGTGGAGACTGAAGTCATCACAAATATTTACAGTGTAACTGCAGTGAGTTACTTCAGGTAAACCATTTCAAAATGGGGTCCTGCTTAATTACCCTTGGAATGAGCTTTTCTGTAGTTTTGCAGTAATATTACAGGGGTTGGACAAAATAATGGAAACTACTAACATTTTCTTATCATAATCTTTGAACATGTTTTAAGCAATCAAAACTTGACATCTTAATTTTTTTTTTTTTAATTATTTTGTTATTTGATAATGTTTAATTAAAATAATTGGTTTTTTTTTTACAGATATTTAAACCAAATTTGGTTATGATTTATAAAAATGGCAGATCTCTCAGACTTTCAAAGAGGCCAAATTGTTGATGCTCGTATGGCAGGCACTACTGTAACAGAAACCGCCCGAATGCTTGGCATTTCAAGAGGTACTGTCTCAAAAGTAATGACTGCCTTTGCAAGAGAAGGAAAAACGTCCTCAGCAAAGCACAGTTGTGGCCGAAAGTCGAAGTTGTCTGAGAGACACCGTGACTAAATCGAATTGTTAGAAAAGCTCGCAAGACCACGGCTCCTAAAATCACTGCAGAGCTGAATGAACACCTACAGAACACAGTTTCCACAAAAACTGTTCGTCAAGAGCTGCACAAATCTGGATTCCATGGAAGAACTGCAATTAGAAAACCTCTGCTCTCAAAGACAAATGTTTCAAAGCGTTTAGAGTGGTCTAATGCTGGGTACACACTATGAGATTTTCCGGCCGTTTTACTGTCAGATTGATTATTTCTAACATGTTCGATTTGCTTTCCGATCGATTTCCGAGCATTTCCGTGCACTTTAATGGGAAATCTATCGGAAAATGCTCGGAAATCGATCGGAAAGCAAATCGAACATGTTGGAAATAATCGATCTGACAGTAAATTGGCCAGAAAATCTCAGTGTGTACCCAGCATTAAAACCACCAGAATTGGTCCCTCGAGCAGTGGAAAAAAATGTGATTTTCTCTGATGAATCATTGTTTACCTTATTTCCAACCTCTGGCCGAGTGTACATTTGGAGACAGCCGAAAGAAGAATTTCATCCAGACTGCCTTCTCCCAACCGTAAAACATGGCGGGGGTTCTGTGATAATCTGGGGTGCTATCTCTTGGAAATCTGCCGGGCCAATGTTTTCCCTTCATGGAAGAATTAAAAGCCGAGACTATTTAGCAATTTTGGGGGACCAAGTTTATCCTATGGTTTAATGCACATTATTTAATGATTTATAACTTTATAAAACATTAATTTTATGCATAAATCGCAAAGCCATATTTATGCATTTAAATGCATAAATTGCAAAGCCATATTTATTGTATGTGTAGTTAAATGTGGCTATGCCACCCACACAATCCCAAAGTGAACTGTGAAAAAATATCTCTATTTCTTCCATTATACGGCAGTTAGCAATATCTGCAGTAATAGTGTGTAAACAGCACCTAAAGAAAAAATAAATAGAAATTCATGTACACTTTTCTTTTTTTTAATCTGCCCACTACCCCAAGTTGCACAAGGGTGGATTATCTCCCTCTCCGAACTCCTTCATCTTTATTTACAGCAACTCTGAAATTCCAGTGATGGCATTGTGCCTGTTGGCTCCTGGAGGCGGGTCGCCACACCATCACAGCTACACAACACCCCGCACGATCACAGTGACATTTGGAAGAGGATGTGTGGCTCAAACAACCACAGGTGGCGAGAATAAGGCAGGGGTGTCAAACTTAAAAACACAAATTTTATCAGTACACAGTAGAATTAAATAAGATAGATAGATAGATAGATAGATAGATAGATAGATAGATAGATAGATAGATAGATAGATAGATCTTATTTTCGGGGGAGACGTGGTATATTACAGGCAGCACAACAGGGACATGACTGCATTACATAATTGTTTAGAACACCATTCCAATCCAATCTGCTTGAGATGTATAAGGAATTGCAGTAATTCTTTAGGCACGTACATCCAAAAATGGTGCTGGGAAATTTGGGCACAAGGAGAAGCCTAAAAAAGGCTCACCCTGCTCCTCCAAAAAGTCCCAGCAGTGTTAATTGCTATTCCTCTTCCAGGCCGCCATGGTCTCTGGGGATAGATGCACTTTGGCTATTGCTTGCGGTTGAATTACACAGTTTCTTTTTTTGTAAATTGGGCTCAGTCTGTTGCCGACGCCCAAACTACCCTCTGATCGATGCTTTAGCCGTAATTTACATTACAGCCTATGGCAGCACCCAGACATCCAGGGGCCCTTTTTGCCTGGCTCGCTTAGGCTCCTTTCACACATCTGTTGCGTCGCAACAAACAATCTAATTGCACTGGAAGGCTATAGGGCCTTTAATACTGGTAGTTTTGCGGTGCGGTGAGACCCGACAGAGCGGGGCACTTCCTGCTGTGCCTTACTGGACGATGTGCGTGGTTCAGTGTGTGGTGCAAGCACAAGTCTATTGACTGTATGATGCACTGTGCGTGTCGCACTGCAACCGTGCAATGTGAATTGTCAAGACCGTTTCCGTGCAACCCTATTTCTGTGGATGTGCACTGTAGTAGATCTACTGCGAAAGCAGCCTAAAAGGTTTGCTTTGCTTTCAAACCTATAAAACAAAATCGACACAATAGCTTATGTTCTCTATAGGCAGGAAGTGTTCAGGAACCTGCAGAAAATCCAGCCTGGATTGTTAAAAACTACAGTATTTTTAAATTTAACCTGAAGCTTTTTGCTAAAGAAAACCTCTGGATGCTTCGGAGGCTTTGCCGATCCTCCAAGACCCCTCAGCTACTGGCTAGGACCCGCCTCTTCTTCGTGGCTACACTCTCCTTGTACAAGTGGGGCCTTCCTGCACCAGAGGGGTTTGCATCTGCATTGTGGCAGAGTCAGACACACATGGGGGATAAAAAGCCAAGCACGAGATGGTCCATGCTACTGTACAGGCCGCACTTTGTGCCTGCGCATGCACATTGAGGAAAGCGCAGCAGTAAAGAAGAAAAAAAAAAGGTTCTGGCCTGCAGTCAAGGGCACCGTGGCCGCAATCAATAATACACAATAATGTTGAATATTTTTTAAAAGAACGGGCCCCAGCACTGGAACAGGGGTGTGTAGGAAGATCAGGGAAGTCTCTTCTCTCGTCCTCTATTGAAGCAACTTATTTTTACATATTAGCTGGCTTCAGGTATGCTTTCATAAAAAAGGCCAGGTCTGCAGGTGACTCGCTCTGAGCAGCCACCTGATTGATATGGTGTAGGGAATCATGAGTTGGCGTTCCCAAAAATATAACATTGTTATAAACAGGTATTAACCTCCTAACACCAATTGGCGTGAACAAAGCGGCTCCCCTAGGACCGCCTAACACCAATTGGCGTCAAGTCTTGGGGGCGGAGATTGCAGGGGACTGCGAGCGCATCCCCACTTGAATGAAGAAGCTCTGCTCCGTCATCAGTCTCCCAGGGGCGATCGCTGATAGGAGACTGTTAGACCGTGAAACCGCCATCTATTTACACTGTAGTAGTGCTGCAATCTATGGCAAGCGTCACGGCTGTCCCCCTGGAAAACTCGGAGAGCGATGGGCTCTAATAGGCTGATGTCTATGAGAGCCGATCGCTGTGATTGGCTGTCGGGGGGGGGGGGGGGGGGGGGGGGCGCGTATGGAAAATTAAAGACTTAAAAAAAAAAAAAAAAAAAATGCAGCAGCGATCAGAGCCCACCAACAGAAATCTGTTGGTGGGCTGAAAGGTGGGGGGGGAGAGGGTGGTGAGTCTCCCGTGTGCTAGTATGTAGTGCTCTGCAGCAAGCCATTAGAGCTGCAGTGCACCATTTTGTAAAAAAATAACCTGGTCACTAAGGGGTTTAAGCCTTAAGAGGTTAAATAAAAAGAGGGAGTGGTTAGCCTCTGGTGCTTGTATTTGATAAAGCCTGATGCTTGAATTGTTTGACCCGAGGAAGCGGGGCAGTCATGTGAAACCTGTTGGACAGTTATTTATTAGCACACAGTCAAAGACCACATTGACCTGATCTTTTGGAGAGGTAAGCCAACAACTTTCCTCTGGTTTTAACCTGTTTTTAACTATTTTATATGGTTTGGTGCCTCCAACCCTTGCTTCCCTCATTCATGCCTCTGCTTAGAGGCTGTTTTTAGTTTAATGGTTTTATTTCGTTTTTTAGGAGAGCAACCAAAATAGCCATTGTTCCAGCAGCCTGGACTTGAGTGGGGGTAGGTTTCTTCTCGCATGTCTTTAAGGATACCAAAGTTGAACATAAAAAGTGTTTACTTACTTGGGGCTTCTTCTAGCTCCCATAGTTTTGTAGGTTCTGCCTTGTCCTCCCGCTACTCTTACTTGATCCACTGTGTGGCCCAGTTAAGTGTGGAACTTAACCAAGTCGTGTACTACTCCCGTGGCCTGGAATGCTCTGCACATGCACACTATGTTAAGACTTGAAACCACGTATGCACAGAGCGCGCCAGGCTATTGAAGCATGATCTAGGAGGTGCGCCTCCGGGCCAGCGCATGCACAGTAATGCACGACTTCACTGAATCGCACACTTTACCAAGCCACAAAGCTGATCAAGGAAGAGGAGCAGGGGAACAGTGCGTGACCCACAAGAATACAGGGGCTGGAAGAAGCGCCTGGTAAGTAAATGAACAAAGTACAATTCCGGTATCCTTTTTGGGTGGCTGCTCAATTAGCAACCAATTTTTGTGAGGGTCCCATTTATCTACCTTTTGCACCTCAATCCTTTCTTGAATATATCACTTTATATATAGACTCCCTTTCTTTAACGGTTTTTATAGTTGCTGTAGAACTACTTGTAACTACCCCCCGGACTGTACCAATAAATTGATTTTGTTCTGAATACACAGCTTGTTGTGTCTGTTTGCAGGAGGCAAGTCCACCACTGCCTCTTAAAGCATATTTTAAAACTTTTTAAAAACTTTTTAAGTATTGTTTTTACCCTTTTGGCGCCTCTGTTCCTGTTTACACTATACTTGTAACCCAGGTACCAAATATCTCAATACTGGGTATGCCCCCTTGTGTTGCCATGCTCTGGCCTGCAGAGATATGGACTTCAAAAGACCTCAGAAAGTGTCCGGTGGCAACAATAGGCATTCATTGGATAAATGAGTTTTCTCTATCAAACCCAGGTGGAGTCCCAAGTCTTTCTTCCTGATAAAAGTGGACCAGATTTTTCTGCTATATAGAGTTCCTGGTACTGGATGTTGCAACAGAAATAAGTGTCGAGTTTGGTTCACTTGTTTGGATTCTGGGAATCTGGACATTAGCAGCAGATCCAGAGTCCTCTGCCGTCAGGGAACACCGCAGCCATGACAGGGTTTATGGGGTCTGCATAAAGCAGCTGGTACATGTGAAAGTGAACCCACATACAGATCTCTATCCTTTCAATAGCTTTTCATTTCCTTTATCATATCCTTTCTGCTGCTTCATATAAAGGCCTCCTTCAAAATGGGTACTGACGCTTATCGCATATTTCAGTTGTCAGCCTTCAGACTAGTCAGAGCTAACCATGCTCTATTCTGTGACATTTTCCAATTGTTGAGCTGTAGAAAGTCTGCAGGATCACTGTGTTCCATATAAAAGTACAGGAGGGAAAAAAAAAAAAAAAAACCTATTTGGTACAGCTTGCAGATACAGAATAGCAACGTCAACATTTCTGAACTTCTGTTGCTTTCATGTACCTGCTATGAGTGCCAAATAAAAAGTTTTGTACTTTTGTAGGAAGGCCACAGGATCACTGTATAAAATATAATGCTATAGTCTTCAGCATTGAGGTTAGGCAGCACCGCGATGCAGGACCACGCATGTCAGGGTGGGGGTACAGTATAAGCATTTGCAGTTCACTTCTGATTTGCATTTTACAATGAATAGACTCAGTGCTATGCATTTACTGCTAGATTTAGGTTACTGGAAGTCTTGCTTTGGTGCTAAGCAGTGGTTACATGTTGTATTTCACAAATGCAGATCTCACTTGGGGCACTTAATTTACAGTTACTTACTAACTTTATGGTTTAGAAAGTTAAAGTGGGCCTGTCTAATTCTCCCCTCATCTATGACTAATCACAAGTGCAATTTGATCTCTGTGATGTCAGCTGGCTGCTTCAGCAGAGCAGCTTATTTGTAAATACATGATGCTAACCCTATGTCTGCTTCCATGAAAGCAGGAAGTAGACATTGCAGAATTATGGCAGGATTTGTGTCAGCTGTAACTAACAAATGTTTTTCTTTAAAAGGTCATTATGCTGTTGCTTATATTTTAAAACAGAAAGGAAGTTCTTAGTTTAAGTCCGCGGGGTCAGGGGCAGCTCACTTGTGTTCTATGCGAGTCCAATGCTTCCTTTTTCCATCTTTGAAGGCAGCAACTCCTGCCTAAATTGGTATAGGTTCCAGAATTGAGGTCCTGTAATGCAGTACACAATAGCCCTGAGTCTAGGGGATGAGCGGCACTGTGCCTCCAGTCATAGGACCATAGCGATCCTCACACAAATCACTAGGAAGGACCTGACTACTTGTGTGTTCATTATAATGGTTGGTGGAATCACTGCTGATGGCAGAAATGTTCAGCAGCCAGCCAATATGCTGCTGCCTGGACCGCTTTAATAAAATGCATACAGTACATACATACGCTACTTCTCCCACAGTGCACTTCCACCCATAGTAAGTGCGGTTGGGAGTGGACAGGGCTCAGTACCGGCACTCTGACTGCTCTGTAACACCACACACAGCAAGGAGCGACACAGTGTATGTTCTGGCACCTCTCATGACCAGTATTTAGTTTCTCACCATCTGAATTACAGCTACTCTTCTGTGGGACCACACCAGACTACCCTTCACTCACATATACATCAGTCAGTCTCGAGTGTGCATGACCCCATAACTGGCTCATCAGCTGTACTTCAATATCCACTGTTGGTATGTACCGACCAACGTATACCAGGAATCCCACACAAGACCTGCCGTTTTGAAGAATCTCTGCCCAAGCTATCCGGCAATCACAGCCTGGCTCTTAAAATCAACACATTTTTGAGAACTGACTTGACACTCACTGCTCAATGTATCCAAACCCCTTACCAGATGCCTTTGTTACAGTTACAATCCAAACTAAAGCTGGCCATACACTAGGCCGATTCCCCGCCGATCGACAGCAGATTCGATCACTGGGATCGAATCTGCTGTCAAATCGTTAACGCTAAATTTCAATCTATTTCGTCCCGAAATAGATCGGTCCCGTCGATCGCTCTGTGCGGGAATTTACCGTCGATCGCCCGCGGGTAGGGAGCACGTCACTAGCGGCGTTCGAGTGCCCGACAACCGACGCAATACAGCTGCAATACATTACCTGCTCCTCCGGCGCGACTCCCCCGGTCTCTGCTGTCTTTTTCTCCGCTCTGATCTCCGGGTCCAGCAGGCTTCACTTCTTCCTGTCCCGGCAGGAAGTTTAAACAGTAGAGGGCGCTCTAGTATTTAAACTTCCCCCAGACAGGAAGTGAAGCCTGCCGGACCCGGAGACCAGACCAGAGCGGAGAAGAAGACAGCAGAGACCGGGGGAGTCGTGCCGGCGGAGCAGGTAATGTATGCGGGGGGGGGGGGGGGGGAAGCAAAGGCGGCAGCACCACCACCACAGATTGTGAACGGTTTCAGGCTGAATTCGATTCTCAATCGGTTTGCAGTAACGGCGGCCATACAATCCCTCTCTGATCAGATTCGATCAGAGAGGGATCTGTCTGTTGGTCGAATCTGATGGCAAATCAACCAGTGTATGGCTACCTTAAGAACTTCCTCTCTGCTCTAAAAGATTAGCTACATCATGATAACCTTTATGGGAAAAAAAAATACTTGGATTCACTTTCCAGGTTAAGCCTTAAAGCGGTTTAAAACCCTGACATAATATTCAATAAAAACATGTTTCCTACTTTTTATATGTCATACGGTTATATTTGCATTTGTGCATAAGTATTATTAATTTAGAAGTTATAGGTTCCCAAAAGTACAGTTTTTTGCTTTGTGAGCTGACTTTGCATTTTGTTAATAACCGGTTTTAATCATTCATTTATTCAGGCAGACATGCTTTGACTGTGTGTTGAGCAGCTTCTCCACAGTCAGAGAATGTGTCACATTCCTCACTTGATACATTTAAGTAAACACAAGATAACATTATCTAAAGTTTGGATGTGTCTGCATTTCACTGCACTAAACTTTCAAGCTCTGTGTGTAACCCTTTCAATGCTGGTCTAGTAAAAAAAAAAAATGCTGGTTGCATTTAATATGCTGTAAATACTGTTTTAGAGCAAAGATGAAATGCAGGGTTATATTCCGCTTTAAGGTGGCCACACACCATACAATTAAAAGATACATGTTCGCCAATTAGATCATTACGATCGGTTGTCCCCCCAAAAAATCTAAAGCTTTCGTTTTCGATTGATGAATCCTGATCGGATTTCCAGCTTTTTTCACTTTTTGGAGATTGGCATGTTGGAAATTTCAGACCAGCTTTATCAAGAACTGTATGGTGTGTGATGGATTGTTAATTACTTGATATACAGTTCCAATCAATTTTTTCTGAGCTTTCAATTATTTTATTCAGGATTGGGGAACAATTTAACAGGTGTGTGGTATATTGGTCAGATTTTTGAATTGTTACAATTAGTCAGAAAAATGTACTGCTATTCTTTAATTGAACAGATATTTAAAAAAAATGTATGGTGTGTGGCCACCTTTAGTGTTTACATACAAGGAAGCACAGCTCATGACAGAGCTCCTGCAGTCTAGTCACAGCTACTGATAAGATCGTTTGATCTGGCTAAACACTGAGCACAGTGCAGTGAATGTCCTAAGCAGCTATGTGGAATAAAGACTTTTCATTGTGTGTTGTGCAAGAGATTGCATCCGCTTTAATAGTTGTGGCTGATTGGTGTGTTTGTTTGGTTATTTTTATAGCTCAGGCCAGGGAAAGCTTAAATCCAACTAAATGTGACTGGGTGTCCGTGGGCACATTTGTGCACTTTTGATAAATGATGTGAAAGTACACAACAAGAGTATTGCTCCAGACATGACAGACATGGATAGCAAAAAGAAAAACGTACCTGTTCAGAGTCATTGAAGTCGCACTCTTTAACTACCACAAGCCCCCCCTTCTGGCTCGGATGACCTTGGGCTACAAGACAGCGGTTTGTTTGCATGTTCATTAACTGAAAAAAAAAAAAAATATTTTCATTCCCAATGATTAGGTCTGTTGACGGATATAATATGCTAACATTATGTTCACAGCTGGAAGGAGGAATTATGGGAAGGATGTAGAGGTACGTGGAGCACTGGCACCTGAGGCAGCGATCAAGGTGAGGTAAACCCCCACACCCTGCATCTGCTAGTCCCCTGAATTTTGCCTTCACCCACTCATCCTTATTTATTAGCGATTTGGGGTTGAGTTCGTGGTCTGAGACAAGGATAGGGCAGGGTTCCATTACTGAATTTCTCCAAAGAAAAAAATAAATTATTAATAATAATAATAAATTTATTTCACTGCCTTTAAAAGTGAGGTTTTTCCATTTTAACAGGTATGTTCCCGCACATCTTTTCCTTGGGGCTGAAGGGACTTTATGCCCTCTGGCGGCCCCAAGAACAAAAATTATTCTTGGCGGCCTCTAACCCTTTCCCCACATTATATAAAAAAGGACATTTAGCTGAGGGGCACAATGGCTAATGCTCTCCATACACAGGTTGAGAGTGGCCCAATTTGGCAAGCAGTCAGATACTACTTAATTGAAAAATGATTGTTAAGTTGCCATTAACCTATCCTGATGGCTGAATGACTTTTGGAAGTGTTTACCACAAAAAAATAAATAAAAAAAAAAAAAAATTATGACTCCACAGAGCTTGCTGGTTTTATACTGCCTGATGCTCCTAATCACTTTTTCTATGGTAATCTGGTCTATGGTAAAAAAAAGTTAATTAGTCAGCCTTTAGGATCAACAGTTCAGGTGAAGATTATATTAAAGTAATTGGATCTGGAGTTCTGGCACTGAAATCCCAGGTGTAAAAAGTGGCAAGGACACGGTCTGCTGCTTCTACAGTCATGGCCGAAATTGTTGGCACCCCAGAATTTTTCCCAAAAAAAATCAAGTATTTCTCACAGAAAAGTATTGCAGTAACACACATTTTTCTATACGTTTATTCCCTTTCTGTGCAGTGGAACAAAACAAAAAAAAGGGAGGGAAAGAAAAGAGGCAAATTGGACATACTGTCACACAAAACTCCAAAAATAGGCTGGACAAAATTATTGGCACCCTTAATATTTGGTTGCACACCCTTTGGAAAAAAAATAACTGAAATCAGTAGCTTTCTATAACCAGAAATAAGTGTCTTACACCTCTCACCCAGAATTTTGGAGCACTCTGCTTTTGCAAACTGCTCCAGTTCTCTTTTATTAAAAGGGCGCCTTTTCCCAGCAATTTTAAGATCTCTCTACAGGTGTTCAATGGGCTTTAGATCTGGACACATTGCTGGCCACTTCAAAACTCTCCAGCGCTTTGTTGCCATCCATTTCTGGGTGCTGCTGGAAGACCCAAGATCTTGACGCAAACCCAGCTTTAAGACACGTTTGCGCATTACACACGTAACGTGTAAAAATGTACTTGTTGATGTCTGCAAAAGCTTCCTGCACCAGCAGGGATGCGTAAAAACGTACGCATGGCGGCTGGCCGACTCCTAGCCGGTAAAAACGAAACTAGCTGGCAGCGGGGGACCAGAGGAGCCTTGATTGACTGCGAGGGCACAGGATGGCTGCAGGGGACTAGTAGATGCCCCAGGTAACTAACAAAATTTTTTTTTTTTTTTTTTTTTTTACAGTGAAGGTGCCTTTAAAGTTTTTTAAAAGTTATGCTAAAACACATGCTGTAGACATATCAAAGCACTGAGTTTTTACGGGCTCAACCCCGATCATGGGCCGTCCGGCAGGCTGTCAGCAGCGCTGTTTCACTGGGCTCCGGCTAACACACACCACGCCGACCTCACTTCCACCCTCTGCGTTCCACGTACACGCGTCCTGGCCCTACAGGTTTCGTCACTTCCTGTGTCTCATCAGGGGCATGCGCGTACGTGTGGAATGGGCCTAAGAGGGGCACATGGTGGGTATAACCCACATACAGATATGGGGCCCAATAGACGAGCATGGAGACTGCAGGGCCAGAGAGAACCCCCACGAGAGCAGAGGGGTTTATGGACATAGAGGAACGGGTCTAGGTGGACCTCAACCACTAAAGTACTACCCTAATTATGGAGTCCCAATACAGAATAGATATGATCCACTTTCACAGCAGGGGAGTAATTAACCTTTTTTGGAGGAGGGCTCTCAGCAGCGCTGTCTCACTGGGCTCTGGCTAACGTACACCACGCCGACCTCACTTCCGCCCACTGCGTTCCACGTACACGCGTCCCGGTCCTACCGGTTTCGTCACCTCCTGTGACTCATCAGGGGCATGTGCGTACCATGGTACGTGTAGAACTTATGCTGTAAACCCCTCCCAGCTTTGCCGTCATCTATAGCTATCAAAACTAGTTGTATGTATAACCCTAGCAACACTCCCAGCTACCCCGCCCCTCAAGGTGAGCACTCCGCCCGGAGGCAGCACGCAATAGAGCCTGCCGTTACACAAAAATACTTATGCATACTATATATTAAATAGCAATATAAACTGCCCACAATACATTGTTCGGCCGCAGCCAATCCCCAAAACCATTAAATAATTCCAACTCCTAACCCCCTTCACAAAATACCCCCCCCCTCCCCCCCAAAAACACCTAACAAAATTCACAACACAACTCCTCCCCAGCCAAATATCCCCACTCTACAGGAGATCGGGTGAAACCTCCTCCTCCACCCAAATCAAATATAGGTCCAACAATGATCATCCCTATGCATGTGGTTACACTCATCTACCTTAGATCAGAGGTACAGTTGTACAAATATCAAATGAAGCCCCCCTTACACTTTGCCCCAAAGGGGCATGAACTCCACATCTTGAGAGGCAACCCCACTATCACCACATTCCTTAAAGCTACAGCGTCAACCACTAATCATTACTCAAATAGCACATCAAATCAATATCTATGTTTAATACCTTTGGTTTTAAAGTATTCAAATGGCATATCCACCAGGTTTCCCTCTTAGAGACTTCTCTGGTAAAGTTACAACCCCTCCAATTTCGTTGCATTTTCTCCAACCCACAAAAGGACAAATACCTTGGATCACTTTGGTGTACCTTTTTAAAGTGGGCAGACAGGCTATGCCCCACCAGACCATTGGTAATATTCCTAACATGCTTCCCTATTCTCTCACCCACATACTGATAGCCACAAGGGCACCAAGCTAAATATACCACACCCAGGTCATTACACGAAACAACTAATCTTAGTTGTTTGTTGTTTTTTGGTCATACAAACTGACTACTTCCTTCCTCCTCGAGGCCTTTGCCTCCCTACACCCTTTACATTTTCTACATGGGAAGAAGCCAGGAGTTTGCCAACCGTAAGGTCCATCTTCTTTTTTCTTTGGCTCCACACAACTTGGAGACAGGCAATTCCTCAAATTAGGACTTTTACGATACATAAACTTCAGTTTTTCTGGCAATATGCAGTTTAATTCTGTATCTGAAAGAAGTATAGCCCAATATTTATAAAACATGTTTTGCAAAGATTCATACTGACAATTGAAATCTGACAAATGCTAAACTAGGATTCTCATCCCCCTTATCCTTGTGCCCATGTACCATTTCACTCCTATTCATGTTTCTCACATTACGTTGTTCCATATTCAAAAATTACTCCTCATACCCTTTTTCCAATAATCTATCAACTAACACCTGTGATTGTGTATAGTCCGACACAAAAAAATATTTAAAGATTTAATTTTCTAGTAAACTTTGGGATCTATATAGTTGTCAAACATATTAAGGCCTTTCTTAGGGGCATATTTCAAGCCCTCATTCAACATTTTTGTCTCCTGTTTAGTTAAAGGTACCCCACTCAAATTAAAAATATCTTTTCCCTCCACTACCTCCTCTTTTTTATGCTGCCTTCTCCCTCCCCTTGTTCCTCTTCTAGACCTCTTTTGCCTGGGGTATGCCTGATATATTCTTGATCTGTCCAATCGCTCTGTTGGTATTGTGGGTCCTCCTCCAAAAAAGGTTCACAACTCCCCTGCTGTGAAAGTGGATCATATCTATTCTGTATTGGACTCCATAATTGGGGTAGTACTTCAGTGGTTGAGGTCCACCTAGACCCGTTCCTCTATGTCCATAAGCCCCTCTGCTTCCAGGGGGTCCTCTCTGGCCCTGTCGTCTCCATGCTGGTCTGTTGGACCCCATATCTAGATGTGGGTTATACCCACCATATGCCCCTCTTAGGCCCATTCCACACGTACTATCGTACGCGCATGGCCCTGATGAGTCACAGGAAGTGACAAAACAAGGGCCGGGACGCGTGTACGTGGAACGCAGAGGGCGGAAGTGAGGTTGGCGTGGTATGCGTTAGCCGGAGAGACAGCGCTGCTGAGAGCCTGCCGTACAACCCACGATCGGGGTTGAGCCCATAAATACTCAGTGCTTTGATAAGTCTACAGCATGTGAGTGTTTTACCATAACTTTTCATAAACTTTAAATACAGTTTTGCACTATGGAGCCAATTGGTTTGTTTTGAGGTGCTTTCTGATATGAAGCTGCATTTGAGCCTTTAAAGAGGATCCGTGGTGATCATGATAGGCAGAGGGAGGCCTGGATATCCCTGCAGATGCTGTGGACCCGATCTGATAGAGGGTCAATATCTAGCAGTGAGTGTCCCATCTTGAGGGTGTGGTGGTGGTGCGCACTGTAAAGGCTATCTGCATCACGAACTTCAGCTGTATGTCAAGGAAATACGACGGACTAGAAGAGTTTGGGTCTGAGGCTCAAGTGGGACTATCATATGTGCGCTGTGTCATAAAATATAACTTGATGTGGAATGTCCAACAGGAATAGAATTGCATTGATGGTAATATGCATTGCAACGCATTCAATGTGGAAACACCCCAATACTCAGAGTATGTCCCAGACTGAATACGGTGGTCAGATGCCTGCATGTTTGCCACAGGTGTGTGAGATCTGTTAGAGCAGTATAACTGCCCAGCAGCTGCCAGTTATTACCCTAAGGCCTCGTTCACATCATTTAGCGCAGATGGCTGTGCGATCGGAACGCAACGCGTCCAATCGCACGCCATCTGCGCTCCTATGTGCTGCGCTGCAGTTCCCATTCATTACAATGAATGGGATCTGCGCTGCGATTCACAAAAATGCGTGCAGTACGCGATAGCGCAATCGCGCTGCCACGCAGCGCATATGATGGGAACGGTAGAAGGGCTGTCTATGCCCTTCTACCGTTCTTGCGTGTCGCACACTATACGCGCTGCCATAATGCGCACGGCAGCGCATATAGTCTGAACGAGGCCTAAGAAATAACCACATTCATATTCCTCAGAGTTGGTTTCCTTACATGCGGGCACCACTCCAGATCACAGTGTGCCAGCAGATATTCCAGCAGCTCATTAGCTTATTTAATCATTCAGGATTCATTAAATGCACCGCGATAACTGATGCATTCAACTGATTTTTCTGGACGCCAAATCAAATGCAGAACACAATTAAATTATGCAGATTAATTTATTAGCCTTTCAATTAGCAATGCAAATTCTCGTTACGAGATCATATTCATAATTATTGCATCATTTTGACAGTGGACTCCGGGATGTGCTGGATAAAAGGTATCCCCCCCCCCCCCCACCACCTCTTTAAATCTGCTACTGCTCTACTGCTATTTGTGAATAACATTTTTCCCTTGCCAATACCAAGCTTTGAAATGGCATTTCTTAAGTGAGCGGACATGGAGTTTCCCCAAAAACACATCCCAGTCTGACAATGATGCTCAGATCCAAACCTGTTGGAAATAGTTAATTCGCAAAAAAACTGTCTGTCCCCGAGCGCTGAAAGCCCTAGCTATGCCTCTGTATATAAGCACTGAGCATCATGCTAAACGTACAGTTGCATCAATATTCATGATGTGTAACACTGATGGAAAATATATTCCCTTAAACCGGGCAGGTCTCCAGTAGTGATGTCTTACTCTGAGCATCCTGGTCAGAGGCTGCTTCCCAGAGATTATGTGGATGAGGCTGTGGGTAATATGGCACAAATGTTCTCGCTCTTTGCTCTTTTATTGTTAAAGGATACCTTATTCCTAACAATATGGCAAAAATGATACCCTGTGTGTGTGGGGAGTAGTGCTGTAAATTGGCGCATTACGAAGTCCTGGTTGGCACATGCGCAGTATGTCCTCAGGAGTACACGCCCACTCCCAAGGGAAGTAGTACCGATGCATGTGCCCTCTGACCCAGACATACTAAGTGGTGCATGCGCAATATGTCTGCTCGAGATTGTGCTTCCCACCGACTTCAAGTCTAGTGTGCGTTATTCTTCTTGTTGCGGGAGTGCCTGTGTCCTCCCACAGCCATACTGCGCATGCACCGACCAGGACTTTGGAATGGGCCAATTTACTGAGGCCGACTCCGGGGCAAGGGAGGTGCGGTAAGCTTCTGTCCTACCCCCCATACACAAACAAGGCATAATTTTTGCCATATTGTTAGAACTAAGCTATCCTTTAATTCATCCCAGAAGAAGGCAATGATTCTGTAGGGCTGGTATCGAACATCTGCTGGTATTGGACAGGTCATTCTGCCTGTGTCCTTCCCTCTTATATGCATAGCAGTGGATTTTTGCCAGGCGGACACTGGTGGTCACCTTCTAATGCAAACAGCCACTTAGTGTTATATTCTTATATTACTTGGGAGGGAATCTCCACATTACTTCCCTGCACCATGGGTACACCAGGTTGAGTGTATTTTTTCCCCCCTGATTTTTGTTCTCTAAAGCTAGGTGCGTCTTAGGTCCAAAAACTATGGTACCTTGGTTTCACTTACCTGGGGCATCTACCAGCCCCCTGCAGCCATCCTGTGCCCTCGCAGTCAGTCATGTCCTCTGGTCCCCCGCCACAGGGGGCTGTAGATGCCCCAGGTAAGTGAAACTTTTTTTTTGTTCGAGTTAAGGTTCACTTGGGGCTTCTGCCAGCCACGTGCAGCCTTCCTATCCCATGGCTGTCCTCCACGATCCTATGTTCTCCCGCCGCCAGCTACTTTTGGTACTGTCCTACCGTCGACTTAGAAGTCACGCGTATCTTTCTAGCCTGCAGTAGTGTCCTGTGCTAATGGCTTTTCTTATCTTTTTTTTTTTCCATTCACTTCTATGAGGAATTGGAGCGGTGAAACAATCAAGCGGAATATCGGACATGACGGAAATTATCAATCGAACGCTTCTATCGTGCGGGAAAACGAAACGTGTGTTCCCAGCATAAGTCAAACACTTTTTTGTCATTTCAGTTCCGCTTTAAAATGTACACATTACAAATATTCTTATTTGATGCACAATTCAATGTCAGACGCTTCCTTTAATAGAATTTATGTAATACAGTTCGCTAAGAATGCTTTGATATAATTCAGTGTTCAAATGACCGCTCATAAAAAGGGGCCGTTGTTGAAGGAGGAGGTAGCTGCAGATAAGACTATAGACGTTGTACACCCCTGGGCAGAAAGTGGTAGAATCCTAGCTGCTTACCCTCCCACGCTGCAGGATTTTTGGTCGCTTCTGGCCTCTGTTGACAAATACAGGCGGCTGGGGTTTGGCGTTGGGCCCAGATATCTGCATCTCAGGGTAGATATTGTCCAGGTACCATTTAAAGGATTTGCACTTTAACCGGCTTCTCAATGCCAAACGTTCACTGATGTCACCATAGTCCCTGTTCCTGAGCTCGGGTCGGAGGGCAAAGTACTGTTCCTAAATACAGAAGACAAAATGTAACACGGGAAGCAATGAAAGGTGCA
Organism: Hyperolius riggenbachi; assembly: GCF_040937935.1. Taxonomy (NCBI): domain Eukaryota; kingdom Metazoa; phylum Chordata; class Amphibia; order Anura; family Hyperoliidae; genus Hyperolius; species Hyperolius riggenbachi. The sequence continues at coordinate 80,111,218 of NC_090650.1, forward strand.
CAGTCAAAACGTTGATTTTTTATTAAGGCGGATCTGAACTCACAACTTTCTCTCTGCTCTAAAAGATGAGCAACAGCATAATAACCTTTAAAAAACAACATTTCACAGCTGATACAAATCCTGCAATAAATCTGCAGTGTCTACTTCCTGCTTTCATTGAAGCAGATAAATTGTTAAAATCCTGTGTTTACAAATTAGCTAGATTCCTGAGCTGACACGGCTGAGAGATAAAATTATGGTGGTGATTAGTCATAGATGAGGGGGAATAAGACAGGCTAAACTCTCTAAAATACATACAGGGTGCATTTCTCTATGTTCTCCTTCTGTCCAGTGCTTGAGTTCAGGTCCACTTTAAATAGTAAATTGCTTGTGAATTCCCTAACAGATACATCTCCATAATCTATGATTACCTTATAATCATCCATCCACACATGAGCCAACCGCAAAGAATTGTGGGCCATAGTGTCATGTCCCCCCGGTGAGCCATATGGACGTCTCTTGCGGAAGATGTGACCCACTCGAGAGCATGGTACAATGAGCAAACTTCCACCACACATCCAGATCTGAAACCGACAAAATAGATTCCATTATTACTACCTTCTAACACTGGCACAATCCAGCTCTCCTTTACAGCAGAGATTTGCAGAATAGATCAGATACTTGGCCATGTTGAAGTATCAACAGATTACCTTAAACTGCACTATAGTAAAACAACCACAAGATGTCAGGGTGTGTAGAATAAAATGTTGATCTGAATGGGATTGTTATTTCCTGTATTCACTGTGTTCTCACTGTTCTAAAGAAGCTGCATTTACTGACGGTGGTGTACGATATATGTATGCAGGTTTTTCTTCAGTAAAAAAAAAAAAAAAAAAAAGTTCAACCTCGTTATGTCTGCGTGTAAAGAACAGTAAGCTTCAACAGGCACACTTTCTTGTCATGTTCTGTTCAGATTTGACTGAAGGTAAATCAAAAACACTCGACTGATTAATGCAAAGTCAAGCTGAAAATCAAAACTGGAAAATTTAGTACATTTATAAGAGATGCCAGTTGAATTTTGTATTCAATACCTGGGTATTGCCAAGAATTACAATATTGGTAATTTTCCATAACCAATATTCTACCATTTTCTTTCTCATCTCCTAAAGGTGGCAACCAATGATCCAATTTCTAGCGAGAAATCGTTCGAGCGATCAAATTCGGATCGGAAATGAAATTGTTCACTACACCATCAACGATCCAATCTTTGCTTCCTATCACAACCAACAAGAAAATCCAAATTTTGGTTTGGCGAAAATTCAATCGGATGATTGTTTTTATAATCATTCGTAATTGATTGTGCCCATCAACGGAGATTATTTACAACCAATCCGATCAGAACTTCTGACCGCTCAAACGAGATTTCGCTAGAAATTGGACAGTTAGTGGCCACCTTAACACTAATCCCCCTCCTCAAGCAAATCCCTACTGATTCGACTGACACCAACTCCCTAAGCATAAGAATACCCCTACGTACATGCCTGACACTGACCCCCCTCCCATATATTACCCCTATCTGCACACCGATCACTAAAGCATACCCCTATCTGCATGTCTAACACAAACGTCCCTCCCTGCTACCCAATCGCCCAACACTAACCCTCACAGGGCTTAGCTATAAATTTATTATAGCAAAAACTCATACACTATAGCTGAACTCATAACCTCATACTAAAATACCATGCTCACTCCTCTGCCGCAGCTGTGCCTGGCCTACCCAGGGGACATCCCTAGTTACTTTATTTCACTTCCAAACAACCAGTACTTGCATTCGAATATCCACCCACCATGACTTCACTAGGCACAAGAGCATTTCACAGCTTTTTGGCCAGGACCGAGAAGTGCGAGTCGATGGCAAAAAATAAAAGTTTGCACATGGAGGGCAAGTTTTATTTAAAATAGACAAAACAGTCTTCAAACCACTAGTCTAAACAAGGAGTAGAAAAATAGAAGCGATCTTCAGTATTCCTTGCAACAAGTATGAAGTCAGAACACCTCATCTCCCTACTTGAATTAAGTGTGTTTAAAGGGACAACACAGTAAGGCCTGGAACCCACTACAAAATTCTGTCGCTAATCGCAATCGCTAGCTTTTTGTATGAGCAGTTTGAGAGCGATTTCATGAGCAATTTTGTTAGAGTTTTTAAAAAGTGTCAGCTTTTTTTCAGCGATTGTGTAGCGATTAGCGGTTTAAATTCTGATTGGTCCTTTCAACTAATTTTAACTTATTTACAGTGTGCAGTAATGTAAAAACGCTAGCAAAATCGCACTGTTTAGGTTTTGATGAGCGATTATGCCAGTGTTTATATACTTTACATTGCAGAAACGCTAACGCTAATTGCTAAACGCTAAAAGTGCTGCATGTCCTGCGTTTGAGATTTTGGTAATCGTAATCGCTCCAGTGGAATTTGGCCCATCTATTAACATTAGCTAAGCGTTGAGGGAAATCGCTAGCGGTTTGAATCGCTCCCTAAATGCTCACAAAATCGCTCTAGTGGGTTCCAGCCCTAAGGCCTGTTTTCCACGGACTGTTAATAGGCAGTGAAATACCTCTCAAACTCTCACAACTGCCTGCTGCTGCCTGGCAACTGCTTGCTGAACACAGTTCAACTGTCCGTGGAAATAAGCCCTCAAGAATGTCAATTGCCCGGCAATCCTGCTGATCTCTTTGGCTGCAGTGCTGTTGGGCTAGCACACATGAAACAAGTATGCAGCTAATATGGCCAAACTTTACTCACAGCACCTGATGTCCATACTACTTCTGGGTCAGTGGCTTAAAGTATTAAAGATACAGGATTATTATGACAGCCTGGAAATTAGCATAGTTTATTAGGAAATGTGTGGGTGATGTCATGAACTTCTGCTCCACCCTCTCCACCAGTGCAGTGCCACATTCCTGTGTGTGAACAATGTTTTTAGTTCCAATTAACCCTCTTCACAAAACCATTGCAATTTCCCTGATGCAGTGGAGAGTAGACAGGGCCAATGAGCAGAGAAGGTTCAGCAAGAGCAGGAACATCCACAAAGCAACCTAGGCAGGCGGGACAGGGCCAAGGAGCAGAGGAGGTTCACCAAGAGCAGAAACACCCACAAAGCAACCTAGGCAGGCGGGACAGGGCCAAGGAGCAGAGGAGGTTCATCAAGAGCAGGAACATCCACAAAGCAGCCTAGGCAGGTGGGACAGGGCCAAGGAGCAGAGGAGGTTCAGCAAGAGCAGGAACATCCACAAAGCAACCTAGGCAGGCGGGACAGGGCCAAGGAGCAGAGGAGGTTCAGCAAGAGCAGGAACATCCACAAAGCAACCTAGGCAGGTGGGACAGGGCCAAGGAGCAGAGGAGGTTCAGCAAGAGCAGGAACATCCACAAAGCAACCTAGGCAGGTGGGACAGGGCCAAGGAGCAGAGGCGGTTCAGCAAGAGCAGGAATATCCACAAAGCAACCTAGGCAGGTGGGCTGTGTAAGCATACCTATGAAATAGCCGCTGGGAGATTTGGGTGCAGGATAAAGCCAATATACAGCTTACCCTGCTCCTGCACAAGTCCCAGCTGCGCTAATTACTATTCCCCCTCCAGGTCACTGTGAATGGTGGGGAATGTAATTCGGCTTTCAGCTATTGCTGGCGGCTGAATTACATGGTTTTAAAAGTAATTTGAGCTCAGTCTTTTGAGCGCCGCTATAGCCGGAATTCCTATTACAACCTATGGTGGTGCCGGCTGCGCCCAAATCGCCTGCTTTTTCACTCAGTCAAGGTGGCCAACTGCCACTTTCTAAGGCCCATCTTCTTCCACCTCAGATTGCAAAAAAATAAATAAATAAATAAATTTAAAAAAATAAAAAAAAAGGACTGTCAGGAAGAGCCAAAGCTCTTTGACTAGGCATTGACTCTAGTCATCATCCATCACTGGGTTCAAACACTGCTACAGCAGCAAGAGGATGAGGGGTGCAGTCAAGAGGATTCAAAAGCAGAAAGGTCTGCATTTTATAATGTACATATTGCCCTCTAAGTTGAAAGCCATACAGCACATCTTCGGTTCCACTTTAGAGGTAAAAGGATCAGTATAGCAGCCAGTAGTATTGTGCTATATAGTAGACAACAGTGGTAATCTTAAAGTGACTCTGTATGTAAAAAAAAAAAACTCGGGAGGCAAGTATCCCCATAGAGTTGTTTTGTTTTTTTTATACAGATCCTCAAGTTGCTTAGTCCACATTAGCATCTTTCCTGAAATCCACTTTATTCAGCCTGTGACAGGTTACATACCCGGAATGAAATCTCCAGGTTCTCTCCACCCCAGATGTCCATGCCACTATCATATCGGCCCAGTGTATTAAAGTACTCCCTGTCCATGGCAAAAAGACCTCCAGCCATAGTGGGAGACCTGGAATTTAAAAAAAAATAAATAAAATCTGTTAATTCATGATTGTGCTACGTCCTTCAATAACAAGAAAGCATAACATATACATGTTGCAGGAGCATAAATTTGGATCTATTAATATCCAAATAAAGATCGAGTTTGGTTCAAAAGCATCAAACAGCAGACTGAAGTAGCAGATCATAGTGTGATTTTCTGACAAAGCAGCTGGTCACATGATGGCAGATTTCCAGTAACTGTTTGTTCAGCAGCATTAACATAAATGGTGAGGAGTGTGATACAACTACAACAATAGGATTGCAAGATTTGCAAATGCTTAACCAGTTCCCTTACCCTGGTCATTTTCCCCGTTCAGCTCAGCTCTGATTACTTTGGCAATAAACTATCAATAATCGCAACTAAAATATTTATGTATTTTTTTCCTGGACAAAGGAAAAGCTAGGCTTTTTGTGGCTGATATTTGTTTTTAGTAATTACCTTATTTTCTATGGATTTTAAAGGGAAAATAAGGAAATAAAGTGAAAAAATACACAATTTATCCACTTTCATACATTCTAGCTTAAATGTAAAACAGTTCTATTGTACATGAAACCCACACTTTGTATACAATCTGCTACTATCTTCTCCTAGATTGTTCACTTTACACTTGTTTACTAATTAACTCTGCAATTGAATTCCCTGGGAGTAGGAGAGGGGATTGTTGTCATTACTTTACAACTCTGTAGTGATCTTATCAGGTCAGAGATAAATAAACAGTGTTATCTAAGATTTTGTTGGAGAGTGCAGAGACTTAAGGTAGCCATACACTGGTCGATTTGCCATCAGATTCGACCAACAGATAGATCCCTCTCTGATCGAATCTGATCAGAGAGGGATCGTATGGCTACCTTTACAGCAAACAGATTGTGAACCGATTTCAGCCTGAAACCGTTCACAATCTGTTGTGGTGGTACTGCTGCTGCTGCCCCCGCCCGCCCGCATACATTACCTGCTCCGCCGGCGCGACTGCAGTCTCCCGGTCACCGCTGCTCCGTCTGCGCTCTGGTCTCCAGATCCGGCATGCCTCACTTCTTCTAGCCCGGCAGGAAGTTTAAACAGTAGAGGGCGCTCTACTGTTTAAACTTCCTGCCGGGCTAGAAGAAGTGAGGCATGCCGGACCTGGAGACCAGAGCGCAGACGGAGCAGCGGTGACCGGGAGACTGCAGTCGCGCCGGCGGAGCAGGTAATGTATGCGGGCTCTATTGCGTCGGTCGTCGGGCACTCGAACGCCGCTAGCGATGCGCTCTTTACCCGCGGGCGATCGACGGTTATTTTCCGCACGGCACGATCGACGGGATCGGACGAAATGGATCGAAATTCGGCGTGTAGCGTGAACGATTGGCAGCAGATTCGATCCCAGTGATCGAATCTGCTGTCGAAACGAGCGCAAATCGGGCCAGTGTATGGCCTGCTTTAAGGTCCGTACACACGCCGGACTGCAGGCAACGACGGGTCCGTCACCTCCCGCTGGGTGAGCGTTCCAGCGACAGTCCGGCGTGTGTACAGTCTGTCTGCAGACTGAGACGGCTGTTTCTGAGCGATTCGCCCGGCGGATCACTCAGAAACAGCCGTATCAGTCCGCTGACAGACTGTACACACGCCGGACTGTCTGCTGAAAACCCGCCCAGCGGGAGGTGACGACAGACCCGGCGTTGCCTGCAGTCCGGCGTGTGTACGGACCTTTATATTCAAGTCATAGGGAAGTGGTTAAGGAAAGGAGGCGATTATGTGGAGAATCAGAAGATTACATTTGTTCATCAGTTTAGTCCCAGTTAAGGTCCGTACACACGGTTGATCAAAGGCAACGACGGGTCCGTCGTCACCTCCTGCTGGGCGTGTTTTTAGTAGACAATACAGCGTGTGTACAGTCTGTCGCTGGACTGATAAGGCTGTTTCTGAGCGATCCGCCCGGTGTATGGACCTTTAGACATGAGTGTCCTCACATGCTACCAACACAACAGATCATCTTTCTGGAAGAAAAGTGTGGCAGGAAGGGTGAGCAGCCCCCAAAGTAACTATTTTTTACATAAGAAAATAACACAGTGCCTAAATTCCCATAACTAAAGCAATTACCGGTAGAGTAAAAAGCAGCCAAACAAAATGACTTTCTCCTTGCAGTTCATAGATTATGTTAGTCTTTCTAATATTCAGCACACAGTCTATAAATCCACCTCCACCATCCAAGTCAAAACAGTGCAGTATTACGATCCTATCCATGAGCCAGCTTCACCCCAGAGGACATGACACTCACCACAGGCCAGTTAGTGTCTGCGCTAATCCGGAGACAGAAAGCAGCACTGGGGCGTCAGTGGAAAAGGTGTTGAGATGGCAGGAAATTTAAAACTATCCACTAGATGACAGATCTCAGCGCTAAATCTTTTTATTAAAAAATGCAATCCAAATGGGTGAAAAAAAAAAAAAAAACTCATCTTAAAACATGACATTTTCCTGTTTAACTAGATCCAACTCACAGAGACAGTAACCAGTCAAAAAGTGCTAATTCAGCATATGCAGGGCACACTGCTCCTACCACGCCGACACAGAATGCAATTTTTAATAAAGATTCTGCACTATGAAATCTTAGTAATGTTTATTTTGAGCTGGAGTCCATGGAATCTCGTGCCATCTTTTCCAGCACAGCCCAGTGCTGTTCATGCTGAAGAGTAACTCTAATTGTCCTGTGGGGTTTTACAGCCTGGTGAGTGCGGTGTCCTCAGCTTTGTCGTTGGCTCATGGAGAGGATTTTTATTATTGGACTGTTTTTACTGTGGTGGTAGAGGGAAATTTATAGACTGTGCTGAACATCTGAAAGGCTTACATAACGTTTTCTTGTAGGCTATACGGAGGCCTTCTAGGGGACAATCTGAGAAGTGGAGCATCCACAAGAAGTGGGGTTTATATTTTGTAATGGTGAAGTCTTAAAGCGGACGGGAACTCAGAACTTCCTCTCTGCTCTAAAAGATACACAGCAGCATAATGGCCTTCAAACAATAACATTTCTTTGTCTATACAGATTTCCTGAATGTCCAACTGAGTCTCTGCCTCTAATACATTTGGCCACAGACTCTGAACAAGTATGCAGATCAGATATTTCTGGCCAAGTCTGAGTGGATTAGCTGCATGCTTGTTTCAGATGTGCGATTTAGACACTACTGCAGCCAAAGAGGTCAGCAGGATGCCAGGCAACAGTTATTAAAGTGAACCCGAGGTGAGAGGGATATGGAGGCTGCCATATGTATTTCCTTTTAAACAATTCTAGTTACCTGGTAGTCCTGCTGATCTATTTGGCTGCAGTAGTAACTGAATTGCACCAGAAACAAGCATGCAGCTAATGTTGTCAGTTCTGACAGTATTGTCAGAAACCCCCCGACCTGCTGCATGCGTATTCAGGGTCTATGGCTAAAAGTATTAGAGGGAGAGGAGAGGATCAGCAGGGCTGCCAGGCAACTGGTATTGCTTAAAAGGAATATGGCAGCCTCCATATTATTCTCACCTCGGGTTTGATTTAAAATTATGGCAGCCACCATATGCCTCTCAATTCATTTTCCCTTCAAACATTCCAAGCACTGCATTAGAAACTCACCCTCCTGGTCCAGATTACCAGCTCTGAAACCTCTGCCACTCAGTGCAAATCCTGCCACCTGAGGGTTTAATGAACTATAAATGATCTGTGGCTCCTCCCCCACTCAGTGACTGGCTGGCTGGTTATTCCTTGTCACACAACTTCTAGCACTTCTTGATTGTGTAAACATCAGCGGATGCAGGAGTGGATTATCATGAGGATGAAAGACACTGGCTGAGCTTTCTAGCTACAGATGTTTAGTGAAGGAGGGAGAGAGGGATATGGAGGCTGCCATATTCATTTCCTTTTAAGCAATGCCAGTTGACTGGCTGTCCTTCTGATTCTCTGCTAATACTTTTAGCTCTAGACCCTGAACAAGCATGCAGCAGATCAGGCGTTTGACATTATTGTCAGATCTGACAACATTGGCTGTATGCTTGTTTCTGGTGTTATTCAGACACTACTGCAGCCAAATAGACCAGCAGGGCTGCCAGGCAACTTGTATTGTTTAAAAGGAAACAAATATGACAGCCTCCATATTCTTCTCACTACAGTTGTCCTTTAAGTTTACTTCAACATTCGTTCACCATTGCGGTAATTGTTGACGGATGAGGAGACATATACTACAGCACCAAGGCGGAGGTGCCAATTATTACACTTTATTTAGTGTGGTAGAAAAAACACCAGATGATGGTCTGTTGGGTTTCTGGGAAATATTTAGTCACGGCAGCCCAGTTCTGGAAAAATCAAAATCACTTCCATATTGTGGCTCTAATTTTATAGCAATACAAAATGATGCAGCCAACATGGACCACAAAACATTTTCCAAAACCCCATCCAGCTCCCAGTCTAATAGCATCCTGTTATTGGTCAGAGAGATCCCTCAGATTCCAGTCAGCTACACTGATCCAGGTCATGTCTTCATATTACAACAGGAGCTGGCGAGGACTCCACTGTACTTCTGTGATCCGGGACACGGAGTACAAGAACAGCTATGACAGGAATGCTGGAAAGGAGCTGCGCGTGGCTTCATGGAGTACTCAGGAGAACAAAAACACACTTCAATTAATTCATTGTTATTTATGTGTGATCCCTTTTCTGGATACTTTAAGAATTTGGAGACTGGGAAAGCTCACATACTTCTATTCAAAACAGACTTAAGCGATAAAAGCAGGATATGGGAAACATAACCCATGCTAATGTGTCTAGAAGCTCTCATACAGTAATGAAATAAGCTAGCTTTAAACACATAAAATCCCCATTACTAAATCTCTGCAGTATTCCGACAACAGCCAGGTCCACCAGCACGACATTACATTTCAAGGTGCACTCAGAAGACATCACAAGACAGGTTATCCCTCAGCATAATTCAAAGCCTGTATTCTGTTAACTTAACAGTGACTTCTAGTGGTGGAAGTGAGACAGTGCAAGAATATTTGTGATGGGTACAGGTGATCGTTCCACTCTGGAGTATACAGCTTAAAGCTGTCCTATGGACAGATACTCCCATCTCTGCTGAGGATCTCCTTTAGCGTTATCCTTTGTGTCTTAGTATAGACAAAGGTGAGGGTTGCATATACCTGCCGCTTAACAGTTTGCTGGATTACTTATGTTGTTTAGCCTAAGTAAATCAACCCAAATGCTTCGTACAGTCACATTTAAAGCACCATGTAGGTTCGAAACATGTCAGTCGGAGTACCTCTCTTTTATGTGCATGGGAAACGTCCTGAATAAACGTATGGATTGTTGAGACATTGTGCGGATCTCCTTCACCTATCATCGAGTCCGGGCTGGGCAGCCCTAGTTCCAGCACTGTCTCCGTTTTGTGAGTCGAGCGGTATATCTTTTCTTGGTTCTCCACATTTAAAGCAGTAGGATCAGATATAAAGGTAGCAGAGCATAGCCCACTGACAGCAGATTTTCTATAGCCATGTCACACATAAAAGGAGGCCTTTAGCTAAATCAGTTCAGAGTGGGTGGGGACTGCGTTTGTTCCGTCAGCCACTGTTTAAAGCTACATTTATGCTGTGTGGATGAATTAGCTCAATACGCAGGATTAGGGTGTGGCTGGATGTATTCTAAAACTGCACAACAGCCTCTCACTGTATGAGGATCTTTTGTGCTGTATTTTGCCGCATCAAGGGGCAGGAAGGTAGTTTGTCACATTTTTGCGCTTTGGTTAGTACATCTAAAATTGCTCTTGATTGATTTAGCCTTTTATCTCCTGGATTCTACACAAATTTCACATTTATGTTGGGTGAAGCCAGAGAAAGACAATTGGTTAGAAAACATAAAAGCTGTTAGTATTTTGTTACCTGAATGGAGCAGTGAATCCATCAGGTCCTCCTAGTTCTGACAGAGGCACTGGGTCCCACTTAAAGTGGAGACCCCAATTAAATCCCCCCCTCACAACAGGGGAGGAGCTGTACATTAGTGTGTCGGCGCTGATGATGTCAATGACTGGACACACCACCGTCTTAGAATTTTCTTTGATGGGTGCCAGTAACGGCTGCAGCCACATTTCATTCACCTCACAGTGACTGTCCAGGAAAACCAGCACATCACCTGGAAAATAAAACCATCTGCTCAATATTTCCAAAGTAGATATAGTGATAAAAAAAAATAAAAAAAAAAATATCACAGTAATATTCTAATTCAAAATTTAAAAAGTGGAGACCCTAAAGAGAATCTGAAGCCTCAAAAATTATCGGTTTTTAATAGCCAGTCCTCTTCAGCATTAATGCCATAGCTGAAACGCTGCATCCCCGCTGCAGAACAAGGCCTTAATCACCCCGAAATCCCCGGAGCAAAATTCAGGGCTCCTTCCGGGTAGAGGCATAGCTTTGCACAGTAGCTCTGCCTCTACTCACGTCAATCTCCGAAGATCTCCACCTCCTCCCGCCCCTCTAAGTCTTCTTTCACTGAGAGAGGCGGGGTAAGGCGGAGTTTCGTGGAGATTGATGCAACCGGAGGCCAAGCTACAGCGCAAAGCTCTGCCTCCTGTAGGCAGCAAAATCCATGACCTGGAAAGTTGTGGATTTGTGGATTTTTGCCACGGGATTTTGCGTTTCAACTATGGCATTTATGCTAAAAGGGACTAGCTATTAAGAAAAAAAATAAAACATTTTTTAAGGTAATCTTTAAAGTGATGTTGGACTATAGTTTTAAAAAGTAATATGTGGGGGCGATATATCCTTTTGAATGCTATGCATTTAGGTTCACTTGGAATGGGTAATGGTCTCATGGTTGACTTCTCTTTAACTTTTCTTTTCTCTATCTTCCTCTCTTTTCTGATCTACGGGGATAGGTGGGGAGTGTCTAAGTTGACACCCTCTCCTAACTTATGAATATCATTAAAGAGAACCTGTACTGAGTAAAAATATTTAAAATAAACACATGAGGTAACTTCAAATGAACATTACATAGTTACCTTGCCATCCGTTCCTCTCAGAAGCTCACCATTTTCTTCTGACAATAATCCCTTCCAGTTCTGACAATATTTTGTCAGATCTGAAATATATCAGTTGCTGTCAGTAAAATATCAGTTGCTGTCAGTTATAGCTGAGAGGAAAACTGATGTACCAGGTAATGTCTATGTTTCCCTATGGCTCAAGTGGGCGATGTTACAGTGTAACTGTGTGCTGACCAGAAAGCTGTTATGGGTAATGGCCATTTTTAAAATGGAGGACGGAAAATTCCCTTGATCACAGTGAACAAACAGGACGCGGGGCAGGAGAAAGACACTGAGGAGTAGACTACATGGAAGGTAAGTATGACTGGTGTATGCTTATTTTGACTTTTAATGTTCAGTTCAGGTTTTCTTTAAGCCTCACGAGGCTCAAATTTAATCGTTTTTTTCGTACCATTACTACAATAATATATGCAGAAGCGGAGCTAGGTGCTACGCTGTGAATATTATATATTAGTTCGCAGATACTGCCTACTACTAGATAGTCATCTAAGTATATAAGAGTCTCAGTATGTTATGTTTTTATTGCACTGTACCCTCTTATACAAATGTATATTGGATACAATGTTGTTATGAGCCTTTATTAACTAAAAAAAATTGAAAAAAAAAAAAAAAAAAGTAATGTGTCAGTACTACACAAATCTTGTAAGTTATTAAAAAAAATAACACATTCAGTTTGTAGCTAGCTATACCTACCTAAAATCACCTGTAAGTACAAAAAACATCCCCCCCCCCCCTATTGTGAACGGTTCTTAGATTGTGACTTACGTTTTTCCTGCCAGTAAGACTTCAGTAACTCTCATATTAATGCATGAGAAAGTATCTGCACAAAGCAGGAAGCATTATAACTCTGAAGAAGGAGACACCTACACCAATTAAACCTACAAATCTGGTAGCAATTGTGCTTGAGATGCCTCTATAGAAACAAAGCAAGTCATAAGATTTAGTGTTTGCAAATTTCCTTGAACTGTACATATCTGAAGTTTTGGGGTTTTTTATTTTGAAACAGGTGTGGCCTATCACTTCAAAGCACAACTGAAGTGAGAAGAATACAGAGGCCGACATTTATTTCCTTTTGTTATACAAATTTCCTAGCTGTCCTGCCGGTTTTATGCCTCCAATACTTTTAGCCAGAAACCCTGAACAAAAATGCAGATCAGAGGTTTCTGACTAAAGTGTGACTGGAGTAGTTAGTGGCTTATTAGTTTCAGGTGTTTGATTCAGATACTACTGCAGCCAAAGATCAGCAGGACTGCCAGGCAACTGGTATTGTTTGGAAGAAAATAAATCTGACATCCTCAATATCTCTCTCACTTCTGGTGTACTTTAAAGTATACCTGTCACCAGTGCTGCTAGAGAGAAAAGGAGGTTTAAACATTTCAGTGAATGCAGCTCTTCAGTTCATAACTATCAAAAGGTCAGCAATGAGGCAAATGAACAATGAAAAATATCAGACACAGGAAATATCTCCCTGTCAACAGCAACCAATCAGAATTTCCTGTTAGGACAGCTCAAATCTGAGAAAGGCGGGGGTGGGTGGGTTACGGGGGAAGGGGGGAGTTGGGACAAAAAGCATCTGACTCAGACTCCGTATATGAAACCACCAACTCCAGGTACCCAAAATTGCTCCTACTCCTCGACTGCTTATCCGCCGATTTCACTCCTTATGCAGGCACCAGCCAGTATGCAGCCAGTTAGGTGTGAAGTCCTGATAATGCTCATCTCTGTACTTTCACTCACCAGTAATAAACAACTATTGAATAGAATACCAGGGAAAACAAATGGCATTTCCAAAAACCCAGCAGCAGCAATATCATCCTGGTACAGTTGTGGGGGATACACACAACACTTGAGTCTAGAGCAGGTATGTCAAACCGGACCTACGAGGGCAGAGGTCCTCACACATTTTTGACAGTTCAAATAAATCGATGGGTCTGAATCAGGAAAGGTGTGGTTCATCAGGTAGAACACATTCCTCTCTTTCTCAGTCCATCCGAAACACTGGCATGGAGTTCGACACGTGGAGGAAAGGAAATTCCTCTATGGACACTCACACTTTATACAACATCACCATTTGTCTGTTCCTCTAACTTTCACCTTCTTCAAAGACCTGGTGCAGGCCAGACCATCCTGCTGAAGGAAGCGTTACTGGGCAGAGTGATGTACAGCCTCGTTTCCCTCATATTAGATGGCAGGTTACTTAGAAATGAAAAGCTTTTATTGACTGGCACTTAAAGGTTTAAGGCAGTACACAGATTGGCCTACTGACATTTAAAATTACTACATAATCTGGGACCTGGATACATGAAAAAAATGTTGCAGCTGCGTAGCAATCCCTGCAATTTCAGATCTGCAGGTTGTAATAATCTAGTCATACCCAGAGTCTACCTGGAAACATTTGGTCACAGAGCCATCTGTCATGCCGCTCCCACATTATGGAACTCCTTACCTCAGCAGATCAGGACAGCTCCATCTCTGGACGTGTTTAAAGAGAACATGAGGTTTTGTTTGTTACATCAATATTAGGACACAGAGGCACATTCTACATACAATCACCAGCCTCTGTGTCCTTACAGTGTGCCCCCAGGCTCCCCCCCATACTTTGCTGTCTCCATTATAAAAACCGCCAAGCTAGCGACACGCAGATTGTCGCTAGTCTGCGGTTTACCTTCTGGCTGCCACTCACCACCGCTCCTGCACCTCCCTGCCTGTGTCCCTTCCCTGGCCGCCTCTGTAAGCCAATTGGAGGAAGCTTCCGGTGGTGTGGAGGGAAGGGACACAGGCGGGGAGCCGTGCTATACAGGAGGCGGGGGAGCGGCGGTGAGTGGCAGCCAGAAGGTAAACAGCAGACTAGCGACAATCTGTGTGTCGTTAGCCTGGCGGTTTTTATAATGGGGGACAGCAGTGTACGGGGGGAACCTGGGGGCACACTAAGGACACAGAGGCTGGGCATTGTATGTAGAGTGTGCCTCTGTGTCCTAATATTGATTGCAGTAACCCACCTCGGGTGCTCTTTAAATTCAGACTGAAAACCCACCTGTTCAGTTTGACATTTGCAGAAATATAATTTTTTGATGTGTTAATAATTCATCCTACTACCAACTACTGAATCAGAGAGCCTAAGTGCTTTGAGTCCTAAGGGAGAAAAGCGCTATAGAAATGTTATCGTTATCCACACTGTACCTGTAGCATGGGAAGCTCCTACCATCCTTCCACGGATCAGGCCTTCCCTCTGCTCGTTTCTCACCAATTTCACTTTCTTCAGAAGGTTCTCCTGAATATAGTCATCAAGCTGCATCTTCAGATCATCTGGGGGAATGGAGACAATACTGAATGCATGTAATTTCATGAGCTGCGTCCATTGCTACTATTTTCTAGATGTATGATTGTTTTGGTGCCAGGTCATCCCTCTACCGAAACCTGGGAGGGGCCTCTGCCCAGCCCAGAAATGTACTTTCATAGTAGCTTTTGGAGAGGGATGTAGGGCCCATTCACACTTGATCGCAAAACGCTAGCGATTTTGCTAGCGTTTTGCTCTGGCTTTTTTTGGCGATTAACGGCAAAAAAAAAAAAAAACACCATTCACACCTGCCGATTTTTTAGTGATTGCGTTTTGCGCTTCTATAGCAGTAAAATGCGATCGCCGGGAAATCGCTTGAAAATGGTGCAGGCTACGTGTTTGTGTTTAGCTTTTTTGGGTGATTTGCGGCGATTAGCGCAAATTGCCCAAATGAGAACAGGCCCATAGACTTTTATTACCCTAGCGCTTTGCAAAGCGCTAGTGTTTAAGCGTTTTGCCGAAATCGCTGGCAAAACGCTCAAGTGTGAATGGGCCCTTAGAGTTAGGCATCACCAGGGGAGGTTTCTGTGTGAGAGTTGGGTTAAGTTTAGCAACAGTAAAATATCGGTCAATATTACCAATATTTTACTATCAAAATGCAGTAGTAGAATATCGCTAAGTTTAGCGATATTTTACCAGCTGCAATCCCCTGCGCCCATGTATGCCACTGACAGACCTGAAGCATTTTGTGGTTGTGTGGCCTGTATCTGTCCTTTGTGCTCCTAGATGTCCTTATATGTGCCTAGAAATCAGATGTAGCACTCACCAAGCTCACTGTTATCATCCACCAGGATTATTTCTTGCAGAAGATTAGCTGGCGTGCGATCTAACACACTGTGGACTGTTCTCAGAAGAGCAGAGAAAGCTTCATTGTAGAAACAGATGACAATACTGGCAAGGGGCAGCTCTGTGGGGTAGGTCTTCTTCACACACCTGACAACGTACAAGAAAATACACCTATTAACCACAATAGTAAAAACACCAATAAAGTGAGGTTAATCACATTGGTTATCTTGCTACACTGACACTTGTTAAAGGATACCCGAAGTGACGTGTGACATGAGATAGACATTGATAAGTACAGTGCCAAGCACACTAATAACTAGGATGTGTTCCTTTTTTCTTTCGCACGCGAACGTAATCCTTTACGTAATTCTTCATGCAAAACTTTGTGCACGGCAGATCGCGTGATAACTGCTGTGCTATCAGTTATCATGCTTTTGTGAATTAAGCCCTTAATGTGAAAGCCCCACAAGAACATCATTGCATCATGTGGTGATACTGTTTTTTGCACCGCAAGGGACTAAGTTTGAAAGGGTCCTTAATGAACTAGGACATACTCAACCAACATCAGTCTCCCATTTTATGTAGAATAAAGAGTGAGTGAGTTATTTAACAGAAACAATCACACGCACAAACATATACATACACACACCCCCACATATAATAATATGAAGAGGATGACTAGTTAAATATACCATATGGAGGTTTATGCAACAATCATCAGTATACACAGCTGGCCTGGGAGGACATATAGTTTATTCGGAGGCAACCATAAAATCTGTGGAATGTTTTGTGCTGCCATGTGATGCTCAGCTGTTACTCTGCTCACCACATCAGCTCTGTGATCCAAGTGCCTCTGTACAGACTCATAAGATATGAATGGGAGGATCTCTACAGAGCACCTGACAGCAGTTCACCAGAATCCTGTCTCACTCCTCCCCTACTGATGTAACTATGCAAGTACAGAGACACTAGCAGACAGCTCTGCAGTGCAGTACAGACTAACCAGCAAGCTCATGGTGAACCAGAACTCATTGGAGTGTGTGAGGGGCTACAATGGTCCTAAAAGCCCCCTTACTAAAATACTAAGGAAAACAAGAGCTTGCTTTCTTAAAACAGAAAGAATTTGTGATAATTCAGGTTGGAGTGAGCTTGAGATGTCTCCCAGTGCATCACTGCTGAATATATGCAAATTAACCATTGTTACCCTTAGAAGCTAAACACACCTCCAGAACTGCTGGAATGCAATGATGTGTCAGCTTGTTAATTTGTACAGAGCCATAATCCAACATGAATACAGACTGTTTCGGATTGTTTGATCCTCATCAGTGCATGGAATGGATTAATTTGGCTCTATGGAGTAGGGCTTGTAACACCGAGAGGTACAGACTAACCAGCAAGCTCATGGTGAACCAGAACTCATTGGAGTGTGTAAGGGACTACAATGGTCCTAAAAGCCCCTTTACTAAAATACTAAGGAAAACAAGAGTTTGCTTTCTTAAAACAGAAAGAAAGTGCAGGATGCACATACTTGGGATCTCTTGTGTCTAGGATGTCTCTGTGGTAGCCCAGTCTATTGCTGATCAGCATATTGAAGGCATGTTTCTGGTAGCCAATGTCCCGTACATCTTGGTCCTGTTCATTGAAGATCATTCCTAAAACAGGAAACAAAAATAAAAATAAAGTATCAATGTACGATAACTAAAGAATGTATTTATACATATTATAATCTCTTCTGTGACAAAAGGGTTCAGCAGCAAAAAGGGTTGATTAAGAGCCATAGTAATAAAGTGGGAACTCTAGTTAACCACTTGAGGATCGCAGTGTTAAACCCACCTAAAGTTCAGGCCATTTTATAACAAATAGGCCACTGCAGCTTTAAGGCCTCGCTGCAGGGCCGTCCAACTCAGCACACAAGTGATTTCACACCCCCCCCCCCTTTTCTCCCCACCATCAAAGCTCTCTGTTGGTGGGGTCTGATTGCCCCCGAGATGTTTATTTTACAAATATTTATGTTATTTTTTAATAAATGTTATTATGTATTTTTATTGTGTCCAACGGCTGTCCCCAGTACAGCGCTGCCTTAAATCGCAGCGCAGTACAGGTTAATTGGACGGCGGTTTCCTCGTCTAACAGTCTCCTAGCAGAGCTCCGTCATCAGAACGGGGATTCGCACGCATAATTCCTGCAAACTCTGCCCCAAGGATCTTACGCCAATCAGCGTTAGGAGGTCCTGGGGCTGCCGCCGTGTCCACGCCAGTTGGCGTAGAGTGGTTTTGACGTAGTTAAGCCAGGTACACACCTTCAATTTTTGATCTGCCAATTTTACCACTTCCATGCAGTTTAAGGGCCAACAGGTTTTGAATAGATTGTGTAGGCAAACTTTCTTACCACATGGAAGTAGTAAAATTGTTCAGTGAGTGGCCAATCAAAATTGGATGCGTGCACCAGGCAGCTAGAGAGGGAGGTATGTCACTGGCCAGCAAGCAGAACTTAGACAACACTGAGCAAACTAACATACTACATTTTAAGGATACCCAAAGTGACACGCTACATGATGAGAGATGTATGTATGTATGTACGTACGTATGCTTCTTTGCTTCTGTCTTTACAAAGGAAATAGCACTGTTGCAAATTACAGAGGCAGAAGAGTCTCAATCTTCTAACTGTAACATTAAATACTTAACGCAGGAAGAAGTGAAGGCAAGACTAAATAAATTCAAAATAGACAAGGCACCTGGCCCGGATGGCATGCATCCTCGGGTCCTAAGGGAATTAAGTTTAGTTATAAACCCCTTTATCTTATCTTTTGTGACGCTCTTTCAACTGGCAGAGTTCCCGTGGATTGGCATACAGCCCACGCTTTCCCATTATTTAAGAAGGGCAAAAAAAATCAGATCCAGGAAATTATAGACCTGTAAGCTTAACATCACAGAAGTTGTATGCAAACTATTTGAGGGGTTACTAAGAGATACTATACATGACTTCATAGTAGAAAATAATCTTATTTCACAGCATCAACATGGGTTTACTAAAGACAGGTCCTTTTTGACTAACATGCTCAGCTTTTATGAGGTAGTGAACGCTAATTTGGATATTGGGAATGCTGTAGATGTGATATACTTGGACTTTGCAAAGGCCTTTGACACTGTTCCCCACAAAAGTCTGGTGCAAAAGTTGAGGATGCAAGGACTGGGGAAGAGTCTGTGTGCATGGATAGGGAACTGGCTAATGGACAGAAAACAAAGAGTTGTGGTCAATGGATTGTACTCAAAATGGGAGACTGTTAGCAGTGGGGTCCCACAGGGGTCTGTACTGGGTCCAGTGCCCTTTATTTATTAATGACCTAGTAGATGCAGTAGTGAGCAATGTTGCCATTTTTGCAGATGATACAAAATTGTGGAGAATCTCTCAGGAAGATAGTGTCATATTGCAACAGGATCTGGATAGGATGGCTATATGGGCACATAAATGGCAGATGAAATTCAATGTTGAAAAATGTAAAGTCATGCATTTTTTGTCGTACCAATGGTATAGCACCATACAAAATAAATGGGATACAGTTGGGGACATCAAACTTGGAGAAGGACTTAGGAGTACTCATTGACAACAAGTTAAATAATCGTACTCAATGCCAAGCCGCTGCAGCTAAAGCTAACAAAATTTTGGGATGCATTAAAAGGGAAATAAAAACTCGAGATGCTAGCATAATATTGCCCCTGTTTAACTCTCTAGTAAGGCCACATCTGGAATATGGAATTCAGTTCTGGGCACATTACAAAAAAGATATTGCAGTTTTAGAGTAGGTGCAGAGACAAGCAACAAAATTGATACGTGGGATGGAGGGTCTCACTTACCAAGAAAGGTTAGATAAACTGGGTTTATTTAGTCTAGAGAAAAGATGCCTTAGAGGGGATCTAATTAACATGTATAAATAAATCAGAGGGCAATATAATAGCTTGGCGGATGAGCTTTTTGTCCCTAGGCCTTCTTAAAGGACTAGAGGACATGATCTGCGCATGGAGGAAAAGCGTTTTAGCCATTTAGGAAAGGGTTCTTTACAGTAAGAGTGATTACGATGTGGAATGCATTGCCACAGGAAGTCATTATGGCAAACTCTATACCTGCATTTAAAAGGGGCATAGATGCTTTCCTTGCGTTGAAAGACATCCATGGCTACAATTACTAGGTAATGCCCAATGATGCTGATCCATGGATTTTATCTGATTGCCATCTGGAGTCGGGAAGGAATTTTTCCTTTTGGGGCTAATTGGACCGTGCCTTGTGGGGGTTTTTTCGCCTTCCTCTGGATCAACAGGGATATGTGAGGGAGCAGGCTGGTGTTGTACTTTGTACTGGTTGAACTCGATGGACGTATGCCTTTTTTCAACCAAAATAACTATGTAACTATGTATGTATGTATGTATGTATGTATGTATGTATGTATGTATGTATGTATGTATGTATGTAGCCAAGCACGCTAATAACAATGCTGTGTTCCTTTTTTCTTTCTCTGCCTCAAAGGTTTAAAAAAAGAAAATCAGGTATGTGACAGTTCCTGTCTGAGTCAGACTACAGTATAGCCCACAGTGATAAGCTATTACAGTCAAAAAACACTTTCCTAGCAGAAATTGAATTCTCAGAGCCAGGAAAGATAACAAGGGTCAATGGTTCATACATTTTAGCTCTGGCATACTTCAATGAATGTGTCATTGAGCAGAAACAATGAAACAGTCAAACCTTAAAAAAAGTAAATTTAAATGTAAAATACAAATGTGGGATATCTAAAAGTCATTTTTTATCCTTTCTTGCTTTAATTTTCACCTCGGGTGTCCTTTAAGGATATAAACTATTAATGAAGGTGGCCATAAACAGATTGATTTTAATTTAAAATTTAAAGTGGTTTTCTCTTACTGCACCTGCGCAGGACGGCCGCTCTTGCCAACGTGAACACGTACGAGGATGCCCGTGGACAGCAGAATTGAAACTGAGCCACGGCGGGGGAACGGAGGAATGTTGAGGACCAGCGCAGGTACAGGACAACTGTGGGGGACTGACAGAAGCCCCCGGTAAGTGACACTATACTTTAAAGACTATGCAATCGCTTAGAAATGAGTTTTACAAATGAATCCTACCAGAAAAAGCAGTGCAGCTCTAGATTATTTTGTATTGCCCAGAGTAGAAAATGATGGATTTGGAGCAAACTCTAATCAAATTTTTCTAGCCTAACCGATCAAACAGAAACAGGAAAACTAGGCACCCGCGGCTAATGGACTACCTGGAGGCCGCCATAGGCGCAATGCAAATATCGGCTATTGGGTGCCGAAAGCAGAACTTTGCGCGCCCGATAAATATCGCTTTGAAAATTACAAAGTTATAGTTTTTAAAATGTTTCATCTTTGGTATTTACTTATTTGGTATTTTTATTTGAAAATCATTTTGAAATGTAGTTTTGAAAATTGCAAGGTGGTGGGGAGGTTCGGGGGTTGGGGAATTGAGCATCAGAAAATGGGTCTTGGGGTTAGACGCCAGGAAGGGGGAAGGGGGGGGTTGCAGCCAGAAGCGAGATTACTGCAGCAATCGCCAAAGGCTATTTGTAACGCTATGGTGCGATCGCACCGCACCTATAACGCTGGTTTCTGGTGTGAGAATGGCGTGAATGTTTTGACCGATGAGTGTTATTGGTCTTAGTATGTTGAACAGGTCAGTGGAACTTTACAGAGCATACCATTCCAACCACAAGGGAATACACACTGAGCAAAGCAAGCCCAGGAAAGGGGAAACACGCAGCATTTAGCAGCCTGCTCTGGACTCATCACACAGGAAATGACTTGCACAGATTTTCCACTTCTGGGCACGTTTCCCTCTTTACTCAGAAATGCAGTTTACAGCTACTTGTGACATGCCTCATATACTTATAATGGAAGGTCTTCTGGAACTCTAGACGTGTGCTTTAAAGAGAACCTTGAGTAAAGGGAACCTTGAGTTATGCAATGGTAATTATGTACAGTATGCAGCTCAGGCACCTCCAGGGGTCCTCATAGCCGTCTATCATAACACCTCTGGAGCCAGGAAAGCTGGACGCTTCGTGTTCCTCGTCACACCGGCAGACGCGTTGTAGCGTTTTGTTGCTGTCCATGTCCTGGTGATTGATCGCTGCGGCATTCTCCATTTCCTCTGAATATAGTGACTCAGTTGCTAAGTCGCTAGCAACTCTCTGCTGGATCCACAACAGATTTATCTTCTGCTGAGGACACAGCAGCAGATGTACAATACAGAAATTATGAAACCTGCCATTGCTCCCCTCTTAAATAATAAAAGAAAAGTCATTTGAATGTTTCTCAAGCTGATTTTTTTTGGATGCAGTAGTTTTAAATGTCCCATCTGGAACAATTATGCGGCTGATGTAGCCACAGCGAAGCCAAAAACAAAATGCGCATTTCCAGCTTCCTAACAGCCGAGCACCAAAGCCATCATCAGGGCACTGTAGTACCATATGCAATGACAGCAAGAGCGGACAATTATCCAACCCCCCCCCTCCGTGCTAAGGGGGCAATTACCCCAGGGCCCATGAGCACTCCAGGGCCAACCCCCCCCCCATAAGTCTTCCCCAGACTTATGCCCCCTGCACTTAATGGTCGCCTATACCAGCGCACTGCTGCCTGTCTTCAGCCAAGCTGGCTGCCCCTTCTCCATGACCAGTCACCCTGGGAGGGATGAATATGCTGGGGTAGGGGGCAGGATCCCCAGCGGCCAATTTTGCCCTAGGGCCCTATTGTGGCTTGAACTGCCCCTGTCTGGCACAGCTGCCGACTGCCTGAAGCCAATCCAGATACAAACCTTTTAATGCAACAGAAGATCTTCCTTCAATCACAGGATTGCCCTGATCAGCACATGCCCACAATGGAGACAGTTTGGGTTGGACTAAACCTTCATCAGAATTAAAGCATGTAGTGCAGTACACAGAATTTACAGACATGTAGGCAGAAGGTCAGATGTGCAGCGCCTGTAACACTGTACTGTGTGTTTCCCTCTGCAGAGCACAGCATAGGCTATTCATAATAACCAAGGCTGCTGGGAAAGGCACTGTAGACGGCCAGTAAACCTATACAACCACACAGTATTTTTAGAAGACAGTAAAGCAAATATGCATGGTCAGAGCTTTCTGTGGTACCAAAATCACTTTGCTACACAAAATGAAGACAACCATTTAATGTTATGCAGAAACACGTGGCATTACATAGGTGACACTTGAGTAATGCTGGGCATACACTGACCGTTTTTGCGCCGGTATCGAGCCAGCACGTCACCGCTCGTCCATCAGGCTCGATTGATAAGCCTCCCTGCTATCCGTGTATGCCCAGCATAAAACCTCAAACACACAGGCAGGGAAAAAAAAAATCTTTTGCTGTGTGCGTAGCTTAAAGTGAACCCAATGTGACATGATCAGAAACCTGTGTATGTACAGTACAAAACATTAATAACCAGGCTTTTTTACTTGCTTTATTTTGGTGCCTGAAAGAGTTAATTTTTTTAGGCATGGAAGTGACAGTTTCTGTCTGGTCGGTACCTTGTCAGGAATATAGTAGACATCACTGATAAGCAAATTACAGCCATAGAAGTTTTCCTGGCAGAATACAACTTCTGAGAGGGGGGAAAAAAGTGAATAGTTCAAGTATTTTAACTTTGGAACCCTTATCAGGCTGCCACTGAGCAGAGACTAAACAAAACATCCAATCTACTTTGGAAATGTTTAAATCTAAAATAAAAATCATGGGATATCTAAAAGTCATTTTTAGGAGTAGGAGGATAAATACAATGGTTTATCTCAGTTTATTTTCAAGGATCAGGCATGAAGAAAAAAAAAAAAAAAGAAGCAAAAAAAAAAAAAAATTAAAAAAAAAAAAAAGAGGAAAGGATTGTATGACTAGCAATAAAAATGTATTCAGATTAGTGTAAGTAAAAAAATGGTTATAAAGACAGATCAGTATAAAGTCAATTGGCTTCAATTCACTAAGATCATGCTGGAGATAATAAGGCAAGAGAAAACTTACCTCCACATAAGAGAGAGTTATCTTATCTCTTCATTCCTTAAGTTACCTCCTCTGTAGTTATTTTCACATGCAGTTAATAAACAGCCTGTCTTTAACTCTGGAGTTATTTTTAAGGATTGAAGAGTTAACTTTAGGTTTGCCTGAGGTAAAATGTTTCCTGAATACTACATGCCTCGTCACCATGGTAACAACTCTAGAAGAGTTATTAAAGACAGGAGATGAGCTTAGTGAATTGAGGCCAATGGCTCTTATGCAATTCCATTTTTCTACAAGTTTTTTTTTTTTCACACCTGGGCCAAATGCAATTAGTTTTTTCTCCTGTGTTTTCTCCTAGGTGATAAATTTTTCTTCCGCTCTTTACAATAACTTTTCAATGCTTTCCAATAAAAAAAAAAAAAAAAATGTAGACAGAAAAGTACTTTCAAAACAGAAAAGTACTTTCAAAAAGTATTTTCTTGCTTGCTGGTAATTTAAAAGGCATTTTATTGACAAGTTTAAAAATATCACTTAGGAGAAAACTCAGGAGAAAAAGTTAATTGCATATGGGCCCTTGTCACTAAAGTGCCTCATTAACCCCCAGCAAGCAAGAAAATGCAAACTTAATTTAATAGTACTTTTTCTACTATTTTTTTTTTTTTAATTGCGAAATGCTGAAAAATCATTTTAAAGAACTAACTATAGAGAGTCAAGTGCGCTCCTTCAAAAGCCACACCTCCTATATAGCAGAACACAGTTTGGTTGCAGTATAAAAAATTGTAAATATCAATGCAGTTTAGCAGCTGGATCACTCGACCTCTGAGGGAGTGAACCCCTTAAGGTGCGTACACACATGCGACTATAGTCGTTTGAAACGATCGTTCCCCGATCCTTTCAAAACGACGATCGTTTGAAAAAAAAAAAAAAGCAGCCAACGACCATTAAGTCTAACGACGGACGAGCTAGATCGTTCAAAACGAATGATCTAGCTTGGCGGATTTTTCCCAACGACGATCGTTTGCAAAAGTAGTACATCGTTGGAAACGATCGTTCGTACTAGGCTTGACATGCGCATTTCACTATTTCTACATGGAACTTTTCATTTTTATGCGCAGGCACAATAGTTACTTTTACGTGATGTAACGTTCGTTCTAACGATCTGATCGTTACACACCTTTTAAAACCAACTTTACTTAGGTCGTTCTTTCATCAATTAAAAGTTTGTTCGTCGTTGACAACGATCGTTGTCGCATGTGTGTACGTAGCTTCAGATTTAACACACAGAAGAAATGGTCAATAGCGCTCAACAGTCACTTCAAAATCAGTCTCTCATGAGCAATATTACACTCGTTTGACACTAATGGGCTGTCAGCGCTGGTTGAGAAACATGATGCAGATTAGGAAAGAGGTAGCCATGCAGGTGTGCAGGATTATGGGTAATGTAGTTCCCAGCCAATGCAATAGCTAGGTTAGTATTTTAAGGGGTAATAAATACAGAGAAATGGATTGGACTGAGGTAGTAGTAAATATATCATAGGTACCATTTAAGAATCAATGCTAACATTGTGGGCATAGCTGAAGCAGCCACATCACATGACTCATTAGCATATAAGGTGTCTCCTTAATGCAAAGGCCATGCCCCTGCCCTGATAAATCATAATGTGACAAAACTAGTTGGGCGGAGCCTGGACAGCAGATGGAGATGCCAGCATACATGTGTATTTTTATATGCGCATGGATTTTACTGGAAAATGTGAGTGCATTCTGATTTTACATCTATTTTAACAAAGCGGTATTACATTATCAGGCAGCTTGTTTGAGTTGAGTTTTTAAAACCCTGTGTTTAATGGTAAAAAGGAGCTATATTTATACTTCTTGGTGGTGCCGACCCCTCTGTGTTTTATCTGTAACAGGGCCATATGGCGAGGGATATCACCATACATTCAAATCACATACGTGACCCAAACATTATCATGGATGCTTTGGCTGCCTGCTGCCCTCCAGTGGGAACCCACTCAGGGACCAGACAGTGGGTCAGATGCAGCCGCACTCCAGACAGAGAGCTGCAGTACAGTGTATAGCACAATGAGACACAGAGGTCTCAGGTGAGTATCAGACCTTGCCCCCAATCCAACTCTTCCTTCACTTTCATTAAGACCATTCCAAGATCACTGTTAAAGCAGGAACAAGATCCTCAATCTGCCACACAGATGATGGATATGTAATGAAGCAGAAGTACAGCTACAGAAAAACAATTTATTCTGTGCCAAAAAGGACCTATCTCCAGAGTGAATGTTTGGAATTGCAGCAGTAGTAGGTATGAATCATGTTATTTATATTTTGCCAAATAATCTGTGGCAAACGTTACGTGACTAGGCCCTCTGCCAGCACAACTTTATTATTTAAACATGATGAAATCGGAGGCAGCCATGCCTGGAGAAGCACTTTTCATATTTCCCAATTACTGACCTGGACACTCTGCAAAAGACCATTCAGATTCTGCCCGTTTGTACAGTTTTTGCACTTAGCGACTAACCTGACTTACAAGCAAGACATACACCACAGCAGGGCTAGTGCTTCCATCGCATAGCACATGAGGCCTTCTCCTTGCTGCCAGTCTTTCCTCACTGTCAGGATGGTGGAATCTGCTTGTACCTCAGGGGTCTGAGCTTCCATAGATCAATGTGGCCTATGTACACACTGCCTATTAGGGCCGGTTTCCACTACACGCAGATTCTGGATGTAGAAAACTGACTCAAATGAATGCCTTTGGGAAATCTGCACCAGAAAAACCACGTTTATGGAAAAAGGCCCATAGGCATTCATTGGAGTCTGTTTTTCTGCATCCAGAATCCACGTGTAGTCGAAACAGGCCCATAGTCTACGGAAGCTAGGAATGCAGCAAGTACAAGCAATTACTGCCAGCAATACCAAATTGATGTAGAATTGTGCATTTGCATGCAGCCTGAAAAATGGTCAAGGAGTCAATATGGGATTCACTTGGTCAGTTTCAAAGCTGCTTACAAATGAAGTTCACTTTTGGATAGTGAAGAAAAAGGCTAGAAAACTTGGGGGAGGGAGACCATTATTGTTGTCACTGGAGAGATTTTACTCACTTTCTGCCCCCGAAGAAAACCCAATAGTCCCTGGGAGAAGAAAGCAAGCTCAAACAATAACAGATTCTACCTTTTCCTCACCATAGGAGTAATTAAAAAAAAAAGTGGTTTGTCAGGAGAAATGTCCCCACAGGAAATAAAATTCTCATAGGTGAGGAAGCAGGCAACACTCCAAAAGATGCACAACTCCTAGGCAAACAATCCAAAAGGTAAAATAAATATTTGTCCAGGAGCTGGGATTTAACTATAAGAATTCAAAGTTAATTGCAGCTATGAAGTAAGTGTTAGTGTCCCACAGCCAGGCAGACAAATTTTAAAGAGGAACGTCACTAAATTAAACTTGCTTACATAATATTTATAAAATGAGCCTTCCTTGCCCTCGTTCTGTCCCCACCATTCTAGGTATTCAACCAACTGCTTGAATACACCTTCGGGGACCCTCAGCAGGTTTTGTAAGCCCTCGTGTCCCCAAGTGCTTCTGAAGATTGGCGACTCTGCATTGCGCATGCGTCTTTGGAAGCACTTGGGAACATAAGTGCTTCTGAAGGCTCCTTGAGGTGGCGAATTCGAACAGGAACCACGACACCAAGGGAGGGACAAGAAGACTCTATAGGATCCAGATACTTCCCTCTCCACAGGCAAGTATCTGCAGAATGTTTGCCGCTTATGTGCTCTGAAGTGAGCAGAGACACATGGGCCCATATGCAATTCACTTTTTCACCTGAGTTTTCTCCTAGGTGATATTTTTAAACTTGTCAAATTGCCTTTTAAGCCACCAGAAAGCAAGAAAATACTCAAAATAATTTTGATAGTACTATTTCACCAACTTTTTGGTACTTTTTAGTTGAAAAGTGCTGAAAAGTTATTTTAAATCAGAGAAGAAAAATTACCTCCTGGGAGAAAAATCAGGTGAAAAAGTGAATTGCATATGGCCCCTGGTCTCATAGAGTGCTCTGCAGCAGAAGGCTGCATAACATAGCCTAGGCAAAACACCACTGGGAGGGCAAGTTTACCTACCATTATACAGCAATTTATAGGAAGCATTTCTGCTGCTGAAACCGGGATCATTAATGTAAAGTTGGGTATGCTGAATAACGTATTGCATTTTTTTTATATGTTTTTGCGGTGCCTCTTTAACCACCCTGGTGGTATTGACGAGCTCAGCTCGTCCAGGAAAAACTTGCTGAAAGCGGTATTGACGAGCTGAGCTCGTCAATACTGCCAGGGAGATTTATTGTTTCTCTGCCCCGCCGGCTGCACTTTTCCCTCATCAGAGGGATTCCCCAGGATGGCTGGATGCCTGTCAGCACGCTGTGGGTAGCGATCTGTGCTACCCACAGCGTGCAGAACTAGCATCCAGCCACCCTGGGGAATCCCTGTGCAGCCATCGGAGCAGAGAATGTGCTCAGCAGCATGCGGGATTCCCCTTCTGTGCTGCGGGTGGCTGGTGCGGGGATCCCCTCTGTGGGGGGGGGGGGGGAGGGTGTCCCCTGCTGTGCTGCGGGTGGCTGGTGCGGGGATCCCCTCTGTGCGGGGGGAGGGTGTCCCCTTCTGTGCTGGCTGGTAGTGGCCGGTACCGGCGGGGATCCTCTCTGTGGGGAGGGGGGGGGGGGGAGGGGGCATCCCCGTAATGTGCGTGCGGGTGACCCTGTAGTGTGTGTGTGGGGGGGCGGGTATCCCCCCTATGGGGCGAGTCTTGGCCGGTCGGGGACACCCCCTTCTGTGCGGGGGGGGGGGGGGGGAGGTGGGTGTCCCCTTCTATGAGAGCTGTGGGTGGCCTTTCCCTCCTCCCTCTCTGTCCCCCGTGCCCTCCTCACCCCCGATCCTGTGTCCCCCCCCGTCCCGTGTCTCCCCCCTGTCAGTCAAAAGCCCTGCTTTACTCACCTGAGGGCTTTCTCCTGCGCTGGCCGAGATGCACACCCTCCATCTCCATCGCCGAAGTCCCGGTCTCTGTAATTACAGTACGCGGCTTGGTGACGTCACCAAGCCGCGTACAGTAATTACAGAGAACACGAGACTTCGCGATGGAGGAGGAAGTGCGCCGCTTCCGCCGCAGGAGCAAGCCCTCAGGTGAGTAGATCAGGGCTTCTGACGGGGGAGACACGGGATTGGGGGGGGGGGGGGGGGGCACGGGGGATCGGAAGGGATGGGGGGAAGAGGAGGGAGAGGCCACCCACAGCCCTCATAGATGGGGACACCCACCTCCCCCCACAACAGAAGGGGGTGTCCCCGACAGACCATGACTAGCCCCCATAGAAGGGGATATCCCCCACACACACAGAAGGGCCACCCAGCCACCTGCACGCACAGTATGGGGATCCCCCCCACAGAGGGGATCCCCACCGGCCACTACCAGCCAGCACAGAAGGGGAGCCCCCCCACAGAAGGGACACCCGGCCAGAGTCAGGGGGCATCGGGGGCAATGGGGGGGGGGCAGAGGCACCCGCAAACCTGGCTCCCTATACATATGACTCCCTACACCTGGCTGCACATCTGTCTCCTATACACCTGGCTGCACATCTGTCTCCTATACACCTGGCTGCACATCTGTCTCCTATACACCTGGCTGCACATCTGTCTCCTATACACCTGGCTGCACATCTGTCTCCTATACACCTGGCTGCACATCTGTCTCCTATACACCTGGCAAACATCTGTCTCCTATACACCTGGCAAACATCTGTCTCCTATACACCTGGCTGCACATCTGTCTCCTATACACCTGGCAAACATCTTGCTCCCTATATACCTGGCAAAACATCTGGCTAAACTATTCCTGGCTAATACATCTGGCTAACTACACGTGGCTGCACATCTGGCTAACTATACATCTGGCTAACTATACCTGGCTATACATCTGGCTAACTATACCTGGCTATACATCTGGCTAAACTATTCCTGGCTAATACATCTGGCTAACTACACCTGGCTGCACATCTGGCTAACTATACATCTGGCTAACTATACCTGGCTATACATCTGGCTAACTATACCTGGCTATACATCTGGCTAAACTATTCCTGGCTAATACATCTGGCTAACTACACCTGGCTGCACATCTGGCTAACTATACATCTGGCTAACTATACCTGGCTATACATCTGGCTAACTATACCTGGCTATACATCTGGCTAAACTATTCCTGGCTAATACATCTGGCTAACTACACCTGGCTGCACATCTGGCTAACTATACATCTGGCTAACTATACCTGGCTATACATCTGGCTAACTATACCTGGCTATACATCTGGCTAAACTATTCCTGGCTAATACATCTGGCTAACTACACCTGGCTGCACATCTGGCTAACTATACATCTGGCTAACTATACCTGGCTATACATCTGGCTAACTATACCTGGCTATACATCTGGCTAAACTATTCCTGGCTAATACATCTGGCTAACTACACCTGGCTGCACATCTGGCTAACTATACCTGGCTATACATCTGGCTAACTATACCTGGCTATACATCTGGCTAACTATACCTGGCTATACATCTGGGTCTTATACTCACCATTGGCATGCTGATCCCTCGTCGCGTACCTCTGATAGCTTCCCCGGTGCCTTCTTCCATGTCCCTTGGCGGATTTTGCTTCTCCCTTGGAGATCACATGTCCCCCGTCGATCGGCGTTGATGGAACCAGTGTCACACAGCATCATCAAAATCTCGCAGCAAACACTTTTTTTTTTTAATTTAATTCAATACAATAACCTGTATTGAATTCAATACAAAAAAAAAAAGATTGCAAAAAAAAAAAATTGGTTGAAAATTATGGGAAATTAATTGAACCACTTTTTGCACGGAAATCCTGGGGAAATAGAACGCCAGGGTGGCTACACACCTGTGATGTGCAAAGCTTTACATGGTACAAGTAAGCCCTGCACATGACTAAATGTGTCACCATTACGATTTTTATTTCTTTTTTTGGCACAAACCCATCTACAAAAAGTAGGTTATTTAAAATTACAGTGTATTCTGGCTTATAAGACTACTTTTTAACCCTTGAAAATCTTCTGAAAAGCTGGGGGTCGTCTTATCCGCCGGGTGATACACGATGCTGATACGTGATGCACATACGGGACATGCTGATGTTTACGTGATGCATATATGCGACATGCTGATGACTAATTACCAGGTGATGGAGATTCTGCAGTTACCGCATATGCTGGAGGGGAGCTCACCGTTCACGCTGCAAGGTCTGGGATGCCCAGGGTATGGAAGAAAGATCACGCTGTGCCCATAGAACACGCTTCTTCCACCCGTCTGGCCCACCCTATCCTGTTACTGCTTCTCAGATCTCACTGCTGAGGACTGTAGTGAAGAGGTGCTGGCACACATGTGAGAGGCGGAGAAGGAGGTAACTAGGATACAAGGGCGGGCTGGACGGGTGAAAGAGGTGCACAGAGCAATCTATTCTTCCATACCGGTAGAGCTGACAAATCCGCTTATGGAGAGGGAGAGAGTTGACTAATCCAATCACCTGTATACTGTTATATACCACATACAGCACAGCACCAATATCTGTTCATACATAGCACCAGTATATGATTTTTTTTTTATATGGTGTGCATTGGAAGAGGGGTAGTCTTATACAGCGAGTATATCCCAAACTCTATATTTTACCTGGAAAAGTTGGGGGGGGTCGTCTTATACGCCGGAATATACGGTATTAATACGGACAATGCTGATCTTGAGTACTGGTAGATCTTAAAATGTTTAAGGCCCCATTCACACTCCTCAAAGCAGATCACAAATCGCACTGCAATTGGGATTTTGAGTTGCAGTGTTCCACAATTTTTCGCAATTGCATTTAGCGATTCTCATTCCAGTAAGTGAGAATCATAATGCAATCACCAAGAAAATGCTACATGTAGAACATATGTGATTGGCTCCTACCTGTTCACGCACCTCCATCACCGTACACCCATTCTATGAATCTTGGTTAACTCAACTTGCCAAATCCCCATGCTCCCATCCAGTGACTGACTAAGCATTATCTTGTACTCATACTGTGTTGCGTGATCTGTTTTTTCTTGTATTCCTGTATTGTCTTATTGCTGTATGACACCCCTAAATATTGTCTGTAACCTTAACTAATGTCCAGCACTGCATAATAGGTTGGTGCTGTATAAATAAAATAAAATTGTTGCCTGGCTGTCCTGCTGATCATCTGGTACCTCCAATATACTTTAAAGAGAAACCGCAACCAAGAATTGAACTTCATCCCAATCAGTAGCTGATACCCCCTTTCCCATGAGAAATCTATTCCTTTTCACAAAACGGATCACCAGGGGGCTCTGTATGGCTGATATTGTGGTGAAACCCCTCCCACAGGAAAAATGTGAGGACCATGGTCCTGGCAGTTTCCTGTCTGTGAAGCTCATTGCATTGTGGGAAATAGCCGATTACCAGGGATGTGGAGTCGGTCCAAAAATCCACCGACTCCGATTCCTCAGTTTAGGATTCCACCGACTCAGACTCCTCTAATTTGCATATTACAATTTTGTTGATTAAAAGTATGTAACATGAAATTCGTCTCTTAACTGCCAACGCTTAGGAATTTTACAAGATAACTGAAGTGAGAAGGATATGTAGACTACTATATTTATTCCCTTTAGACTAAAACTAGTCCTTGGTAAGAGTACTTGTAAAAGGTACAAACCGGAACAAAGAACATCTATCAGGACCTAGGCAATGTAAGTGTGGGTACATGTAAGAATGATGTGCAGGTACTCTGCAGGGGAATGAGGAGATTGTAAACAGACAACACCTCTGTATTCAATGTGCACAGCATTCTCAGTGGATTCCCTGCAGCTATGTGGGGAGTGCATATGTAGAGTATAGTACTACTGTGTAACAAAGTAAACCTGAGACAGATGAAATTAAAGTTTTATACATGCCTGGGGCTTCCTCCAGCCGCCTTCAGGATAATCAGTCCCTCGTTGTCCTCCTCCACCACCTGGATATTCTGCTATGAGTCCAGGTACTTGAGCCAGTCGGGCGTAGTGCACATGCACACACTCCGTCGCCAGGAGCATACTACACCTGTGCAGCACTATTGCGCAGGTGCAGAATGTTCCTGGCTGTGGGAGCGGCATGCGGCCGGACAGCGCTGACTGGCTGATTTACCAGGACTAGCAGAAGATCCAGGTGGTGGAGGACAGCGAGGGACGGATTAGCCCGAAGGGGGCTGGAGGAAGCCCCAGGTATGTATAAAACTTTACTTTTCATCAGTCTCAGGTACCCTTTAATTTGTAGTCACCAAACCAAATTTTAACAACATATCAAATTATTTGATTTCATGAGCAAAGGGAGTGCATACATTTGCATAAATCAGCATCAGTGCAGAATTATTTCCATCTCATTGACCATCTCTATTAGTGACACAGCTATACATCAGGCTTTATTCTTACAGCATAGATGTTATTTAGTATATATAAGAGATTCCTGTGTACACATCATATATACAGTCACAATCAGATATGTATATCTGACCTTAAAAATACGGGGACTGCTTTATTGAAGCAGCATAAGTAACTAATTTTGATTGGTTTATTTCATTTTTGTGGACTAAGCACAGCTATTACTGTATATATACATTATTTTTAATGACTATTATCTGAGAAATAGAACATTTTATCATATTTTCTATTTTAATTACAGTTACAAATTCATTAGGAGTCGGAGTCGGTGCATTTTTCCCGACTCCAGGCACCCAAAATTGCCCGGCTCCACGACTCAGACTCCACAGCCCTGCCGATTACAGCTGTTTCCAACTGCCAAAAAAAGCAAGCAGCAGCTACTTCCACTGACATCACCTGCCAACAGTAAAAATGTCACTATGTGATAAATGTCAGAATGTAAATCAAGTAGAGGAAAGCTTTTACAATGGGCAAACTGACTAAATCATTTATACATAATTATTGCAAAAATGAAGCATTTTTTTTTTTTTTTTATTACATTATTTTCACTGGAGTTCCGCTTCAGAGGAATACTAGCGATTCACATATTTTTTTCAATTGACAAAGGAATTGTTTGGAAGTGCTGCTAAGTACTGGTGTATACATTTTAGTAGCAACCTCTGTTTACTGTTATCAAAATACTTTCAAACTTTACTGACACCAAAACTGACCTGCAGACTGAGCAATGAGGAGAGGGGAAATTGCCCTCACACTCGATCAGTTAACTCTATGGCCTCAATTCACTAAACTTATCTCCTGTCTTTAATAACTCTTCTAGAGTTGTTACCATGGTGATAGGGCATGTAGTATTCAGGAAACATTTTACTTCAGGCAAGCCTAAAGTTAACTCTTCTGTCTTTAAATTAACTCTCCAATCCTTAAAATAACTCCAGAGTTAAAGACAGGCTGTTAATTGGCTGCATGTGAAAATAACTACAGAGGAGGTAAATTAACTACAGAGGAGGTAAATTAACTACAGGAGAGGTAACTTACGGAATGAAGAAGTAAGATAACTCTCTCACGTGTGGAGGTAAGTTTTCTCTTGCCTTATTATCTCCAGCATGATCTTAGTGAATTGAGGCCTATGTGTAACTCTGTGTGTGACAGAGAGAAAGCTCCCAACAGCTGCAGCTTCTGTGTCCTGTGTTTCTGACTGAAGTGTCTGAAGAGAGCAGAGGAAATATAACTAATTGTCACAGCTTTTCATACTGTTTTTGCTTTCAGAGTTTGATATGTTTGATATTTGCTTTCTGTAGTCTGATATGCAACTGGCTGTGCATTGAAGCAGACACCCCTTCTGCAATTGATTTGTCCCAATATAGCTAAATCCTACCCTCAATAAATTACAGCTTTTTACTCTGATATTTAACATGAAAAGTAGGAAAAGGTTTACACAGCTACTTAGACATTATTTGTACATTGTCATTTTAGAACACTTGGGTATTGGTAGTATTCCTTTAAGCCATAAAACCTGAATAAGCATGCAGATGAAGGGTTTTTGACTGAAGCGGGACTGGATTAGACACATTCTTGTTTCAGGTGTGCAATTCAGACATTACTGCAGCCAAAGGGATCAACAGGACTGTCAGGTAACTGGTATTGTTTAAAAGGAAATAAACATGGCAGCCTTCATAAAAGCTCTCAGTTCAGGTGTCCTTTAACCACATTGCTGTAAGGAAATTGTAGGCCAAAGAGACAGCCCAGTTTTCTAGTGCAGTTGAGTATTGTACACAGCTATACATGAAGGATACTCACCACTACATATAATGCACATATCATACGGCTGCAACCATAAGTCTGAAATAAGCGACAGCCAAAGAAGCCTCAGCATCGAAGTGATCCTGTGGGTCACTGCCGGTCTGTACAGACTATACCATACACAGCCTTACTACCTCAGCAGAACTGGCTGCTGTCACTGAAGAAGCTTCACTGGGCCTCAGTAAGCTATGGGAGTTTGGCTGAACTTACTCCTTGAGAAGGCCACCCATGTCACTTCCCACCCCTGCTGCACTCCATCCAAGGCCTTTGGGAATGTAATCATCTGGCTGCTGCTTCAATACTAAAGCCAGGCAGATGTTAGCTGGGGAGGGGATACTGACCGAGTCATAACTGGATTCTGATCCAACAATGATGACTCGCTGGAACTCAGAGTCCGATATGCAACAGCAGCCAGTGCTGCTGAGGTAGCAAGGCTGCATACTAAGCAGGAAAAGTGACCCACCACAGATTTTCACCTTCCTACTCGAGCAGCTTTGTCCTACTGGGCAGGCAAGGGCCTTACTTGCATCTGCACGCAGTGAGGTCGCGCTCGTACATGCACAGGAGCATGGCCACTAGGAAGGTAGTCCTCGCAAGCACCGGTAGGGAGGATGACGCCTCTGGAAAAGCCTCTGGATAAGAGGCTTCTCTCTACTGAGGCAAGTATCCAACTTTACCCCCCTTCCTAGGTTCACTTTAGGCTGACACCATCCCTGCTGCTCTTGCATGGTTTACAGGCTGATCACCATCTATTTAGGTGCTAATAATATCCTTAAAATACAACAGTAAGTTATTAGAAAAAAAAAAAGCTCAACTTACCTGGGGCTTCTTCTGGCCCCCTGCAGACATCCTGTGCCTGTACTGGGACAAAACTATCCTCTGGTACCCCGCCGCGCCTCACTTCTGTTTTCAGCTACTTTAAAGTGTACCTGTCAGGCTGCAAAAGCTAATTTAAACCTCTATTCTCCTGTGTTAAACAGTTTAGAAGGAAGCCAAAAAGGCAATACTGAAGCTTAAAATCTCCCTTACTATGATGTGTGCTGAACAGCAAGGCTGGTTATTCCCAAGCTCTGAAGGAGGCCGGCAGGACGCATAACAGATACTGCAAAGCATTCTGGGGCTGCCTCTTCTCCCCACTGCAGTACCTTGGGTCATCCCCTTCCTTTCCCTATCACGCCCTAAGGCTGCTTTCATTCAGTGAGAAGTTACAGGCTCATGTTACAGCAGCTTGTAACAGCAGCCAGCACTGAAAAAAATCACAGGGCACATGTTCTGTTAGAGCAGGGGTGCCCACACTTTTTCGGCTCGCGAGCTACTTTAAAATTCGCCGAGGCCAGGAGATCTACCAACATTTCAAATACTGAACTTAACATTAATAATGCTGGTATATTACTATACAAGTCTTGTATAGTCATATAACAGCATTATAAAGGCTAAATGTAGCATGGGAAATGTTGGTAGATATCTTGGACTCTGCTATCAGAATTGCACCACAACCATGACTGATATAGATATAATAATACTAATAAAATTATGATATTAACATTGCTGGTCCTTACCTAATCTGATGACTTGCACTGGATGGAATCTGCCAGGGATGCATAGTCCGGACAGTAGCTGCTGATTGCCCCCTCCCCAGCATATTTGGCAGAATGGCAGCAGATGCACAAAATACCCCCCCCCCCCCCCCTACACACACACACACACACAGTAACGTGAAAGCCCCCCTCCCCAGCATATTTGGCAGAATGGTAGCAGATGCACAAAATATCCCCCCCTCCCACACACACAGTAACATGAAAGCCCCCCTCCCCAGCATATTTGGCAGCAGATGCACAAAATATCCCCCCCCCCCCACACACACACACACTGTAACATGAAAGCCCCCCTCCCCAGCATATTTGGCAGCACATGGCAGAATAACCCCCCCCCACACACAGTAACGTGAAAGCCCCCCTCCCCAGCATATTTGGCAGAATGGCAGTACATGCACAAAATCCCCCCCCCCCCCCCCCCCCACACACACACACACACACAGTAACGTGAAAGCCTTCCTCCCAGCATATTTGGCAGCAGATGCACAAAATACCCCCCCCCCCCCACCCACACACAGTAACATGAAAGCCCCCCTCCCCAGCATATTTGGCAGCAGATGCACAAAATATACCCCCCCCCCCCCCCCCCAGACAGTAACATGAAAGCCCCCCTTCCCACCATATTTGGTAGCACATGGCATCCCCTTCCCCCTGCAAATACCGCTACCACGCAGTAATCATCCTCCCGACCTCACCCGCGACCCGACCCACCACCGTAATGTGCCCACCTCAAAGCCAGTGACATGAAAGCCCCCGACCCACCACCACCTTATGTGCCCACCTCAAAGCCTCTCCGGCGTATCCGAGCAGCCTCTCGTCTCCGTGTCTCAGAACACAAGATGGATGATACGTGTCTCGCGTGATTTGAAGACCCGCGGGACCTGGGGGGGCGTGGCCACAACTCCTGCCCATCAGAGAGGAGGGAGAGGAGAAGCTTCGCAATTGGCTCCTCTCCCCTTCAGCCACACCTCTGTGCGGACAGCCGCGCCTCTCCCCTCCGTGCGCTGGGAAGCATTTTGTGACAGCCGCGGCCATTTTCTGACAGCCGCGGCTGATCAGTTACAACACAAGGCAGGTATAGACGCGGCCAAAAGGCCGCGATCTACCAAATAGGCGGTCGCGATCTACCGGTAGATCGCGATCGACCTATTGAGCACCCCCGTGTTAGAGTATACTGCTATTGTTCCTAGCCACATGGCTAATTAATATTCACTGCACAGTAGTGTTGTCCATTGCTATCTTTTTTGTGGGAAGCAGGGAGGATATACAATATACAATACAATAACATTTCTATAGCGCTTTTCTCCCATAGTACTCAAAGCGCTTAGGCTCTCTCAGATTCAGTAATTAGTAGGATGAAGTATTCACACAACAAAAGTTACCGTATTTCGCGCCGTATAAGACGCTCCGGAATATAAGACGCACCCAGGTTTAGAGGGCAAAAACCAGGGGAAAAAAAATACTAAACCTGGTGCGTCCATATTCCAGGAGCGTCTTGTACATAACCTTGTGTGTCCTCATGTGTGCTCCTGTGCCCCCCATATCCTCATGTGTCCTTCTGTGTGTCCTCCTGTGCCCCCATGTGTCCTGTGCCCCCCATGTGTCCTCCTGTGTGTCCTAATGTGCCCCCCATGTGTCCTCATGTGCCCCCATGTGTCCTGTGTCCTCATGTGCCCCCATGTGTCCTTCTGTGCCTCCCATGTGTCATCCTGTGTATCCTAATGTGCCCCCCATGTGTCCTCATGTGCCCCCATGTGTCCTTCTGTGCCTCCCATGTGTCCTTCTGTGCCTCCCATGTGTCCTCCTGTGTATCCTCATGTGCCCCTCATGTGCCCCCCATATGTCCTCCATATGTCCTCCAGTGCCCCCCATATGTCCTCCAGTGCCCCCCAGCCTTCCTCCCTCCCACCTGCGTCTCCTGGCCCCCCCGGATGAAAAATGTCAATAGCAGCGGCAACTTACCTTTGGCAGGCTCCTGCGCTGATCCTTTATCATCACGCTGCCCCCCGCTAGCCTCCTCTGCCTCCCCCCTCTGTATCTGGCCCCCCCGGGTGAAGGAATAAGTATCGGCAGCTTACCTCCGCAGTGCGCCCGCGATGACTGCAGACGTCCGTCTTCAGAGAACTTCTCGCTCTAGTGACCGGCTTGAACTGATGACACGCAGTTCAAAGCCGGCCACTAGAGCGAGAAGTGCCCTGAAGACGGACGTCTGCAGTCATCGCGGGCGCACTGCGGAGGTAAGCTGCCGATACTTATTCCTTCACCCGGGGGGGGGGGGGCCAGATACAGAGGGAGGAGGCTAGCGGGGGGCAGCGCGATGATATAGGATCAGCGCAGGAGCCTGCCAAAGGTAAGTTGCCGCTGCTATTGACATTTTCATCCGGGGGGGCCAGGAGACTCGGGCAGGCATAGGGAAAGCAGGCAGGGAATCCCCAACATGGCGGCGGGTCGGCGGTTCGGAACGGCGGGCGTTATTAAGTTGGGGATTCCCTGCCTTTGCCGTATAAGACGCAGGGACTTTTTCTCCCCATTTTTGGGGGAGAAAAAGTGCGTCTTATACGGCGAAAAATACGGTATATTTCTGCAAATGCCAGACTGAACAGGTGGGTTTTCAGTCTGGATTTAAACACGTCCAGGGATGGGGCTGTCCTGATCTGTTGAGGTAAGGAGTTCCAAAACGTAGGGGCAGCATGACAGAAGGCTCTGGGACCAAAAGTTTCCAAGTGGACTCTGGGTATGACTAGATTATTAGAACCTGTGGATCTGAGAATGCGGGGATTGCTACGCAGCTGTAACATATCTTTCATGTATCCAGGGCCTAGATTATTCAGGGATTTAAATGTCAGTAGGCCGATCTTGAATAGGACTCTCCATTCTATAGGTAGCCAGTGAAGGGAATGCAGGACTGGCGTTATGTGGCAGTGACGGGGTTGGTTGGTTAGCAGTCTGGCAGCAGTATTCTGTATCAGCTGTAGGCGGTACAAGGCCTTTTTTGGAAGGCCAGTGTATAGAGCATTGCAGTAGTCCAGTCGGGATGTGATGAAGGCGTGGACTAAGATTGGCAGATCTTCTGGGGGGATAAGGTGCTTGATTTTTGCAATGTTCTTCAGGTGAAAATAGGATGATTTCACCACAGCAGAGATTTGAGTTCTGAAGTTTAAATCCCCATCAATTAGAACTCCCAGGCTACGCACATGATCAGAGCTGCGTAGATCCGAGCCTCCTATTCCCAGTGGTGAAGACTGCAAGTTAAGTTGTTTTGTTATCATGCTCTGCCCTCCAATCAGAAGGACTTCAGTTTTGTCTGCATTTAGTTTCAGCCAGTTGTCATTCATCCATTGCTGTAGTTCACGTAAGCAGGCGTTTATAGTTAGAGTTGGGTCTGTCACACCAGGCTTGAAGGAAAGATATAGTTGGGTGTCGTCTGCATAGCAGTGGTATGTCAGGCCATGTTTTTGGATTAGTTTTCCCAACGGTAGCATGTAAATCGTGAAAAGCAGGATATGACATCACAATTAGCTTCATAGGAGACAGACAAACATGGAGCCTGCCATGAGCTGTCAGGAGCATCATTCTCTGCAAATACTTTATAAAAATTCTGTGAAATCCAAACGTGGACAGTGAAATGCATATGTAATGTAAAGTACAGCCAATATTTAGCTACTGATATATGTGTATTTTTTCTCTGAGACCTTATACCTAACAGCTTCCTCTTTAATGTCACCAGCCACTAGGCCTGAACGATTTATCGTTTTAAGATCGAAATCGCGATTTCGGAAATGACGATCTTGAGATCGTCACTGCGGCGATTTTTTTGAAGATATCCCCCCGGGCGGCGCAGTCCTTTTCCTTGCTGCTCTGTGCACAGTAGCGAGTGGAGGCTCAGTGACTCACGTCTGTTTCCTGCGTTCCGCGGCTCAACTCAGTGACGTATTCCGCAAGCGGCAGGTTCCGGGAGTACATGCCGGTCTGCGCTAATTGTGGTTCTCCCGGCAGGGCTATGAGAGACTGGTGCGGCACGTGCAAGGCCTAACAGGGCAGAGGGAGAGCCACTTCCGAAACGGAAGGCCGGTGCGTCTCCAGCAGGGGCCTCCTGAGGTTACTGCAGTGCCAGACTAGGTGAGTCAGCCGGGATCTTTTGATACCAGGAGAGTGCGGGGGGCACAGAGTGGCATCTAGTTGGGCGGATGCAGTAAGTTTCACCAACATTTTCAGTCATCTGTCATGACAGCTTAAAATAAGTGTTAGTATGTATATGAATAATGTATTTAATTTATATACGTGTGTCTATTCATTTAATTTTAATAATTTGTCCTCATGCTTCTGAGTGCCCCTCGCTAATCTGTCACTCGCAATCTCCCTCCCTTTTCATAGCAAGTCTGTACTGCACTCATTCACAGAGCTGCCATCCCGAATAATCACCACAAATGGATAGTACAATGTCATTTTCTGTTGATGTGCGTTTGTAAATGTTAATGTACATGGTGAATAGTGCTAAATCTTGATTTAAATAAAATCGTGAATCGAAATCGCAATTTGACAGAAATCGTGCGATTCAATCTTTTCCTAAAATCGTTCAGGCCTACCAGCCACTTTGCCTCGTTCCTGTCGCCGGGAGCAATCTGCGCAGGCAACCACATGGGGCGTGTGTATGGACGGTGGATGGCATCCGATAGGTAATGTATAGTGCACGGGGCACAGCGTTGGGGGCTTTGTCGCTTGTCCCTATATCGCTCGCCATTACCACTGCGCATCCGACCGACCACAACGGCCCAACAACTTGTAGCATGTCCGATCGACATGTTCAGACTAAAATTGGTTGCATCGTCAATTGGGCATGTACTCGGCGGAACAGATTTTCATCCAATTCGATAATTGTCAAATTGGATGGTCGATTGGCCTCTAAGTCGCCTGATGTATGGGTACCTTTAGGTGCACTGTGCCTTTTCTGCCCAGTCTTTTGTCCCAGTCATATGGTGTCAAAATTCCTATTGATAAATGCATTGTCTAATGTATGATTGATCAGTATTTATCAGCTGCAATTCCCAAACAATATAATCTGATGGCATTGTTGGTCAGAAGTGAATATTAGCTCCACATGTACTAAACCTTAGTGGCTCTGTTTACTCAGACTTCACAAGGAACAAAAAACAAAAAAAAAAAAAAAATACGTTTCTGCCTTACCCATTTCAGGAGAGAAATTGCCATTGGAATCCGCAAAGTCCCCAACGTGATTTCCCAACTGTTCTGCAGCTCGACCATTGTGGGACCCATCAGAATGTCCAACTGACCCCCGGGAGAAGCGGGGGAAGATTTTTTTTGGATAGGGATTGTAAGGCTCCAGCCCCTTGATGGGCACATGTCTGACACCTTGGCTCTCGTCACTAAAGTTAAAATATATAAACAACAGAAGCGTCCAGGTCACAGAGGTGAAGAGACACCCATAGCAGAAACAGCGGAGAGCGGCGCTGCCCATTGTAACCCTAGCATTGTCGAGGCTCCATGCTCAATGCCCTGTAAAGAGATCAAGGGGATTCTTAAGTTAGCATCTTGTAAATGTGTACCAACACAGTTTAATAGATGACATACAAAAGGACTCTAGTTAGCAAGTGCCACACAGGAACTCCACTTTCCTCAAACATGGTGTAAAAGGGAAAAACACTATTCTCCAATGCACTGAAAACGAGAAAGAAGTATTACAGTGATGGCAAACATCAGAGATAATGGAGTTGATGCACGAAGCTGCGGTAATATTGCTGTGCACAGACAGCGCACAGCAATATCACTGTTATTACCTGAAGCAGCGGAACTGACCAGAGTTAAAAATAAACAAAACAAACAAACAAAAAAAAAAAAAAAAAAAAAAAAACTTGCCTGCAGCTTCCACCAGCCCCCTGAAGTCTCCCTGTGCCATTACCATACGATCTTCCGGTCCCCCGCCGCGGATCACCTTCACAGCCGCCATCCATGGCACCTGCGCGGCCCAGGCCACGTGCGTCCTCGTACACACTCCCTTCACCGGGAGCGTCCTGCGCAGGTGCAGTAGATATTTTCTCGTACTGGGCCTATGCAGGACTCTACTGGCAATGTGAGCGAAGATGCGCTTGGCCAGGGCCGCGCAAGCGCAGTGGCCGTCCACTTGTAAGTTGCCGGTGAAGAAATGCAGCTGTGGCGGGGGACCAGAGGAACATATAGTAATAGCATGTGCACAGGGAGCTTGCAGGGGGCAGGCAGTTGCCCCAGGTAAGTGAAACTTTTTCTCAACATTTTTCAGATCCGCTTTAAGTAATGCGAGCCTTGCTACAGTGATAGCATTACTAACACGCGTTAGCAGGCAGAACGCTGACATTGTCGTTAGCACTCATCTTGCAGCTCTGAGTTCCCGGTTCAAATCTCAGCCTGGGGAATTTGTATGTCCTCCCCGTGTCTCTGTGGGTTTCCTCCAGTTTACTCCAACATCTGGTTGAACTCGATGGACATATGTCTTTTTTCAACCTAAATAACTATGTAACTATCCCAAAAAACATACAGAAGTTAATTGGCTTCA
Source organism: Hyperolius riggenbachi (assembly GCF_040937935.1). Lineage (NCBI taxonomy): Eukaryota > Metazoa > Chordata > Amphibia > Anura > Hyperoliidae > Hyperolius > Hyperolius riggenbachi. The sequence continues at coordinate 80,154,332 of NC_090650.1, forward strand.
CCCTAAAATTGGCCCTAGACTATTATACAAAGACATATGACTATGGTAGGGATTAGATTGTGAGGGACAGTTAAGTGACAAAACCATATACTATGTACAGCACTGCAGAAGATGTCAGCGCCATAAAAATACTAAATCATAAAATTAACTCTTTTGGGACCGGACAGCTCTGGCCCCGTAAAGTGGATCCGAGATAAACTTTTACTCATTGCATAATTGCGTTCCTTTCATATAGTTTATAGGGCATTCCTCAAGCCAAACACTTGTTTTGTTTTAATGCCCTAATTCCCTATACACTAAACAAGCCTCGCCCACAGCTGCTTTTGTGCCTTGGCACTGTAGCAAGGACTTATGGGAGCTCAGTCTGGGCAGGAGGAGGTTACTAGCCATTGATTTCAGAGGCAGAGGGGAGGAGGAGAGGGGACTGAATTTACAGACAGGCAAGCTGATAGCATCTCCAGCCCTCAGCCTGTGACAATGTGACAAACAGAACATGGCTGCAATCATTGTATCACAGGAATAAATAATCAAACTTTTGAAGGTGCTTGCAGCTAGATATGCTGTGTAAAATATGTAAACTTTAGATAAGATATATAGACAAGTTACTTGTTATATTTAGTTTTTCATCTCGGATCTGCTTTAAGGACCAGAGCCATCCTTGCCCTACTGTGCTCTGCAATTGGCCAACAGTAATCATGTGGTAAGGAGCCAATGGCATTGGCTCCTGACCGAAATGCAGAAGTTCTGCAGTAACAGACAGGAGAGAGCAGGTGCAATGCCAAACAGCAGCAAGAATGGCCAAGGAAGAAGGACGGCGAGGGTGTGCGGCGGCAAATAATTGGAATCTAGGTCTTGTCAGCACCACACAGCCACTGGCAGGAAGTAGATTCCAACAATGTTGGTCTGGAAACTGTTAGCGCAACAATATTTGCGGTACTCGAGTACTGTGAATCACACTACAGTAATAGCAAAATACAGGAACCTGCTGCAGATAGAAACGGTAATATGGTTGTGCGCTATCTGCACACAGCAATATTATTGCATCTTTGTGCATCAACTCCAAAAGTGCCTAAACTGCACCCCAAAATCCACTTATATTGCAAAATAATATGTTCCGTTGAATGGAATTAGGCAATAAAATAAGAAATGGGTAATTTGTCACTAACCAACACTCTATACATTGGCATTTAACAAAATAATCTATTTCCCTGATCATTTCAGGGAACAGTTTATTCTCAATTAGGGATGGTCAAGAAGATGCAAATATTTCTGTATTGAGAATCCTGTGTGACAGAACTATAACTAAAAGATTGATATGATATAAAAAAATAAAAATTAAAAAAAAGGCTATACGCCTGAAGCAGCATGGCTGTCGATACTACAGCTTGGTTCTGTTACATTTAAACAAACGGTATGCGCTATAATTACTTAATAAAAAGAACTATATTTTACATGGTGGTGCCCGCTTTTTGTATTTTTACAAAAATTATAGGCGCTGGTCTACTTTAGGGTACTCAGCAGGAAAAGAGTTCTCCAATCACAACACCCTCTACAGCATGAAGCAATGTGATTGGCCAAATAGTGTGGGCGTAGTTTACTACATCCTATTTGCCCAATCACATTGCTTCATGCTGTAAAGGGTGTTGTGATTGGAGAACTCTTCCCTATGAGGTTTCCTGCTGGGTCCCCTAAAGTAGACTAGCACCAAATGTTGTATTGATGCAGGATTATGCCAATTTTTAATGCAAATATAAGCAACTTGAAATTGACCAGTCAAACCTCACCTAGTCTTCATTTGATTGGTTAATTTCCAAGCTGCATATACGTATTAGCATAAAAATGTAAGTTATCCTGCATCAACTTGGAGTTGGCCATCCCTACTCTAAATCAGTGAACAGAGGGTCTCTGCCAAAAAGCCCATATGAGGAGGGAAACACAAAAAGATAATATACTCTTGCAGCGCACACCAGGGACTGCAACAGTGAAAGTTGGCCAAATTGTATGTAGTTCAGCAGATCACTGAAGAAGTTGAATCTTATGCTGGGAATACACGCATCGATTTTGAGCTATTACAACGGCTCAATAGATAATATCCGACATGCCCAATCTCCCGCCTGATCGTTTCGCCGCTCGATTCCGAATTGAAGTGAATGGAAAAATAACAAAACGAGCGGAAGAGAATTGACTGTGGAATCGAGCCGCGAATTGATCGAGAGGTAGAATCGAGGGGCAAAATAGAGCCGTGTATGCCCAGCATGATGCATGGTACACGACATGCAATTTTCCAATCAGAGCAACAGGAAATTACTCATCATTTGATCATTTCCAGAAGGTACGATCTGCTTCCGATTGAGAAAGAGATGGATTGTGAGATCAGTACTGCACAAAATCGATCCATTTCTCGATCGGAAGCATTGGAAGTTATCGGACAGGAAATTTCCTGTCGATTTCATAGGAAAAATGCATGGTGTGTACCAGGCCTAAAGGTGCCCATTAACAGTACAAAGTCCTTTACGATCAACCGCAAGATTGATCGAACCAGGCAGTGTTGATGCTGCTGCTGCTCAATAATTAACAATCAATGTATTAATCATACCATTTTTCAGAATGATCATGCTGACTTTTGTCTCCGTTTCTGTGCCCAAACCATCGTCTCTGATCGATCACCCGGGAGATTGTACCAGGCCAGCTGGATGGCATACTGGTAAGGTTACTGCCTTTGATGTAGGGTTTGCGCCCTTGACCTGGGTTCGAATGCCAACACAAGCCAGTACGTAAAATAGTAAGGAGTCTTTAAGCAATGCTCCCTAATGCTGCTGGTAACCTGTGGAGAGTGCCCTAAGTGGCTGCAGCCCTGAAGCTCTTTAAGGCCACCAGGAGGAAAGCGCAATACTGTATAAATGGTTTGTGTCGTGATGGGCACCTTAATGCTAAAGACAGCTGTAAGTCAACCAATGTCAGGGAACACCTGTACTCCCTACATTATTATCATCCAAAATGCACACTCTGATATTCCTTCCAGATTTCAAAACCACAAACCTCTGGAAAGACTAACGCTGGGAATACACGGCTCGATTTTGAGCCTTTCAGATCGCTCAATAGATAATTTCCGACACGTCCGATCACCGTCCAATCGTTTTGCCGCTCGATTTCTTATTGAAGTGAATTGAAAAAAATATAAAGAGAAACGAGCAGAAGATAAGGAGCGGGCAAACCGATCGGGCACCAGAATCGAGCCGTGTATTCCCAGCATAAGAATTGTGAGCTCCTCAGAACCAGCAGGTGAAGTGAGTTGTTCACTGTATACTTTATAAATCTGCTCAGGATGTCAGTCACATGAAATACAGTAGATCTATAGATACACATCTCAGCCAACACAAACAACAACACAGTGTAATCACTGTGTATTCCAGAAAGCTCCAGTAGATTACAAGAGATTTGTGGACTTCAAGCTACGTTCCCTTCAATACAGTCATATGAAAAAAATTCCTCCAAGTCCCTCCAACATCACTGAAAGCTTGAAGTGAGCACAGCCCCCTACCACTGCAATAGCCCCTTCTGTGTATGCCAAATCTTCTACTCTGTATGTTACATGTATTGCTCACCCATAATCCAGCTGGAGACAGCGGTGACCAGAGCTCAGCCTGAGCCTGCAGATCAGTGTGCAAATCCTGCAGCCCCAGAACACACCAGGATAATATCACTCCGCCACAACCTGGCCACGCCCACTCACCTTCCTATCAATACCGCTATTCCCATATGCAGCAAGCCTGGCCCTGCACCGGACCGCTTACCTGGGCCCCTTCCAGAGTGCTCTGCTCTGAGGGAAGACTGGACGTAATCTCCGCCCCCCACAAACAGTCACACCCCCCGCCGCCCCCGACTGAAGCGTCGCCGCCCCTGTGCCCAGTCTAGATAAGCTTTACAGCTGAGTAGGCGTGTTTCCCTATACGACACTTGTGGGTGGGGTAGACGTGTTTGTGGCTGTCTGACGCTAGAGGTACAAGAGCTGCTAGTGTGTGTCTCCAACAGGGAGCCATCTTAGCGCTGCTTTCATCAATTTCACATACTGTATCTGTTCCTGAATCCTATCTTCAATAAATACATTACCAATTGTGATTATTTTTGTTTTATTCGTTTAACTAACCGTTGTACATCTAGCTTTAGGACTTAGGAAGATTACCTGATGTTTCAAAGAGTGGAAATAACATAATGAATACAGTTGCTTATTTTTTACAGTATTCATTTACAAATGATTTAGTCAGTGTTTGCCCATTGTAAAATCTTTCCCTGATTTACAATCTGAAATTTGTCACATGTGGGACATCATTAGTTCTGCCGGGTGATCTGTATGGAATGTTCTTTACTGAGAGTTCATTGCACAGAGGGAGTTAGTACTTGTTTGGAAACCCTGTATTTCCCACAATGCAACGAGGTTCACAGACAGCAACTATCTGGACCATGGTCTTGACATCACACTGAGGGTGGGGTTGCACCACGTAAGCCATTCATAGCTCCCAACTGTCCCTCTTTTGGAGGGACAGTCTCTCTTTGGGAACCCAGTCCCTCTGTCCCTCTTTCCTCCTCATTTGTCCCTCTTTCAGGACTATATATATATATATATATATATATATATATATATATATATATATATATATATATATATATATATATATTTCTCTACTAAAAAATGTGTTTGATTGACTCTAAACTTTATTCCCATCCTTTAAGTTGATATATTACTAATTTTAATATGAAGGAAAATGAACCAGGATAGAAAGGACAAGTGTGGTTTGAATTATAAAACAACATATTTTTCTTATGAAACTTCTATGGTATGTGTGACTAGGAGTGTGATGGGGGCGTGATCAATGGTGTGGCAGGGGCATGGCTTAAGTGTCCCTCTTTCTCGTCTCAAAAAGTTGGGAGATATGTACAGGCCCCCCTGATGATCTATTTGAGAAAAGGTAAAGATTTCTAGTGGGAAAGGGGGTATCAGCTACTGATTAGGATGAAGTTCAATCCTTGGTTAAATTTTCTCTTTAAAGGGGTTCTCAGGGGGGGAAGAGAGGAGAAAATAAAAACAGACACTTACTGTAACGATTGTGTAATTATTTCCGTGGTCAGCGCACAGGATGCGCGCTGACACTGCGGAAATCCTCCACAAGCGTATAATCTGAGAGAACCCAGCAATGGTGGTGCTATGCACCTGTAGAGGGGAATTCCTGCCGGTAGATGGAGCTGTGGAGAACAGAGGAACAACCCCTCTGTACTGCCACAGATGCCAGAGAGGAATTGTACGATGGGAAGCAATGCAGGGCAAGATAAAGTATGTGTGTCCACCAATCTAGTCACCACCCAGCGACGATGAACACACAACAGTGAAGACCAAGTGGGAAAGCAATCGCAAAAGATGGCAATTGCTAACAGCGACACAAGATTGAATAAGCACAGAGAAGGAATGTATGTATGTCCACCAATCTAGTCGCCACCCAGCGACGGCGAACACACAACAGCTGAAACCAAGTGAGAATGCAATCGCAAGAGATGACGATTGCTAATAGCAAAACAAGACTGAGTAAGCACAGAGAAGGAATGTATGTATGTCCACCAATCTAGTCGCCACCCAGCGACGACGAACACACAACAGCAGAAACCAAGTGAGAACGCAATCGCAAGAGATGACGATTGCCAACAGGGAAACAAGACTAAATAAGCACAGAGATAGAATGTATGTGTGTCCACCAATCCAGCCGCCATCCAGCAACGGTCAACACACAACAACGGAACAGAAGTGGGAACGCAATAGCAAGAGTGGCGATTGCCAATAGAGACACAAGACCAGATTAGACAGAGCACAAGTGTAGCAGGAAAGACATAACAATAACAATGATCAGAACGTCAAGGAAAATAACAAACGCTAGCTAAACGTGAACACCGCACTCATTCGCAACAGCAAACGCGTTTAAGCACGATCACCGCGCGTTAGGCACCCAGTGATAAGCGTGCCACCCTAACTAACCAATGAAACACAAACACGAAATAGAGAACGCAAACACTTGTGTTAAGCTTGGGGGTGTAATCTCCACAGTCAGCATACAATACATAAGCTGACGTGAAGGAGGTACACACACCAGCACAAGGGATCAGGATATCCCCAGTTTAGTGGAGGAGAGGACTGACTCCAATAGGAGATTGTGGTGCACAGAGCCGGTGCAGATCTGAACAGCCACAAACACTTTCGTAATAACGTCTCAGCGCAAAGTAGCGCTGAGCGCATAAACCAGGACTGAGGAGATCAGGACAGGTAGACAGAATGAACGCTTGCTAGCTAGCGATTACTTAGCGACAGCAAGCGTCCAAGACCAGACAGACTGGAATGAGGCAGCCAATGCGTTGCGGCGATGGCGTGCCTCACAAAGACAGGACAGGAGAGACAGGAATAGCAGGATCGAGATAGATGAACGTAACACAGATAAATATACAATAAGTATGTTTTCCTAGCGTATTACAATTACAGCTATCAATGAAACTATTCGTAACGTCTGACTAACATATGTATATATTGGCAATGAACCGATATATGACATAAGCAGGAACTCTGACTAAGACTGAAGTAATACAGGGAACAGGACTCAGAAGGATTCGCTATCTCTTCGCAGAGATGAACGCAATCCACAAACAGGACCAGGAACAGGATTCAGAAGGATTCGTTATCTCTTCGCAGAGATGAACGCAATCCACAAACAGGACCAGGAACAGGATAACTAACTCAGCACGGGTGTTCACGATACGCGCAAACTACCAAAACGTGCTGGAAAACTGACTAACTGAACACAGGAAATAAACAGTTCGTGTACGTATATATCAGCGACACTGATATATTAACGTAACACGAATACAAGGAAAATAACAAAATGCGCAAGTATGCGTATATATTGGCGATGAACCAATATATGACACAAGACAAGCAAGTAGCAACTTCTAGAACAAGAGCAGAACTAAGAGGACTCGCTGACCCCTTTGCAGGAGTCAGCGCAGTCCACACGGACCAGGAACGAGGTGGGGCACGAGCAGAGTAACAGATAGAGTCTGAAACTATGATAGCCCATGAGGCATTGCAGGAAGCAGTTCTTTATACTGAGGTCATCCAATGGGAGCAGACCTGCAGATTCCCACACAAGTGAATGGTAATTAATCACAGGCTGATAGCAGGAAAAGGCAGACAATGATATGCAGCCTGCAGGAAAGGGACCGCCCCTCCACTGCAGCAGACAATGTTTGTTTACACAAAAGCATATTAAACTGTCATAAACTTCAGAGCGACTGCAGATGGAATCAGCAACTAGTTTAAGTGCAAACCAAACTATGCAAGCAAATGCATGTAATGACATTAGAACTGCTTGGTTTGCAATACCAGTGCAGTCAGCAGTAAACGCTGCAGAAGCGATCATAACAGTACCCCCTCCCTTAAACGCGGCCTCTGGACGCCTATGAAAACTGACATATTTCTCCTGAACCACCCAAACCAAAAAATCAGAAGTGGGAAATCCAGCAAACTGATCTGACTGAAAATTCATGAAGGTCGGATCCGTCCGACAAAACCAAATTCCCGAATCAGTCTCACCAAAACTAGACCAATTGGAACCAGAACCTACCGAACCATGCCCGTCAGCACTACAAGCCTCAGTGTGACACCCATCAGAACCACGACTTCCAGAAAACAACCCCAAGAAACTCTCTGCGCGATACCCACCGCCTTCCAAGGACTGTCCAAAAACGCCAAAGCCTTTGCAATGCCCACCGGAACTGTCCCTACCAACACAAAACCCACCGTTGAACCAGTCCAAGGTACCAGGACAAGTTTCCTCAGAGATCTCCCAGAACACTTGGAAGCTCCAAAGAGATCCCCACAGGTCAGAACGCCCCTTAGGCTCACATGGAGAACTATCAAGAACCCCTATGGAACCCAGGGCAACTCCAGAGTCAGGGTCACAAGGACAAACATCAAGATCAGGGCTTTTAGGGACCAGAACCATCTCCGGGCATGCAGGCCAACCGGCAACATCAGAACATGTCTCCACTAGGGAAGCACGTGAGCACGCTAACACAGACACATCTGGGCAGTCTGGCATACGAAGCACATCTGGGCACACCGGCACAAGAGAAACCTCTGGGCATGTCAAGGAACTGCGAACCTCAAAGTCAGTCAAGACAGGACCGAAACCAGAACTGGGCAAAAAAAATTCATCATGACTAGACTTCATAGTTACTGGATTCTCACTAAAAACTGCAGGATCAGACTTAGATGTCGCTGATTCCAGCAGGGTTATTAACAAATCATGTTCAGGGGCATTTACAAGACAGGGCAAATCTTCTGATGTATGCACTGAACTAGACAGGGTTCCCATAGCTTCTTCTGGACTAGACAGAGACTCATCAAATACACTGGACTGGAGCTCATGAAGGGCTGCAAAACAAGTCAATATTGCAGCAATCCCCACTGAACTAGGCAAAACTGAGTAACTCACTGGACAGGAAGGGGGCTCTGGAACTTCTGCCACACCGGCCAGAGAACCAGAATTTTCCAGGATACAGGGCTGGGTTTCAGAAACACTCATTAACCCGGACTGAAATTCTGAGATTTCTATTATTTTTTCCAGCGAGTCAGAATTATCCATGTTACAGGGCAAGACTTTTGAAACATTCAGAGGACAGGGCTGGAGTTCCTCGGCTGTTACAACACTGGAGAGGGACTCAACAACATTGGTTAAATCAGACTGTGTACAGGGCAAGGTATCTAACACACTTGCTGACGAGGACAATATTTCAATGGCTTCTGCTTCGCTGGGCAGAAATTCATCAAGTTTTATTAGAGCAGACTGTAATTCCAAAACAGCTGCTAGACAAGTGAATATTACTGCAACACCAACTGAGGTAAGCAGTGCTTCAGCCTCCTCTGCTAAAGGGTTTAAAGTATCCAAAGTACTGGGTGAAGCATAAGACTCTGCGACCACAGCTTCACTGGACAGGATCACTGAACAGTCCATATTGCAGGGCAAAACCATGGAAGCACCTGCTGGACAGCATAATGATTCTGTGACCTGAGTTTCATTGGAGAGATCTACTGCACAATTCATGGTACAGGGCAAATTTATTGGAAAATTTTCTGAACAAGGTAATAATTCTGCGATTTCAGGTTCACATAGCAGATGCTCTGAGCTATTCACGAAACTAGAGCGAGGTGTAGAAACAGGAAGATCAAGACACAATGTTTGCGCATCTGAATCACCATTCATTTGTAAAATTGGAAAATTCAGATGCTGGGGTTCTGAGTTTACTAGACAGGATTGCTGGGACTCGGAAACTGATGTAGTGCATCTATTGGCATCTGCTGGATCAGACAGGAGTTGAACTTTATTAACACAGGTAATTTCTGCAGAAGTGTTTGCAGAGACAGGCAAGATTTTTCTGGTGTCTGTTTCACTAAACAAAGAGTCATGAGTACTGGCTAGGCTGGACTCGAAAGTCAGCAGGACCTCTGGGTCCTCTGCTGAGAAATTTGTGCAGGGCAAGATTAAGGAAGTATTAGTAATTTCTGTCTTACTGGGAAGTAACACTGAGTTATCCATGGTACAGGGTGGAATTACAGGAACTTCAATTTCACACAAAAGGAGCTCAGAATCACTCGCTGAATCAGCCAAAGGTGCTGAAGCAGGCGAGTCCTCAGGAACTGAGGAAGTGGAACAATCTCCACTTGACAGTGTGTCTTCCCTGGTATCAACTGATTGAATTGCATAAAAATCGTCCAGAATCATTCTCCACACATCGATCAATGGAGCCACAAAGTCATACCCACACACACCAGTTTTTATTAGGTTATAAGCAGACTTAATGCATGCATTCAATACTAATTCACTTTTTGCACTGTAAAACTGACAAAATGAACTTGCATCTTTCTTCCATTCATAGACCAGAGCTTCCATCTCTCCTTTCTCAAATGGAGGATCCCATGCATATTTAACAGCTGAGCATTCCGGCTGATCATAGTTTGCAAATGTGTTAGTGGCAGAAACATACATTGGGTTATTTAGCAGGTGATTGGCCGATTTCTTATTCCTAAGGATCTCCAATACCTGTAGCAAGTATTGAACTGTAGTGTATGCAAATTTCCCTTGCTGCACGAATAAATTGATCTGTTCAATACTCTGTAATATATCTTCATAATCATATTCAGATAATTCATTTAAACAAGAACCTTTATTTTCCCTGGCTAGCAATGAAAGTTCATTAGTAGTTTCATAGGTCCATTTGACTCCCCTGAATGGTGACTGAATTTCATTATCTGCTAATGGTGGAGTCTCGTTACAGATCTGATGCGCAGTCGCCAAGGGCAACGACTCCGCTGATTGTAACGCTTTTCTTTTGGAGCGTTTATGTTTGGCTTTAGACCCTGCTGCCTTAGCAGAAGAAAAGTTATCAGAACAATTATCTGCTTGCTGATTATTTTTGTAGGCAGTAGAAGGAGCAGCTGATTGACAAGCTGCCAGGAGCTTATCAAAAGGGCTAGGCAAATCGGTTTTGCGCAGCCAGTTATGGATCACAAACGCTAGAAATTCCAGTGGTCTTTCTTTTAAATTGGTATGATCCAAGACATCGTAGGCCCACTGAAACAATCTTCCCTTAAATAAAACATAAACTAGCTGGGGGGCCCACGTTGAAACAGGAGTAGCCTGGAGCTCAGGATTGGCCAGGAACCTGGCACATTCAGAAAAAAACTCATTTTCTGTTTCAGAATTGAGCTTCTCAAATTTCTTAAAGGAACAGGAACCATAACAAACAGTGTCATTTTTGCTGGGAACCCCCCCCACAATGGGGATTGGTAATGGGGCTATCATGATGTTAAGCTTGGGGGTGTAATCTCCACAGTCAGCATACAACACATAAGCTGACGTGAAGGAGGTACACACACCAGCACAAGGGATCAGGATATCCCCAGTTTAGTGGAGGAGAGGACTGACTCCAATAGGAGATTGTGGTGCACAGAGCCGGTGCAGATCTGAACAGCCACAAACACTTTCGTAATAACGTCTCAGCGCAAAGTAGCGCTGAGCGCATAAACCAGGACTGAGGAGATCAGGACAGGTAGACAGAATGAACGCTTGCTAGCTAGCGATTACTTAGCGACAGCAAGCGTCCAAGACCAGACAGACTGGAATGAGGCAGCCAATGCGTTGCGGCGATGGCGTGCCTCACAAAGACAGGACAGGAGAGACAGGAATAGCAGGATCGAGATAGATGAACGTAACACAGATAAATATACAATAAGTATGTTTTCCTAGCGTATTACAATTACAGCTATCAATGAAACTATTCGTAACGTCTGACTAACATATGTATATATTGGCAATGAACCGATATATGACAGAAGCAGGAACTCTGACTAAGACTGAAGTAATACAGGGAACAGGACTCAGAAGGATTCGCTATCTCTTCGCAGAGATGAACGCAATCCACAAACAGGACCAGGAACAGGATTCAGAAGGATTCGTTATCTCTTCGCAGAGATGAACGCAATCCACAAACAGGACCAGGAACAGGATAACTAACTCAGCACGGGTGTTCACGATACGCGCAAACTACCAAAACGTGCTGGAAAACTGACTAACTGAACACAGGAAATAAACAGTTCGTGTACGTAACACGAATACAAGGAAAATAACAAAATGCGCAAGTATGCGTATATATTGGCGATGAACCAATATATGACACAAGACAAGCAAGTAGCAACTTCTAGAACAAGAGCAGAACTAGGAGGACTCGCTGACCCCTTTGCAGGAGTCAGCGCAGTCCACACGGACCAGGAACGAGGTGGGGCACGAGCAGAGTAACAGATAGAGTCTGAAACTATGATAGCCCATGAGGCATTGCAGGAAGCAGTTCTTTATACTGAGGTCATCCAATGGGAGCAGACCTGCAGATTCCCACACAAGTGAATGGTAATTAATCACAGGCTGATAGCAGGAAAAGGCAGACAATGATATGCAGCCTGCAGGAAAGGGACCGCCCCTCCACTGCAGCAGACAATGTTTGTTTACACAAAAGCATATTAAACTGTCATAAACTTCAGAGCGACTGCAGATGGAATCAGCAACTAGTTTAAGTGCAAACCAAACTATGCAAGCAAATGCATGTAATGACATTAGAACTGCTTGGTTTGCAATACCAGTGCAGTCAGCAGTAAACGCTGCAGAAGCGATCATAACAACTTGGTAAACGGTTACCTCACCGAGCCTACAGCAAGCGTTCGTACCAGACAAGACAGACAGATGGGACTACCAGTAGCAACCACTGCTCTGGCTAGCACCCCTAAGGCAGAACACAGAAGGAACCACCGCTGCTACCGCTAGAGCGGATGCGATCCAGAAAGACAACAGATGGGGCTACCAGTAGCAACCGCTGCTCTGGTTAGCACCTCCAAGGTAAAATACAGAAGGAAGCACAGCCACTACCACTAGGGCAAATGCAATCCAAACAGATGGAGCAGCCAGTAGCAACCACAGCTCTGGTCTACACTCCCAGACAGACAGAACGATTTCCTGTCGACCACCGCTGGCGACAAGACAATCGAGACAGAGAGACAGAACACGGCAATACAGATAATACAACCTGACTGCACTAGAAGGGATGCCTAGCACAGTCCCAAGGAATACTCTAAGATAATCTTTAGCAAACAATAGCAAGGCTGACACTCCCGGTGTTAGCAGGAACAAACCATCATGACCAGCAAAGGACTCTGGGAGAACATGGTATTTATACTACAAGCCTTCAAAGGAGGCAACTAGGCAATCAGCATGACAAGTATATGCAAATTCCTCAGCAGCAGAGGAGGTCTGAAACTTGCAAAGTGAAGACAGGTCTCTATTCCAGAGACCTGCAGCCCTCAGACTTAAGGAATGGTCAAACAGTTGTCTGCCTGTGCAGACAGCTGAGCGGATCATTACACTTACCTGAGGCCCTTGCCGTGCTCCAATGATCCGCCGTTCCCCGGTCTAACTAACGCAGTATCTCATCTAACTGTGGTGGCGCGCGTGTTCGCTCCCGCGTGCGTCATCAGAAGCTTACTGTGCAGACGCAGTACAAGAAAACTTTGTCTCTCAGGACAGGGAAAAGAAACTTCTCCCCCTACGGGACCCCCTGTGGCTTCTGGTCCTCCCTGCGGCTGCATCCCTTGCATGGTCTACTGTTATGCCCCTGCTAGGGTTCCCTTACTTTCTTTATTGTCCATTGAATGTTGGCAATCTGAAAGTCCCTTGTGCCTCTCCTTCTAAAACCAGCCCAGCTTGCACATCTGACAGTTCTCGCTTCATACAATGCTGCAGTCTGGATTGTAGAATTTTGAGCATAGAATGCGAGATAAATGTGTTTTTTGGGATTGGAATGTAAACTGACCTTTTTAAATCCAATGGCCACTCTTGTGTTTTCCATATTTGATGCAATTGCCAACAGCAACTTCATGCAAGATTTTCAGAAGTGGGATTCCATCACTTCCTGGAATCTTGCTATTAGCAAGACCTTCTAATGACCATTTGACTTTACTCATCAGGATGCTCTTTTCGGTACTATTCCGTTAGCCGGGCGTGCGTAACTGAGCTACAATAAGCAATGTACTGATTCATGTATTTTCTGGCGGTCTCGCTGCGGCCAGATGTATCAAAAGTGAGTTAATTTAATTAAATTAAGCCGGCTGCAATGTAACAGATGAAGCTGCCGGCTTCTGCTCTGCCTCCTCTCCTCCCCCTGCCTCTCTCCTATAGAACACTGGCAGCCGGGGGACATGCGTGTCCCCGAGGGTCGTTCGTCGCAAGAAAGAAGCAGCGCGGGGAGGCTGCAGACATTGCTTCTGCCAGCACCCGCTCTGCAAGAACGAACGGCAGGATTCCCGAACGACCCTGGGGGGACACTCATGTCCCCGGCTGCTAGTATTGTATAGGAGAGAGGCAGGCGGCTTCATCTGTTACATTGCCGCCGGCTTAATTAAATTAAATTAACTCACTTTTGATACATTTGGCTGCAGCGAGACAGCCAGAAAATACATGAATCAGTACATTACTTAGCTCAGTGGCTACCGGAATAGTACCTTTTTTTCTTGTTCAGCATTCGTATTCCGTAACTTTTTTTGCTCCTGTGGCAGTAGTGCATGACTTGGCTGACAGGAACACTTAGGGCTCGCTCACATCTAGGGCGTTTTCAGCCTCTTTTTAAGCACAGGCGATTTTCAAAATCGCCCACAAAACGCTTGTGCAATAATTCTCTATGAGAAGGTTCATATCAGTGCGTTTCGTCTGCTTTGCGCTGCGCAAAGCGATGCCTGTATCATTTTTGGGGAGATTTTGCTACAATGGAACGCATAGGAAGAACGCAAAACACTTACAAAATGTTTTTGGGTTTTTTTGCGTTCACGTTTTTAAGAATAATACATTGTATTCTTTTCCAGGTCAAAGAGTTCACTACCTGACTGAAGTCAGGAAGGGAAAAAACGGAATTGCTCCACAAAAGCGCTTTGCACAAAATCGTAGCGCACAGTGGAGCGCCGGGAGGGGAAGAAAAAGCACAAGAAATCAAAAATCGCTGCCGTCAGCGATTTCGATTTTAGATGTGAACAAGGCCTTACAGGGGCTTTTACAGGGACTGTAGTGGTCTGAGGTGAACAGGGGAGCAGTGGGCATGTGGATTCTTGCACATACATACATGCCTGCACTCTCCATTTGTACAAAGTAAGTCGCCTCAGGTATTCTTGATAGTTTAAGGTGCCCATTAATGGTACAATTTTTTCACCAAATGTGATCTTTCGATACGATTTTTACAATCGAATTTTATAGAAAATTTGCCGTTTATGAAGGCAATCGATAAGGAATGATTCTTTGGTTGATTCCATATAGGATAAAATCGATCTAAAAGTTGGATTTTATGATCGCATTTAAAGAAAGAATCGTTCAGTAAAGGTGAACAATCAATAATTGCCTTCCGATTAGTTACAATCATTCAAATCGCATTCAGTGAAAAATTGCACAGTTAATTGGCACCTTTAGACAGACGGTTGCCGGTGTGCATCCTCGTCATTTACCGCTGGGATCCACTTTGTCCCGCATTGAGGTGGATGGAAGCATTAATCTCAATGCGCTTACCATCCTTTGTTGACTATTGAGCAAGCGCTGCGGTTGATTGAATTTTCCGAGATATTGCATGGTGCTTCTAACGTATATTGGGTTTGGGAAACAGTGCCCAATGGCGAAACAAGACGTGGCAGCCGACTGTGTGAACTGGCCCGTAGAAACCAGTTGCCATTATCTCTGTGAAGAAAATCTGCCACGCTGATCGACCAGTTCTTGAAGGTAAACCTGAAGCGAGAAAACTTGCTTAAAGGACAGATGCGAGGAGTTTTTTAAAAATAAAAAAGATCTACTTACCCGGGCCCACCTCCAGCCCCTGGCAGCCGATATGTCCCTTGCCACAGCTCCGCTTCTAGCTGGCGTTTCGGGATCCCCTTTGTTACAGACACCAACTGGCATCTACTGTGCCTGCGTGAATGCCGTTCACGATCGCGCTCACGTGGTCTGGAGAGTTCTGCGTAGGCTCAGAACTATTGCGTCTGTGCAGAACACTCGAGACCACGTCAGAGCGATTGCGAGTGGTACTCGCACAGGCACAGTAGATGCCGACCTGGCGAGGTCAGCATCTGTAACAGAGGCGACCCCTGAAGGAAGCCCCAGGTAAGTAAATCTTTTTTTTTTATTTTCCTCGGACCTTCTCTTTAAGATTTGATAGGTACCTGAGTAGTGGGAAGTCTCTGGATAAAATACAGCCTTCCTGTTCCTCTATCCAGCCCGTTATTCCAGTGCTGTCTGCTGATAAAGCTATTTAACCAGCTCTGCTCGGTCGAACAACTATTCAGAACTGCTCCTTTTTTAGATCTGAGGGCGAATGTATTGCTGCTGCGCAATCCTGGACTCACGCATGTGCAATAGCAATGCACGCTTTCTTGAAATTACTCAGGGACAGGTAGTTATAAAGAGCTATTTGGTTGAACAGCTTTACCAGATGAACATCACTGAAACAACATGCCAGATGCAGTATTGAACCCCCCTAAGGACCAGGCCATTTTTCACTAAATGGGCCACTGCAGCTTTAAGGCCTCGCTGCAGGGCCGCACAACTCAGCACACAAGCGAACACCCCCCCCCCCCCCCCCCCTACCCCTTTTCTCCCCACCAATAGAGCTTTTTGTTGGTGGGGTCTGATCGCTCCCCCAATGTTTTTTTTTACCAAATATTTATTTTATTATTTTTCTAATAAGGTTTACCATTTTTTGTTTATTTTTTTTTAGGACAGCGCTCCCTCCTCCACCAGCCAATTACCATGATCAGCTGTCATAGGCCTCAGCCTATGACAGCTGATCACTTCCGTCTGCCCCAGCAGGACAGCGGTGTCACACAGCTGTCTCCAGTTCAGCGCTGTCTTGGATCGCAGCGCTCGACACGGTTATTAGACGGCGGTTTAGCCATCTAAAAGTCTCCAAGCCTCCTGGGAGGCTGATGACGGAGAGGAGCTCTCATCGGCGCGTGCTATCCCCTGCAAACTCCTCCCTAAGGACTTTACGCTGATTGGCATTAGGCAGTCCTGGGGTGGCGTGACGCAGTCGCCAAGAAGTTAAAGGAAACCTAAACGGAAGTAAAAAAAATACTTTAACTTACCTGGGGCTTCTACCAGCCCTCTGCAGCCTCCCTGTGCTCTTGCAGTCTCAAAGCGATCCTCCGATCGCTCATAGCGACCCTCTGTCATTTAGATGCACACCTCCTGACAGGGCCGGTTTAAGCAACAATGGGGCCCCAGGGCAAAATAAACCTGGGGGGGCCCCCCAACATATACCCCGGAACAAAAATCGGCATTAAGAGACCTTTTTTGCAGCTGGTATAGTCAGGGTGTGAAGCCCCAATCGGTCGGAGCTCCACATTCTGGCTATTCCAGCCTGCATGGGGGACAAGGGGTTAAAAAGTTTCAGGAGGGGGGACCCCACAATTTTTTTTTTAAATTCCCACACTCTAAACATAAAAAAAAAAAAATTGGGAAAATAGGAAAACATGCCAGGGATCTTCATACAGCCATATTGCGGCTGTATAGCGATCCCTGGCCAAAGCGCTGCGGCTGCGTATAGACCCCCTGGAAACCCCGTCAGGAAATTTATTGCGCTTTCGTTTGATGCATGTAAAATTACACTACCGTTAGGTTTGCTACTAAAAGTGACATTTACCGCATTTAAAAGTATACTTTTTTTCCTTCGAAACTTTAAAATCGATTTTCTCAAAAACTATAAGGTCTTTTTGAAAAAAATAGTTTTTTCCTCTTATTCCTAATGATCTCCTTAACATACCCTGCACATTTAGGGTTTCTAGCATTTAAGGTGGATTTGCTATTAACCATTAAAGTCGGCAGGTTTTTAAATGTGTTTTTTTTCCTTTGAAACTTTAAAAATCGATTTTCTCAAAAACTATAAGGCCGATTTTGAAAAAATTTTTTCCTCTTGTAGCTACTGGGGGCCCCTACAAGCATTGGGGCCCTGGGGCAGCTGCCTCCTTTGCCTTAATGGTAGCGCCGGCCCTGCCTCCTGATCGCGCTCCCGTGGACAGAAAGAGAGTCGCTGCAGGGACTAGAGGATCATTTTAGTGACAGCGCGGCCACAGGGAAGCTGCAGGGGGCTGGTACAAGCCCCAGGTAAGTTAAAGTCTTTTTTTTTTTTTTTACTTCCGTTTAGGTTCCCTTTAAGTATAAAACCTGAAGTGATTTTTCTCCCTTCAAGTTTGCTTACAAATTGAGCAAAAAGCAGTCATCCTTTCACAAAGCTAGATAATCATTGCAGAATGTGTGTGACCTTACTGCAATAGAAGTGGACTACTGCCAAGAAAAAATGTGACCCTGTTAATGTTACAGCGAGTCCTTTCAGATGATGACCTGCAGCTGATCAGAGTCTCCGGTACTTGTGTGGTTTGACTAATTTCTCCATCAGGAGGACTGCTCCTCCACCTTTGACAGCAAGGACACGAAAACCAGCTGCCTTACCAAATTTGTGTTACCTGATAAGAGCTGAATGTCCTAAAAATTAGCAATTTTCTAGAATGTTTAATCTTAAAGGGACCCTGAGCAGTAAAAATAAACAAAATCGGTACTTACTAGGGGGTTTCTCCAGCCCACCGCAGGTCGAATGCACACTTGAATGCATTTTTCACATGCAGAAAAAAAAAAAGACAGCCATGTAACACTGTCAGAAAATGCATGCAGAAAAACGCACGTATAAAACTGATAGACAAGTCTTAGGCCAGGGTAAGGGTAGCCCTGGCTTTAAGGTTAGACACTTTTCTTAGGCACTGAAAGACAAGTGTCTAACCTTGTTATGAACTATATGGACTTATAGGTCCACAGTTAGGGCCAGTGCACACCCAAAACATCTAGCAGATCTGTTAACGCTAGCGGTTTTTGAAGCAGATTTTCAGAGCGACTCTAGGCATGTTTACAGAGGTTTTCTTAACATGTCTAGCGTTTTTTGGAGCGGTTTTGTGTAGCAGATTTCAAATACTGTTACAGTAGAGCTGTTACTGAACTGATTACTGAACTGATTTGTCAGATGCGGGTACTGAAGTTTCAGTTCAGACAATAAGGCGCACACTGCGTAATGAAGGCCTCCATGCCAGAACTCACAGGCGCACCCCCTTGCTGTCTCCAAAGAATAAGAAGAGTCGTTTGCAGTATGCTAAAAGTCATGTGGACAAACCACAAAAGTTTTGGGATAGTGTTCTGTGGACTGATGAAACAAAATTAGAACTGTTTGGGCCCATGGATCAACATCTGTTTGGAGGAGGAAGAACTAGGCCTATGAAGAAAAAAACGCCTTGCCTACTGTGAAGCATGGCGGGAGGTCAATCATGCTTTGGGGCGGTTTTGCTTCTGCAGGTACAGGGAATTAATTCTCTTCAGTACCAAGAGATATTGGATGAAAATGTGATGCAGTCCGTCACAAACCTGAGGCTTGGGAGACGTTGGACCTTTCAACAGCACAATAATCCCAAGCATACCTCCAAGTCCACTAGAGCAGTGTTCCCCAACCCTGTCCTCAAGGCCCACCAACAGTGCATGTTTTGTGGAAATCCACAGAGGTAGGTAATCAGCTCTGCTGAGACACTAATTACATTACCTGTGCATGTTTGTGGTTTTCTGCAAAACATGAATTGTTGGTGGGCCTTGAGGAGCGGGTTGGGGAACTCTGCACTAGAGCATGGTTGCAGATTAAAGGCTGGAACATTTTGGAGTGGCCATCGCAGTAAATAGACTTAAATCCGATTGAGAACCTCTGGTGGGACTTAAAGAAAGCAGTTGCAGCGCGCAAGCCTAAGAATGTGACTGAACTGGAGGATTTTGCCCATGAAGAATGGGCTAAGATACCCGTAGATCGCTGCAAGACACTTGTGTCAAGCTATGCTTCACATTTAAAAGTTGTTATAAATGGAAAAGGATGTTGTACTAAGTACTAAGAATTAATGTCACTTGGGGGTTGAATAAAACTGATAATGATGTGAACACAGAAAAGACATTTGTGGTTATTTCATTATAAATGTTATGTTATATTTATCTGACTTACAAGTGCCTCTTTGATTTAATTGTAAACAAGATGACTGAAATGATCACAATCATGTCAAAATCATGTCAAACTGGCCAAAACACTCAATTTCAGGGAGGGGGGGGGGGGGGGTGTTGAATAATTTTGAACACAACTGTATATTCATGCAACATCAAGGGGATACATAGATTTTTTGGAGGAAACTTAAAAACATGTCATTAAGATGCCTTCACTGAAAGAACACATCTAAATAGGGTCTTCAGAGGATGTTAGCTGATTTATGACAAATAGATAAGACCATTTGTTTACTCAATCCTCACATAACTTATCAACCAGAAAGCACAACTATCCAGCACCAGCCAATCCCTGTTGGTGCTGAATAACTGATATTCTACTGTCAGGCTGCTTACACACTAAGACGTTACAGGCGCACGTTAGTGCGCCTGTAACGCTCCCGACGCACAGCAATGTAACACAAGTGGGCTGTTCACACAGCCCACGTTGCGTTACATGTAACGCTGCACGTTCTTCCGAAAGTGCAGCATGCTACGGCGTTAGAGCGGCTATAGCCACGTTAGACTGTTTGCACATGCTCAGTGGGGGGCGGAGAGGAGGCTGGGAGATGCAGCTACAGTAGCCGCGCACATGGCTACTTAATATTCACTGCACTGGCGGACGCTGATTGGCCGGCGGGACCACATGATGCGGAGTGCCTCGCTCCGCATCACGTGGTCCCGCCGGCCAATCAGCGCCACTCTGGGAGACCTTATACGGATAGAGCCGCCTAACGCGGGTCACTCTACCGTCCTCTCCCGCACCACCATACGTTGTGTTAGGTGCACGTTATGCGACCTTAACGTAGCACCTAACGCAACGTCTTGGTGTGCAAGTAGCCTAAGATGACTGTGGTTCTAAAATAGTTTTCTTAATTCAGTTAAACAGATTTTTTCATGTTTATTATGCTCAGTTCATTTTCTGCAAACAGTATAAAAGTGTTTTATAATACTTTGCTACGCCAAGCTCTCTGCATATATGTAAACATCTAAAATCTTGTGGGCTTCACTTTAGCTATTTGGAAGTTGGCTTTATGTACCTGGCCATATATTAAAAAGGAAATGTGCTGCTGGTTTGATGACCGACCAAACAAAACAAAAACATCAAGCCAAATAAAATTACTTACGGTTCCTGTGCCTAAAGCAAAAATAGCCCCAGTCACAGATTGTCGTTAACAAAAACACTCTTTGTGCGAGATGGAGATTAACATTTACACAGAAACTAAGCATTACATTGCTCAGGAATCAGGAATAATCCTTCTGCTTTTGGTTCAGCACCCTAATTAAAAGATAAACGTAACACATGACCTTTAAAATACAAAATATAAGCATTACACATACTTTAAAATGGACCTCCGGTGTTAATTTCCTATTCATTGGGTCTCCTATAATGTTATAATTACCTGCAAGGTCTTTGGGGAGTGAATCAGGCCCGGAGCTTAGTAGCCACCAGCTTCCGACACGTAGCCCAGCCCCCTGCTGAAAAACACCAATCCTGAGTAGAGAAAACACCATGAAGTTTTTCAGCAGGGGGTGGAGCTATGTGCCAGAAGATGGCAGTCATGGAGCTGATTCACCACAAGAAGACCATTTTAAACTGTTTAGCAGCAGCCTACATTGTTAAACTAATGATTACTTCTCTTTCTGGGCACAGCCATGGAAGATGCTGGCACTATATAAATCGAAAATAATAATAATAATAACCTACTGAAACTGTCGCCCCTCCTCCGGAAATCTGGGCACTGGAAGTAGCCATGTAACGATTGGTCATGCAGATCGTGGTCGTGACTGGAACCAGACTGGCAGATCCACGATCTCTGCATGGCAATCGTTTTGGTTAAACAAACTGGAAGATCACAATAGAAATACTGACGTCTGCACAACAGAGTAGAATAATAAATGTGTTTTATTACAATAATGCAAGTGTACAAATGCAGATCACCATACACATACAATATACAATCAAACAACGCGTGGTGCACCACAAATACCAGAACCCTGACTATCTATCTATCTATCTATCTATCTATACAAATATATACAGCAACCCACACAATATGAGAATATATACAATAATACAATATATACAGACACGTCTCAACACAATCAGCACACAGAAGAATCGTCAGACTAGCAAGGATCAAATACCAGGAAATCAGAATGGATCAGAAGTACAGAATCAGAAGACAAGAGATTAGTCGAACAAGCAGGAGTCAAAATACCAGGAGCTCAGGATACAGGACAGATGGCCAGAGTCACAACACTGCAGGAACAAGACACAATGACCTAGCAATGTGCTGCTAGGAAGTCCGGCCTTAAATATGCAGCACATTGCTCAGGTGACTGACCAGAGTCTTTCACAGTTCCATCTGCTGGTGAGCTGAGGAATTGCACTGCTCCCAGCAATATGAGCGCCACCTGCTGGTAGACAACTGAAGTCCACCTCAAGTTCCTAGTGCTGCTACCAGCAGGATGACACGGGCACAGATCATTACAGTACCCCCCTCTTTTAGGAGCGGACTCCGAACGCTCCACACGATCTCCAGAGTTAGCCCCACCTGGGTCCCAATAGAAAAACCGAGGCTGGGTGGGCAGGGAGGGAGAGAAATCAAAAAAACATAAAATATGGATGGACCACCAAAGTCTTTAGAGGCTGGATAGCCTGGACATGATGTGACTGGCAAGAGTCACGCAGAAACACAAATTGGGAAACAGAGACATCAGCAGCGTGGAGATCATCAGGATCCGAAGGAGCAGGAACAGACTGGAACCCATCAGGATCAAGAAGAGCCGGAGCAGACTTGAGATCCGCAAGAACACCGTACTTGGAAGCAACACCTGGAACTGCGGACTTGGAAGCAACAACTGGAACCGAAGACTTGGAAGCAACAACTGGAACCGAAGACTTGGAAGCAACAACTGGAACCGAAGACTTGGAAGCAACAACTGGAACCGAAGACTTGGAAGCAACAACTGGAACCACAGACTGGATACCCTCAGAAGCGGCAGCAGACTGGATACCCTCAGAAGCGGCAGCAGACTGGATACCCTCAGAAGCGGCAGCAGACTGGATACCCTCAGAAGCGGCAGCAGACTGGATACCCTCAGAAGCAGCAGCAGACTGGATACCCTCAGATACGGCAGCAGACTGGATACCCTCAGAAGCGGCAGCAGACTGGATACCCTCAGAAGCGGCAGCAGACTCACCAACCTTGGAAGCAACAGCAGAGTCGCCAGACTTGGAAGCAACAGCAGAGTCGCCAGACTTGGAAGCAACAGCAGAGTCGCCAGACTTGGAAGCAACAGCAGAGTCGCCAGACTTGGAAGCAACAGCAGAGTCGCCAGACTTGGAAGCAACAGCAGAGTCGCCAGACTTGGAAGCAACAGCAGAGTCGCCAGACTTGGAAGCAACAGCAGAGTCGCCAGACTTGGAAGCAACAGCAGAGTCGCCAGACTTGGAAGCAACAGCAGAGTCGCCAGACTTGGAAGCAACAGCAGAGTCCTGTGACATTTGAGCAGTTAACTGAAAAGCTTCAGGTAGTGCTGCAGGCAGATTAGCAACAGACTGAATAGTCTCGGGCAGGGCAGCAACAGGCTGGATTGTCTCGGACAGGGCAGCAACAGGCTGGATGGTAAACTGGGTGCCCTCAAATAGTCCAGCAGACCAGGCACCACCAGGTGAAGCAAGAACCATAGCAGGCAAGGCACCATCAGGAACATCAGTCTGAGCACCATTAGGAGCAGGAACATCAACAGACTTGGCACCTACAGGAACAGCAGCAACAAAAGTCTGTGAAGGCTGGGCAGCAGCTTGCATAACCTCAGGCAAAACAGAAGACGGGATAACTTTAGGCAAGTTAACAGGTTGGGAGGCTTCAGACAGGACAGCAGGCTCAGTAGTTTCAGACAGGACAGCAGACTGTGTAACCTCATGGATCTGGACCTTTGGTTGAGCACTTGGCTGGGCCGTTGGCTGAGCGCTTGGCTGGACCGTTGGCTGAGCGCTTGGCTGGACCGTTGGCTGAGATCCCAATACAGTCTGTGCGGACTGGCACTGAAACTGTGTGAATTGAGCCTGTGCGGACTGGGAGCAAAGTTCCGCAGGCAAGGAGCAAAGTTCCGCGGGCTGGATGCAACACTCTGTGGGCTGGATGCAACACTCTGCGGGCTGGATGCAACACTCTGCGGGCTGGATGCAACACTCTGCGGGCTGGATGCAACACTCTGCGGGCTGGATGCAACACTCTGCGGGCTGGATGCAACACTCTGCGGGCTGGATGCAACACTCTGCGGGCTGGATGCAACACTCTGCGGGCTGGATGCAACACCCTGCGGGCTGGATGCAACACCCTGCGGGCTGGATGCAACACCCTGCGGGCTGGATGCAACACCCTGCGGGCTGGATGCAACACCCTGCGGGCTGGATGCAACACCCTGCGGGCTGGATGCAACACCCTGCGGGCTGGATGCAACACCCTGCGGGCTGGATGCAACACCCTGCGGGCTGGATGCAACACCCTGCGGGCTGGATGCAACACTCTGCGGGCTGGATGCAACACTCTGCGGGCTGGATTGCAGGACTGGATACTGCAGGATAAACATTCTGGAGCTCTGCAGGCCTGGCAGGCTGACCCACTGTCAGCAAACCTAGTCCATGAAAGAGAGTCCACAAAGAAAGGCGAAGGACTGCTCAGGACAGACTGGAGATTGCTGAGGACACAAATCACCTGGAGTCTGCATGGACATGGTTGAAGTCTGCACGGATCGGGGTGAAATCTGCACGGATCGGGGTGAAGTCTGCACGGATTGGGATGAAGTCTGTATGGAGCTGGATGGAGTTTGTATGGAGCTGGATGGAGTTTGTATGGAGCTGCAAGGAGTCTGCACACGACTGGAATCGTCTGGAGGCTGCACACGACTGGAATCGGCTGGAGGCTGCACATGCTGAATGGAGTTGGTAGGAAAGAATTTCTTTCTCTTTTTGGATGATGACTTGTTTTCTAATGATTTTTGCCAGGACCAAGGTGTGGTTCTGACTGCAGTTTGCAATGGAGTTTGTACAGATAACTGACATGCAGGTTGTGAACTCTGGACATAAGGGTTATCAGAGAGAGGATGAGATTGAAATTTAGAGGAAAGAATTTCTTGCCAGATGGCAATCAAAGCAGAGGCAGACTCATTCTCACACAAGGCATTAACCATCAGAGATCTTACTCCACAGATACAATTCCTAATAAACTCCTCATCTTGTTGCAAATAGAATGACATAAACTCTTCCCTATCATTCTTCAAATAGCCATAATAAGCATTGATCTCTTCTGCAGTAAAATCAAAACTGACTCGATTGCTGCAATCTCTCCACTCATTTGACTCCTCAATCACATGCATGCCTGCATCTGCATCAAATGACAAGATTTCCTCCCAAACTTGGATCATGGCAGAGGCGGCTTTCTGCGGACACAATTTGTAACCACTCATCCTTTTCACAGCATGCACATATTTCAGCAGACAAGAATTTTCCATTTTAGAATAGTGGTTTAAAAAACTTTTCCTATCCTTCTTTAAATGATCAGCTAGATAGTTAATATCTGCTGCACAAAAGACAGGTTCTAAACGAGATTGGTTCCTAACCGGCAAATAATGTATTTGTCTATTAATAGAACTTGACTGAACTACATCAGAAACAGAATCAAGACTGGACTGGATTGTAACAGACAAAGAACCAGTTTGTATTTTATTCTTTGCTGTCACAGAACAAGGTTTGCATTGAGTAAT
Organism: Hyperolius riggenbachi; assembly: GCF_040937935.1. Classification (NCBI taxonomy): domain Eukaryota; kingdom Metazoa; phylum Chordata; class Amphibia; order Anura; family Hyperoliidae; genus Hyperolius; species Hyperolius riggenbachi. The sequence goes on from NC_090650.1 coordinate 80,179,828, forward strand.
TAACATATCTTTCCAGGCAGACATTAATAATGAGGTTCTTTCAAATTTGCATACTCTTAAATCAATTAATGATTGGAAGGATTGAACACAAGCTTGCATAATATTTTTGTCTTTGTTGGAGTAGAACTTAAAGAGAATCTGTACTGTTAAAATCGCACAAAAGTAAACATACCAGTGCGTTAGGGGACATCTCCTATTACCCTCTGTCACAATTTCGCCGCTCCTCGCTGCATTAAAAGTGGTTAAAAACAGTTTTAAAAAGTTTGTTTATAAACAAACAAAATGGCCACCAAAACAGGAAGTAGGTTGATGTACAGTATGTCCACACATAGAAAATACATCCATACACAAGCAGGCTGTATACACCCTTCCTTTTGAATCTCAAGAGATCATTTGTGTGTTTCTTTCCCCCTGCAGCTATCTTCCACTGAAGTGTCAGGCTGTTTCTTACTGCAGAGTGCAGACAGCTCTGCCCATATGTAATTCATCAGTATGTGAAAGCCCAGCCAGCTCAGAGGAGGATTTATCCAGCTTGTAAAAGATAAGAGAGAAGAGAGAAGCTGCTCTAATCCTAAATAATACACAGGCAGTGTGCAGAGAGGGGCCTGGAAGGGGGAGATGCATTACAGAACCACAACACTGAAGAACTTGGCAGCCTTCCAGACAAAGGCTGACAAGTCTGACAAGAGAGAGATAAGTTGATTTATTACAGAGATGGTGATAGTAGAACGTGCTGCAGTAAGCCAGAACACATTAGAATAGCTTTTGGAACTTGTAGGATGATAAAAAACAGGATGCAATTTTTGTTACGGAGTCTCTTTAAAGAAAGATTCCCTGTCATTTTTCAAAATAGAAATCAAAACAGTAATATCAGATGGGCTAAATGGAGGATCAAGAAAATTATCCTTGGATAATTTACTTTTCAGCAACCATTGAAGGACTTGCAGCAAGTCCTGCACCTCTTCTGCAGACAAGATTTTCTGATTAACATAGTTTTGCACTAACTCCAATAACTGCTGAAGCTGCTTTCTGGAGTAAGCTGCAAAATATATGAAGGAATAACTTTTGCTATCCTCAGCGAGCAAGACATAGTAGTACACATTATCAAAATTCCAACTCTTTGTACAGATAGATGAATCTGCAGTATTTCTGTGATCAATATATGGTTGGGCTAGGTCATTCTGTAACGATTGGTCATGCAGATCGTGGTCGTGACTGGAACCAGACTGGCAGATCCACGATCTCTGCATGGCAATCGTTTTGGTTAAACAAACTGGAAGATCACAATAGAAATACTGACGTCTGCACAACAGAGTAGAATAATAAATGTGTTTTATTACAATAATGCAAGTGTACAAATGCAGATCACCATACACATACAATATACAATCAAACAACGCGTGGTGCACCACAAATACCAGAACCCTGACTATCTATCTATCTATACAAATATATACAGCAACCCACACAATATGAGAATATATACAATAATACAATATATACAGACACGTCTCAACACAATCAGCACACAGAAGAATCGTCAGACTAGCAAGGATCAAATACCAGGAAATCAGAATGGATCAGAAGTACAGAATCAGAAGACAAGAGATTAGTCGAACAAGCAGGAGTCAAAATACCAGGAGCTCAGGATACAGGACAGATGGCCAGAGTCACAACACTGCAGGAACAAGACACAATGACCTAGCAATGTGCTGCTAGGAAGTCCGGCCTTAAATATGCAGCACATTGCTCAGGTGACTAACCAGAGTCTTTCACAGTTCCATCTGCTGGTGAGCTGAGGAATTGCACTGCTCCCAGCAATATGAGCGCCACCTGCTGGTAGACAGCTGAAGTCCACCTCAAGTTCCTAGTGCTGCTACCAGCAGGATGACACGGGCACAGATCATTACAAGCCACTAGTTAAAATCGGTAAACTTCCCAATAATTTACTACAGTTAACCCTAACCCTACAGAGCCCTCCCTCTACAGATGCATAGAAAGCAACTCCGGGGGCAGCACTAGGATCATCTGGCCACTGCATCATCCACCTGATACCTACTTACAAAAGGCACCTGGAAACCTCAAAACCTGTCACCAAATCCTTCAAAGTGTGGTCAAGTGAGGCTAAACTACAACTTCAGGCCTGTTTTGACTGCACAGACTGGAAGGCTCTGGAATCGCCTAACCTGGACGAGTGGGCAGACAATGTATCCTCGTACATTGGCTTCTGCGAGAACTCCTGCATCCCTACAAAATCCTTCAAACTATATCCCAACGATAAACCGTGGTTCTCAAAAAAACTTCGACAACTGCGACGCAGCAAAGAAGCTGCACACAAGTCCGGCAACCAGGAGGACTACAAGAGGGAAAGAAACGACCTAAACAGGGAACTGAGATCCGCAAAGAAGTGCTACGCGGAAAAGCTGGGACAGAACCTCTCCTCAAACGACTCACGAGCTGTGTGGAAAGGGCTTAAGGCTGCCACCAACTACAAGCCTCCCCCTCAGCATGCTACACCCAGCACTGAGCTGGCAGAGAGTCTCAGCGACTTCTACTGCAGATTCGAGAACCAGCCAACACCTGCAGGACTCCCACAGCCGCCTGCACAATCCTCTGACATTGACGCCCTGGGCCCGAACCCGCCCCCACCGTCAGTGAGGGAGGCGGACGTACTGAAACACTTGCTAAGGCTAAATGCTAGGAAAGCCTCTGGTCCGGATGGAGTGTCACCAGCCTGCCTGAAAACTTGCGCTCGTCAGCTTGCTCCCACCCTCACTTCCATCCTCACGAGGCCCCTCCAGGGAGGCAAAGTACCCGCGTGCTTCAAGAGGTCCATCATTATCCCTGTCCCCAAAAAGCAAGGAATCCTTGACCTCAACAACTTTAGGCCCGTGGCACTTACATCCGTGATCATGAAAGCTTTCAAAAGCATGGTGCTCCCCCTCCTTAAGCACTCCACAGAGGGACTGCTGGATCCGCACCAGTTCGCGTACAGAGCAAACAGGTCCACTGATGATGCCATTAACATCTGCTTGGAGCTCGTCTATGATCACCTGGATAGACCGGAATCCTACGCCAGGATCCTCCTACTGGACTTCAGCTCAGCATTCAATACCATCAGCCCCAAAATACTGCAAGACAATCTTGCCGCAATAGGAGTCCACCCCACCCTACGCCTGTGGATCACGGACTTCCTCACCAACAGGTCCCAGGTTGTTAGGCTGGGCACCATCTCCTCACAACCTAGGATCACCAACATAGAAGCCCCACAAGGCTGTGTCCTGTCGCTGTTTCTGTTTTCTCTGTATACAAATAACTGCAAATCCACGTCAGACTCGGTAAAAGTAATCAAATTTGCTGATGACACAACCATTGTCGGTCTCATCACCAATAACAATGAGAAAGAGTACCGCCACCAGGTTGAAGGTGTCTGTCACTGGTGCAGAGAGAACAGATTGGTCCTAAACACAGCGAAAACTGTGGAGATGATTGTTTATTTCAGGAGATGCGCCTCCCCAATCTGCATCGATGGCAAGGAGGTGGAAAGAGTCCCCAGCGTCCGCCTTCTGGGCACAACCATCTCAAATGACCTGAAGTGGAAGGCCAACACTGCCTCCACACAGAGGAAAGCCCAACAGAGACTCTTCTTTCTCCGTCAACTAAAAAAGTTTGGTATGGCCCAAAAACTTTCTGACAAACTTCTACTCTGCTACAATTGAATCTGTTCTATGCTCTTCCATCCTGGTTTGGTACGCCAGCTCCTCTGCCAGCGACAGACTCAAACTGCAGAGGGTCATCAGATCAGCAGAGAGGATCATCGGGAGATCCCTTCCCTCTCTGGACCTCCTTTACCATTTCAGGCTGTACTCCAGAGCATTAAAGATCACCAACGACCCCTCACACCCAGGCCATCGCTTCTTGAGTCAGCTCCCCTCGAGCCGGAGACCCCGGTTCCGGTCCATCTTCACCAAGACCTCAAGGCATTCCCGCTAGTGCAGGAACATTAACACATAAATTTTTATGCGTTAGTGATGCAACGCGTACAAATTTACGCATTAAACCAGTAACGCGTAAAAATGTATGTGTTAATGTTAATGCACTAGCGGGAATGCGTAAAAATGTACGCAATGCGGCCCGCCGACCTCCGAGGTCGGCAAGCAGGCAGTGGGGGACTGGAGCAGCAGTGAGTGACTACAAGGGCACAGGATGGCTGCATGGGGCTGGTAGAAGCCCCAGGTAAGTGAAACTAATTTTTTTTATTTTGCTTGGACCTTCCCTTTAAAGATTGTATACAAATGTAAGCAGACTGCAGAATGGTGCAGCAGAAGTGTGCTGGGCCTACCAGAGGTTGATGGATCTAAACCATCCTCTGCTAGGCATGATTTCATTTTTGCACCTCGCTTTATCGCATCGGCAAAACGGTTTCCATAGCCCTGTAAGAGAAAGTGTAATAAGGGCCCTTCCGTAACATAGATATTATGGTACCTAAGACTACTCCTGGGCCTTTCTTGTAGTAGAAGAGATGAGTGAACTGTGACACCACACTTAAAGTGAATGTTTACCGATTCTAAAAACAAAAAGTCGGATACTCACCTAAGGAGAGGGAAGGCTCGGTCCTAATGAGCCTTCCCTCTCCTCTCTCGGTGCCCGGTCCCGCGCAGGATCCCCCGTGGCAGTATTCGACCAGTTCGGTCAAATACTGCCACTTCTGCATGCCTTCGGGAGCTTTCGGAAGCCTTCGGGAGCACTCGGGCTCCCGATGACGCGGCCGCTCCATACTACGCATGCGCGAGCGCCCTCTATGACGCGCTCGCGCGTACGTAGTATGGAGCGGCCCGTCTTCGGAAGCCCGAGTGCTCCCGAAGCCTTCCGAAGTCCCTGCGGCGGCGGACGCGAACGGGGGAGCCAGCGCAGCACCGAGGGCACCGGGAGAGGAGAGGGAAGGCTCATTAGGACCGAGCCTTCCCTCTCCTTAGGTGAGTATCCGACTTTTTGTTTTTAGAAACGGTACCCATTGGCTTTAAAAAAAACAAAAAAAACAGCAAACAGAGAAGCTTCCCCATATTGGAGCATTGGGTTTGGTAAAGTCTTAAGCCTCATCTACACGGATAGATGAGGCGGCGATTCGGCGGCTCGATTAGCCGCCGGATCGCCTCTACTGCGTCCCCGCCGCGTCCCCGCTCACCCGCGCGTGCGCCGGATTCGATACCCGCTCATCCCCGCTCGTCTCCGCGCCGCTTATCTTCCGCTCGATTCCCTGCCATTGTCCCCTCGCGGGGAACGAGCAGGGAATCGGCGGTAGCAAGATCCGTCCTGTCAGATATTATCAATGGAGCCGCATCAGCGGCTCAATTGATAAGCCACATCGCCGCCTCATCTACCCATGTAGATGAGGCTTAAAGCCAATGTGTTGTAAGACACAAGTAAGCTTTAGGTTAGCAGGAATAGTTGCATGGCCACCTAGCTTTTCATCCTTCCCAGGCCAGCTAGGCTGGCGTCAGCCTGTAGTGTTGGTGGTATAGTGGTGAGCATAGCTGCCCTCCAAGCAGTTGACCTGGGTTTGATTCCTGGCCAATGTATGTGAGTGTGCTTTTGACATCCTACAAATCCCTGGAAGACAAGATCCTCCTGAGAAGGAGGAAAGGAGGAAGGGATTACACTTTCTGATAGATGTATACACATGCAAGATGCTGTAAAGCAGTTTAGGCCTGCAATTCAACATTCAATGTGATTTCTGACCTTAAAACAGTGGTTTGCGTCAAATCTTTTTTGTTGAGACTTTTGACGTGTATCCCACTCAACCATGTCTCCGTCCAGGTATTAGACCACTTGAAACATCTTTTCCATCATTTTTCTAGCCAGCATAATCTTTTCTAAATTTCCAAGTTCGCCTCTCCATTGAAGTCTATTGCGGTCTGCGAAAGTTCGCACGAACCGAACTTTTGCGGTAGGTTCACCAACCTAAAATCGGAGGTTCGGCCCATCTCTACATATCATCTGGAAAACTTGGCCTAAATTACTAAATTAGTTCAAAATCATGTGGCAAATATTTGTAACAGTAACTTGTTAAGTGGTTTTGTGCTTCCGTTAAAAGTGGATAAAAATGCATTGAAATTCATTTATTACCAAATGAGAATGCGCACCTGAACACAGAAACCCAAATCTCAGCAATATGTAGACTTGTTCGTGACCCAGTTCAAAACACCAAAACTATTTCCCAGGTCCCAACGGCATTCAGAGGGCTTGTCTACACTACCTGCATATGCTCCTGGGTGTATTTTAGCTTGAGTTTTTACATGCCACCTCAGTAGCAGGCAGTCAGATAAGTGCCCCCCCCCACCCCCCTGTGGTTTCCCTCTGCCCTCCATCTCCCCTGCACCGACTGAGCTGTCCAATTACTCGTAAACCTTTTTCCTGATTTTGGTGTATGGTAATGTTGTTTTAAACTGTATAGTTTCTTATTTAAGAAAACAAAACAATAAATATAACCTTATTGTTTGAATGTTTAGTTTGAGCTTTAGGTTTCTTAAATACTTGTAGTTTCTTTAACAGATTAAATTAAAAAAAATAAAACATGACATGTGCTTCAGTACTGCTCATTCATGTTGGCCGTGAAATCAAAGGTGGTCAAAGAATTTTATGTAGCCCTGGAACTAAGGTGGATCCAAGATGAACTTTTACTTTTATTTTTGCATAATTGTGTTCCTATTGTTTATAGGGCATTCCTCAAGCCAAATACTTTTTTTGTTTTTGTTTTAATACTCTAATTCCCTATAAACTGAACAAGCCTCACCCACAGCATTTCAAAGAGCCTTGACAGTAGCAAGGGCTCATGTGAGCTCAATCTGGGCAGGAGGAGGGGGAGGTATTACTAGCCAGAGATTTCAGAGGCAGAGGGGAGGAGGGAGAAGGAGGGGGGATTAGGTTTTTTTTTCAGAGGCTGAGTGCTGTGTGTAATGTTTACAAACAACATGGCTGCTGTCATTGTATTACAGGAAGAAATAATCATATTCTATTGAAGCTGTTTTCAGCTAGATTTGCTGTGTAAACTATCTAAACTTTAGATAAGATGTATAGACAAGTTACTTGTTATAGTTAGTTTTTTTTATCTCGGATCCACTTTAAGTACGAGTAACTGGCTGTCAAAGGTAATAGGGAGAGTACAAACTGGGCTTCCAACTGTTCCTGGGTCCCATAGCAGTCACTGTCTCTGCACCACTATATCCCTACTCCCACCACTAGCTTTGCACCACTACCAATAGTAGAATGTTTTCTCTGGAAAGAATCATACTGCTTAGTATAGGCGGCCAGAGAGCTCCTCACCCAGTTTAGGCAGTCAGAGAGTGACCCCTGAGCAGAGCTGGGACAAGGTCCTCCAGCACCCAAGGCTGAGACACCAAAGTGCGCCCCTCCATCCCTCCCACCCCAGCTGTCACACACTGATTGCTATTAGACTAAGAGGGCCACAGGGCCCACAACCTCCCCAACACCTTAATATCTAGTTCTTATTTCTTTCTGCTTCAAACACAATTAGGAATGACAGCTGAATGAATTGTGCGCCCCCTCCTACTCTGCGCCCTGAGGCTGGAGCCTCTCCAGCCTATGCCTCGGCCCGGCCCTGCCCCTGAGTGTAAGTAGCCAGAGTGTATGCCCGTCGGGTTGGGTAGTCAAAGTGTGACCCCAGTACAGGTAGCCAGAATGCCCCCCGCCCCCACCGGCAAATACAGCCAGAAAGGTCCACAAAGTATAGGTAGGCAGAGAGTGCTCCCCTTTCTATAGGTAGCCAGGCATTCCCTCCCCCCTTTCCCACCAGTTTAATTTGCCAGAGAGCACCCCCCCCCCAGTATTGATGGTTTAGTAAACCATACTCCACCCCCCCAATCCCTGCGTCCCACTACAACCTATGCAGAGTCTGCAGCGGAGTCTGTAAATCAATCACCTCCCCTGGATTCAGCCAAATGCTGCAAGACTTCCTCCTGTTCTTCGGGGAAAGGGGGGGGGGGGGGAGACTTTATGCTGAGAGTTCCCTCTGTTGTCATGTGACAGGTGACGATCTCTGCTTATAGATGGGAAGCCACGGAGAAGATAAGCTACTGTAGCTGGATCATGGGAAGGTGAGTGACTTAGAGGTCCGCTGCACACTCTGTACCCTGCTCTCCTAGTGGTCTTCATGAGTGAATCTTTGGGGCTACCGGTAATTACAGTAAAAAATAGCCCAAGCTACACTCAGGAATACCGCCAAGGGGATTAATAAAGATTGTTAACATTTGACAACCAAATCAACAGAGCACAGCAACACATAACAGTTACATAATCAGGCCTAGTGTTTGATAGATTTAAATTCAATGCTGTTAATAGATCGAACATCTAATCTATTACAAACATATAATAGAGTATGGGTAGCTTTAGTAAACCAAGCTTACAGAGAGATTAGAGTTGGGACTATAGTTTTCTGGACAGCAGCCATGAATATTTCTCCAATCAGTAGAGGTGAGTATTAAAACTACCAAGATTTCGGGGAAAAAAAACATATTGCATCTAGATACGGTACCTTAAAGCATATTTTCTTGAGGCCCCACATTTGGTTGAGACAGTCCTGCATATGATTTACTAAGAATGTATAGAATGCTTTGGTGAAAAGGAATTCATTGTTCCAGCCAACTTACCAAGTACATGGAAATGCTGTCCTTGTAAATGATTCATTATACTCAGACTGCTCCTATCAGTGCAGCTGGGAGGCTCGTCCATGGACTCACAGAAAGCAAAGAACGACCTTCTTGTGTCTTGAAATACTTGGATAAATATTTACTCCTGAACTGAAGCACATAAAGCCCATGTGAAAGCGGACCTGAACTCTTGCACAGGACAGAAAGAAAACTTAGAGAAATGCACCCTGCATGTATTTAGAGACTTTAGATTGAAAATTGATCTCTCAGCTGTGTCAGCTCAGGAATCTTCTCTGCCTTAGCAGAGCAATTAAATTGTAAACACAAGGGGGTTGATTCAGTAAACCATGCTAACTCATAGCACGGCCGCGCTAGCATTTGTTTACGCGCAGACGCAAATTTTCACGCGCAAACTGCAGCATTTGCAAGCGAAAATTCACGTTTGCGCACGTAAACGCTATCACGGCCGTGCTATGAGTTAGCATGGTTTAGTGAATCAACCCCCAGATGTTAACCCTATGTCTGCTTCCATGAAAACAGGAAGTAGACACACTGCAGATTTATTAGGCCCGGTTCACATTAGCGTTCCCTGTCCGGATTCGCCGGGCCGGATCCGGACCGTATACTGTACAAACGGAACGCACTTTCCGCATAGAAATGCAAAGGCTATGCGGACATTCACACGTGTCTGTTCCGTACAGCACGGAGCCGGACCGGATCCGGACACTTTTCCAACATGCGCTATTTTTCGGTCCGGATCATCCGGCCCACGCACCCGGACCGGAGCCTGACTGCACAATCCGTAAATAGGAAGCAATGGGAAACGGAAGCACAGAACACACTGGCTACAAACACCTGACGCTCTACCCCACTGCCTATGCGTATTCTAGCGGGGATTTTGGATGGGGACACATGGGAAGCATTTTGGAGTGGAGCAGCAGTGACCTTAACGTGCTGGAGCTGTTTGGCAGTATGTCGGAGGTGGAGGTGAGGCCTAAACAGCGGAGGACCTGATTCCACAGGTGCACCTTCTGTTGACCTCCCAGACCCCAAAATTTTTATTTATTTGTACTCTCTTTTGCCAAACGGATCCGGATCACAGCCTGATGTACAACTGATGCAACCCGACCGGATCCGGATCGGATCCGGATCAGAACCGCACGGTTCCGATCCGGATCCGATCCGGATCCGGTCAGGTCATCCGGTCCGTTTGGCAGAGAAACGCAAGTGTGAACGGGGCCTTACAGGATTTGCATCAGCTGTAACAAATAAGTGTTTTTATGCTGTTGTTTATCTTTTAGAGCAGAGATGAAGTTCTGAGTTCAGGTCCCCTTTAGTTTCCCTAACTACGGTATAATGTAAATGATAGTTGATGGCCGCACAGGAAACTGGAGCAAATTTTCTCAGAACAGCCGATCAGGTTTTGGCTGCTTAATCAGTATAAAAAACAAAGAGATACAAGGAAAAATAGTAATAATAGGGACTCACCTGCTGTCTGTTTTACTTATTTGTAGGTTTCTTATTCATGTAATGCATGTTTTAAATCTCTTATCGGTGTATAATCCAGGTATGGGAAGTCTCTCCTGTACATTGAATGTAATCGTAGGCAGGATACACACTCGTATGAGTGAATACGTTGCTGAAATAATACATATGGCCACAATACAGATCGTGAGAAGCGTAGTCCAGTGCCAAACAGCTGGTGAAGGAGCAGTAACAACGCCTCTCAAATGCCATGTGCTGGGATCGCACTATGGTGCAAGAGTGATGATGTCATCAGGATATCAAAAACTATTTTCAGGTCTCTGTATGCTTCATGTTTTTAATTTCGAATGCGTATTATTGTAGCAATGCTCCTGTTACTCGAGTACCGCAGGCTGCACTATTAGCAAAACTCACGGAACACAGCTGGCAGTAGTACCGGTAATATTTCCATGCGCTGTCTCTGCAAGGCAATATTACCACTGGTAAGTGTATCAGGCTCAAAGAACTATAACTCACAGCAAGCAACCAATGAGATTTCACCTTAGTGATCTCATTCCTTATATACCTTCTTCTGACCCAGTGTTAAAGTAGTCTGAAACTCTGACATAACATTCCTACTTTTTATTACTCATACAATTATCATATTTGCTTTTGTGCACAAGTAATATTGTCTGTTTACAAATTACAAGTTTTCAAAGAGTAGTTTTTCTTGCCCTGGACTACTACATTGCATTTTATTCAAACTACTTTTTTATTATATATTAACATCTTCTAATTAGCTGTTCTAAGCTGTTTGCGCTTGAAGCACAGAGAGCTCCTTTTCACTTGTTACACCGTGTTTACACACAAGTATCAACATTGGAATGCAAACAAAGATACTGTTATCTCCAGTTTGGATGCAGATTTGAAGCTGAATAGCAGGACAGAGTGCTTTGTTTAACCATTTCAGTGATGTTCTGCTAAAAAAAAAAAATTCTGCGATAGTAGCTTTTAAGCGGTGAGGAATATTTTAGAGCAAAGTAAAAATGCTGACTTTCAAACCACTTTAATAAACCGCAGACAACAATGATCTGCCTCGAGTATTATAAGCAGAGCAATAGTAAGGCCTCTTTTCCATGGACTCCTGAGTCCTGAACTGTTTGTTTGTCACGCAGTTCAGCATCCTGTCTGCCGCCCACGACTGCCATTGGAGTGCAATTTCAATGCAGCCGAATGGCAGCGGTTGTAACACCACACGTCAACCATGACATGGGCTGGTGTTACCATGCGGCATAAAACCTCATCTCATGTCACGTCTGATCACGGCAAACGCCTTGCTCAGATGAAACTGCATGGGGGGGCCGCCTGTCTACACAAAGTGCTAGCAAACGCCGTCTGGTGGACATGTGATGAATTCATGATGAATTCTCTGTCTGTGTCAGATGTTCTTGGAATAGAGGCCTACATCTTGTAATTATTTTTAGTGAAGATTCCACAAAAGCCCAGACCTAAATTACAGTTCCCTGGCTATAAAGTCAAATTTGAGTATTTAGACTCCAGTCTCCAGGTAAGTTTAACTCATATAAATGTTTTTAGGATACAGATTTCAGTTCAGATACTGTAGCGTGTACATTTCCGCATCAGGGAACAGGGAATGTCTTATGATAGACTGGCACACAATACAGTTGTAATATTGTGCTCAGGATTTGTGTGGGGATTTTAGGCTTAGTGCAGCTTGGTCTTGTTGTTTTGGAAGAGGCTACTAAATTGTCAGTAGCATGCGTGCAAATCATCGCAGCACAGTAGATGTGAACGGCAGAAGGGCTGTCTATGCCCTTCTGCCGTTCTTGCGTGTCACCACGTCATACGCGCTTCCCAATGTGCAAATGCGCACGGAAGTGCGTATGATGTGAACAAGACTGGTGCTTGCCACAGGTGTTTTTTCTTTTTTGTAATTTTTGCATTGATGTAGTGTGTTTTTCTTTTTTTTACTGCAGACACTTTTTCATGTGTTTTGCGTGTCTTTGTACGCGTTTGCGTTTCGGGCACTTTCACATTATACAACGCGTGCAGGAGCTGTTCTCCTGCAAGCGTTTAATAGCCTGCGGCGTGTCGTCGGGATACTGTGGTATGACGCAATCAGCGGCGGTAGTTATTATTCACCCGATGGCAAAATACTGGCTCCCGGTAGTTCAACGCTGTCGGGTGCGTTGGACCACAACGCACCGAAACGCAGCATCGGGTGTGAAAGGTAAAATGAAAGTCTATGGACTTCGTTTTACCTTGGTTAACACAAAGTTTAGGCTTTGCGTTAGTACGGAGGAATAGGACTCCAGTGTGAAAGAGCCATAAGAAAATGTATAAGAGTTTTATTAATTAATTATACGCAAATCATTATTAAGACAACAGGAAGCGCAAACGCATCATAGATCTTTACTTTTAAATTCGTAAATGTGTTCTGTGGAGTGCTGGAAAAAAAATGACACTTACCTGGGGCTTCTATCAGCCCCCTGTAGCTGACATGTCCCACGCCGTCCTCCTCCGATCACCCGTTCACAAGACGAATACTGCGCACAGGCGTCTCCAGTAGGTTACTGTGCATGCGCCGTACGAGGATTTCTGGTACTGCGCCTGCGCAGTAATCTTCCGTAGACACGAGCGGTAGTGAGCACCCGTGTGACCACGTCCGCACAGCCGAAGTCAAGTTAAGACTACCTACCTACAATGAAGCACCACCATTTCCCCACTATCTATACTGGAGCACCCACAGCTCACTACCTACACTGAAGGACCACCTGTATCCCACTATCTATACTGGAGCACCCAGAGCTGGGACAAGGTCCTTCAGCACCCAAGGCTGACACCAAAGTGCGCCCCTCCATACCTCCGCCCCAGCCGTAACACACTGATTGCTACTAGACTAAGAGGCGCCCCAGGGCCCCCAACCTCCCCAATACCTTAATCTCTAGTTTTTGACTTGCAGTCACTGCCATGTATCCCCTTTTCCTATTTCTTTCTGCTTCAAACACAATTGGGAATGACAACTGAATGAATTGTGCGCCCCCTCCTACACTGCGCCCTGAGGCTGGAGCCTCTCCAGCCTCTGCCTCGGCCCAGCCCTGCACAGCTTGCTAACTACACTAAAGGACCACCTGTATCCCACTATCTATATTGGAGCACCTACATCTCACTACCTACACTGAAACACCACCATTACCCCACTATCTATACTGGAGCACCCACAGCTCTCTACCTACACTGAAGGACCACTATTACCCCACTATCTATACTGGAGCACCTACAGCTCGCTAACTACACTGAAGGACCATCTGTATCCCACTATCTATACTGGAGCACCCACAGCTCACTACCTACACTGAAGCACCACCATTACCCCACTATCTATACTTGAGCACCCACAGCTCGCTAACTACACTGAAGCACCACCATTACCCCACTATCTATACTGGAGCACCCACAGCTCACTACCTACATTGAAGGACCACCTGTATCCCACTATCTATACTGGAGCACCTACAACTCTCTACCTTCACTGAAGGACCACCTGTATCCCACTATCTATACTGGAGCACCCACAGCTCACTAACTACACTGAAGTACCACCATTTCCCCACTATCTATACTGGAGCACCTACAGCTCGCTAACTACACTGAAGGACCATCTGTATCCCACTATCTATACTGGAGCACCAACAGCTCACTACCAACACTGAAGCACCACCATTTCCCCACTATTTATACTGGAGCTCCCACAGCTCACAACCTCCACTGAAGGACCACCTGTATCCCACTATCTATACTGGAGCACCTACAGCTCACTACCTACACTGAAGCACCACCATTTCCCCACTATCTATACTGGAGCACCTACAGCTCGCTAACTACACTGAAGGACCATCTGCATCCCACTATCTATACTGGAGCACCTACAGCTCGCTAACTACACTGAAGGACCACTATTACCCCACTATCTATACTGGAGCACCTACAGCTCGCTAACTACACTAAAGCACCACCATTTCCCCACTATCTATACTGGAGCACCCACAGCTCACTACCTACACTGAAGCACCACCATTTCCCCACTATCTATACTAGAGCACCTACAGCTCGCTAACTACACTGAAGGACCACTATTACCCCACTATCTATACTGGAGCACCTACAGCTCGCTAACTACACTGAAGCACCACCATTTCCCCACTATCTATACTGGAGCACCCACAGCTCACTACCTACACTGAAGCACCACCATTTCCCCACTATCTATACTGGAGCACCTACAGCTCGCTAACTACACTGAAGCACCACCATTACCCCACTATCTATACTGGAGCAACCACAGCTCGCTGACTACACTGAAGCACCACCATTACCCCACTATCTATACTGGAGCACCCACAGCTCGTTGACTACACTGAAGCAACACCATTACCCTACTATCTATACTGGAGCACCCACAGCTCACTGACTACACTGAAGCACCACCATTTCCCCACTATCTATACTGGAGCACCCACAGCTCACTACCTACACTGAAGCACCACCATTTCCCCACTATCTATACTGGAGCACCTACAGCTCGCTAACTACACTGAAGGACCACTATTACCCCACTATCTATACTGGAGCACCCACAGCTCACTACCTACACTGAAGCACCACCATTTCCCCCACTATCTATACTGGAGCACCCACAGCTCACTACCTACACTGAAGGACCACCAGTACCCCACTATCTATACTCGAGCACATTCTCTCCTTTGTCTACTGTTCTACTGCAAACCTTCCTCACAGTTCTGTGAATAGCCTAAGTAAACAAGTGAAAGGCATTCTTCAGTAATATAGCGGAGATGTCAGACATTTTTTCCATTTTCCCTTCATCTCTGGGATATCAGCGCTGGCTACATGAATATACCCTTATCTGTGTGTGATGTCAAATAAAGAGAAATCTTCCTAACTCTTTCTAATTAAAATACACTTATCAATGGAAACAAGACAGATGTTCTAACATATCTTCATTCTACCAGAAAAATATTTTTTACCACTGCCTGCGACCTATGCAAAGCCTTCTGTTTACTACTTCCTACATTTATACAGTGTAGATACAGTGTAAGGGGGATAGGTATACACTCACCAATTTACTATCTGCAGAAATATGAAGTGTTGCCAAATATGTTCCCTATGCAGCTGAGCATTTAAAAAACAGGTCTAAAACAAGATTATCAAAAAAAGGAAAAAAAACTTTTAAGAAGTGGCCAATCACTTAAAGAGGGATTGTCGAGCACAAAATCAAATTCCTTTTACCTGAATATGGGGCTTGCAGCTATGCTCCCCTCTGTGAACAAGTGCGGCCACACTCAGACGCGGCCACTAGTGCAGCTCACACTTGCGCAGCAGCGCAAAGCTGCACATGTATGGAGGGAAGAGCGGCTGTTAACTGAGGTTTTCTAGAAGGATCAGGGTAGCCTCTGGCGCATAAGAAAAATTATTCTTTAGGTTACATGTAAAATATGCAAAATAATAAACATGCATTAAAATCAAAGAATGGCAGATGAATCATACACCCTATTGAGGTCTTCTGGATAAAGTTTATTTAAATACTTTATACATTGTGCCCCAATTTCAGTAACTGTAAATGCGGGGGCAGGGCCTACAGACGCCATCCTCCTTCCTGCCCAGGCAGTGATTCACAGCTGGGGCTTGTGTGGAGCTGCCGCTATTCGGGCCCCAGACTCTGCTTGGGCCCCATACGGCTGTACCATTTGTACAGCCCTGACAGTGGCCCTGCCTATAAACCTAGAAGAGAAGTGATATACTAGGATGTCCTTATCAAAAGGGGTTTCAGATTACACCATAAATTCTCCCCCCCCCCCCCCCCCCCCCACCCACCCATACTATCACCCTCATCTCCATCTGGGCACCAGAGGTAGGTAAGTGCTCATTGTCCATAATAATGAAGAAAAAAAGGAGAAAGAGGCTTTGGGGGAACAGGTGTCAGACACACTTGTGGAATGAGGATGAGGATTAGGGGGCTGAAGAGGACATTTTAGATGCATACATTATGAGTACATTGATCTTTAGGAGCTACCAGCCATGACAAAATAGGTTGGACTTTTGACTATCTGGTGAACCAAAATATTGCACATAAGGATTTTAAGATGGATTATATTTCCTAATAGCCATAGGCGAGGTTCACTGTGTGCACATACATTTATTGATTTACAATGACAGCATTGTCACTGCAACCCGTCCGTTAAAATCCAGCAGCCGTAACATGATCTCTATAGCTTACACTGGGAACATTCATAGTTTTAATAGCATTCAGTGATGTGCTGAATATAATCATTTGTGACAAAAGTAAGGCCACAGGGAGACAATAATACATTATATAGCAGGCCCTTTAATTGGCTTGTCTCTAGTTTGAAGGATGCACCACAAGCCAGAAACAGGTTAAAGATTGAATAGTTCCAACATGAGACAACATAGTTCTGGTATTGCTGGAGATACAGTACAGGAGACATCTGCTAGCCACATGATATAAATGATAGCCCAATCTGGTTGGATGTTCTTTTGTGTCAGTATTAAATCTTTCTGAGGGATGTGTCCATGCCGGGGCGGGGGGGAGGGCCCAGGGTCTGGGGGGCCCCACTCGTGTGTAAATGCAGAGCAGCAGTGGAAACACACATTACCAGCTTC
The DNA here is from genome assembly GCF_040937935.1 of Hyperolius riggenbachi. Taxonomy (NCBI): domain Eukaryota; kingdom Metazoa; phylum Chordata; class Amphibia; order Anura; family Hyperoliidae; genus Hyperolius; species Hyperolius riggenbachi. Next base: position 80,196,678 of record NC_090650.1, read on the forward strand.
TGACAATGGGATAGCTTCTCTGTACTGTTCAAGCGCCATACAGCACTATGCTGCTCCCATCCATGCATGTCATGTGGCATGCAGGGAAAGTTGCCGGGTGCTGTACGGCTGCTAACTCTCCCAGTCAATGCCTCACCCCAGCCAATCATCATAACCACCCATTGCCTTCATGCAAGAAATCCAACCACTACTGGCTTAAATCTTTATAGTTTGTTCTATGGCTGTATAATAGGTCAACACCTGTGCCCAGATTAACTACACTGGGATGCGAAAGTTTGGGCAACCTTGTTAATCGTCACGATTTTCCTGTATAAATCGTTGGTTGTTACAATAAAAAATGTCAGTTAAATATATCATATAGGAGACACAAAAAGTTATATTTGAGAAGTGAAATTAAGTTTATTGGATTTACAGAAAATGTGCAATAATTGTTTAAATAAAATTAGGCAGGTGCATACATTTGGGCAGTGTTGTCATTTTATTGATTCCAAAGCCTTTAGAACTAATTATTGGAACTCAAATTAGCTTGGTAAGCTCAGTGACCCCTGACCTACATACACAGGTGAATCCAATTATGAAAAAGAGTATTTAAGGGGGTCAATTGTAAGTTTCCCTCCTCTTTTAATTTTCTCTGAAGAGTAGCAACATGGGGGTCTCAGAACAACTCTCAAATGACCTGAAGACAAAGATTGTTCACCATCATGGTTTAGGGGAAGGATACAGAAAGCTGTCTGTAACGATCGGTGTAACACAGAGAGGGTCTGATTTCCGGTGATCTGCAGTATCACCGAGAATGCAGATATATACCCGATTATTGATGATCTGCAGTATCACCGATAATCAGATATATCTCTAACCTCTGGACACCTGAGTGATGAGAGTGTTATGCAACAGTAATACTTTGAGAAACGCACCTGAAGATCAGGTGCTAGAGCAATAAGGAGTACTGCTCCGCAGCAAGTTCCTTCCGTCAGTCTGAACTCTCCACAGGGAGAAGTCAGGCTGAGAGTGGGAAGGACAGAGCGTGAGTGACACCAATGAGGGAGTGTCACTGACAGATCTGTGAACTATCTCTTAACAGGGGAGATAGTTCTCGAGGTCGGGCAGGCCAGGTCGTTAACACACGGACAGATAACTACAGAGACAGGAGACAGATGCAGAATCCAAAGGCTAGCAGAGTTTGGCAACAGAGTATCAGAATGACAAAGGTACAAAATCAGAGATCAGAAGAATGGTCAGGAAAGCAGAGGGTCATAACAAATAATCAACAATTCCTAGACTAAGGTGTGAGTTCCTTGGTCATCAACACCTTGGAAACTGGTCTAGATAATAACACAGATAATAACAGAATTCCTAGACTAAGGTGTGAGTTCCTTGATCATCAACACCTAGGAAACTGGTCTAATATAACACAGATACTGACAAGGTCTGAGTGCTACCACGTAGTGATCGCAACGCCAGACACCAGAGGAATGACCAGCACTCAGTATATATACACCAGCGCTCCCCTGCGCCTCCCCTAAGTGCTGGACCAATGAAAACTGAAAGAATTGTCAGCTGACCTGCCTGGTCAGCTGACACCCTTCTGGCTGTCATAAATGCTCTGCCTCTCCGCACGCGCGCGCGTCCTGCTGAACCTGTGTGGACTATCAGTCCCAGCCACACCAGACATGTGTTGTAATGCCTCTGCTGTTTTGGATGCGGAATCCGCCGCACCACTGTCCGAGCGTGCGGCATTTTCCCCGCGTTCAGCAGTACTAACAGAAGTAAGCCTATGCGTGCAAACCGCCGCGTCGGACACGGAATCCGCCGCCCTGTTCTCTGGACATGCGGCGGTTTCTCCGCGCACCGTCAGGCTAGTGAATGCAGGTCTCTGCGCGCAAGCTGCCGCGGAATCAGCCGCCTTACTCTGAGTACTTGCAGCGGCTTTTCCGCGTTTTCTCACAGTACCCCCCTCCTGAGGAGTGGACTCCGGACAGCTACTACCCGGTTTCTCAGGATATAGCGCGTGGAATTCCCTTCTTAATTTGTCCGCATGCATGCGACACTCAGGTACCCATGTTCTCTCCTCAATACCATACCCCTTCCAGTGCACTAGATACTGTACTGAGTTCTGCACTACACGTGAGTCTAAAATCTTTTCTACTTCGTACTCAGGTTGGTCGTCTACCATCACAGGAGGAGGAGGAGTGGCACCCACATGGACTGCTGGCTTAAGCAGGGACACATGAAAAGATCTTACACCACGCATGCTGGCAGGAAGATCAATGGCATAAGTAACATTGTTGATCTTCCTGGTTACCGAAAAAGGGCCCACAAACCTGGGAGGCTGGGACCTAATTTGGGCGAGGGTTGTTTCAGGGTCAAATGACGTGTGGACACCCAGACCAAATCTCCTGGTCGGAACTTCCACTCCAAGGATCGTTTCTTGTCAGCTTGACCTTTCTGACTTTGAAAAGCCTTCTCCAAATTATTTTTTACGCTTCCCCAAATGGCTTTAAATGATTTGTGCCAAGCCTCCAGAGCTGGAAACGGAGTGGAAGCTACTGGTAATGGAGAGAACTTGGGCAACTTTCCGGTTACCACCTGAAACGGAGAAAATCCAGAAGAAGAGCTTTTCAAATTATTGTGCGCAAATTCTGCATATGGCAAGAATTTGACCCAATCATTTTGCGCATCCGCAACATAACACCTTAAAAACTGTTCCAAAGACTGATTAACCCTCTCCGTCTGACCATTGGTCTGTGGGTGGTAGCCCGACGAAAATGACAGTTCCATGCCCATTTGATGACAAAATGCCCTCCAAAATCTAGAAACAAATTGGACTCCCCGATCTGACACTATGAATGCCATGTAACCGGAAAACGTGGATGATGAAAAGATCGGCCAACTCCTGGGCCGAGGGGAGTCCTTTCAAGGGCACAAAATGGGCCATTTTACTGAAACGGTCGACTACCACCTAAATGACCGACATGCCTTCAGACCTTGGAAGCTCACCCACAAAATCCATGGACAAATGGGTCCACGGTTCACTCGGGGTGGGCAAAGGCTGCAACGTTCCCACCGGTGCCAGACGGGAGGTTTTGCTTTTAGCACACACTGCACACTCTCTAACATACTCCTTACAGTCTGTTGCCAGAGAAGGCCACCAAGCACACCTAGCAACCAAGTCTTGTGTTCTGGAGGCCCCCGGATGCCCAGCATTCTTGTGCGAGTGGAACATCTGCAAAATCTGGAGGCGAAATGGCAGTGGTACAAACATCACCCCTTTAGGCTTTCCCTCAGGGACATCCTGCTGGAAGGGACTTAAAGTCTCCGTCCAGTCCTTCCAAGTCTCTGTGGCTCCCAGCACTACTTTCTGTGGGACAATGGTCTCTGGGTCTGAGAGCTGTGCTGTCTCCGGCTCAAAACATCTGGACAAGGCATCTGCCTTAATGTTTTTACTACCCGGAGTGTACGTAATTACAAATCTAAATCTCGAGAAAAACAGTGACCACCGAGCCTTAATCTTTTAGCCCCCTCAATGTATTCCAAATTCTTGTGATCAGTGTAGACTGTAATGGTATGTTCTGCTCCTTCTAGCCAATGACGCCATTCTTCAAAGGCCAACTTAATGGCTAGGAGCTCCCTGTTGTCTATATCGTAGTTTTTCTCTGCTGGTGAAAACCTCAGAGAAAAATAAGCACACGGGTGTAATCTTCCCTGCAGCCCAGAGCGTTGAGACAGCACAGCCCCTACCCCGACTTCAGAGGCGTCAACCTCTACAATGAATGGATAAGAGGTGTCTACGTGTCTCAAAATGGGTGCCAAGCAAAACAGTTATTTCAAGGTGGAAAAAGCAGCTAGAGCTTCGGGGGACCAATGGTTGGTATCTGCCCCTTTCTTAGTGAGACTGATGAGGGGGGCTACAACTGTGGAGTACCCCTTTATGAACCTTCTATAGTAATTAGCAAACCCTAAAAATCTCTGTAGAGGTTTGAGTCCTACTGGCTGAGGCCATTCCAGAACAGCAGAGACTTTGGCAGGATCCATAGAAAGGCCCGAGGTGGAAATTATGTATCCCAGAAAAGCGACAGATGTCACCTCAAAAATGCATTTCTCCAATTTGGCATAAAGCATGTTTTGTCTAAGCTTGTGCAGCACGAATTTGATATGAGCCCTGTGCTCAGAGAGGTTGTCTGAGAAGATTAGTATATCGTCCAGGTATATTAGGACAAATTTACCCAACACCTCCCTGAAGACCTCATTAATGAGTTCCTGAAAGACGACCGGGACATTACACAACCCGAAGGGCATTACAGGTACTCGTAATGCCCGTCGGGTGTGTTAAAGGCCGTCTTCCATTCATCGCCCTCTCTGATTCGCACCAGGTTGTATGCACCCCGCAAATCCAATTTCGAAAAAATCTTAGCATTGGTGACTTGAGTGAATAGATCGTCTATCAAAGTTAATGGATAGCGATTTTTAACTGTGATCTTTTTCAGTCCCCGGTAATCAATGCATGGCCGAAGGCCTCCGTCTTTCTTTTTTACAAAAAAGAAACCTGCTCCGGCAGGTGACCGGGAGGGGCGAATGAATCCTTTAGCTAAGTTTTCACGGATATACTCTTGCATAGCCACCTTTTCTGGCCCAGACAAATTGTAGAGATGACCTCTAGGGGGCATACAACCTGAACGGAGATCAATGGGGCAATCGAAAGGGCGATGTGGAGGTAGTTTATCGGCAGCTTTGGGACAAAACACGTCCGAAAACTCAGTATATTGTTCCGGAACTCCCTCCACATGAATCCTGGTCTGACCTAAGGTCACCTTCACTAAACAATGACGAAAACAATGGGCTGACCAGCTCGTTAGCTGACCAGTAGTCCAATTTATCTGAGGGGAGTGAAGGTGTAACCACGGCATACCAAGGATGACTGTGGAGGTTGTCATGCGTAACACAAAAAACTGCAAATTTTCCCTATGCAGCACCCCTATATCGACTTCCACCTCTGGTGTCTGGGACAGAGGATGGTTACGCTGCAGAGGTGAATCACCCACTGCCGTAACCTGGAGAGGTTGTTTTACCGGTGTGAGCGGAATACCCAGTTTCTTAGCAAATTCGAAATCCATAAAATTAGCCGCTGAGCCTGAATCAATGAATGCCTCAGAGACTTCAGATTTATCATACCATGTAATCATACAAGGAAGAAGTAACAGCTTATCCTCTAGGGGTAAGAGCTGTACGCCTAGGGTATTACCCCCAACTACTCCTAGGCAGTAGCGTTTCCCGACTTCTTAGGGCAATTTCGTACTCTATGACCCTCCTCCGCACAATAAAGACACAACTGTTCAGAAATCCTGCGTCTCTGCTCCACTTGAGACAGTTGTGACCGACCAATCTGCATTGGCTCAGGTGGAGGTGAAACAGTAGGAGATGGAGTCACAGGAGGCGCAGCATAGGACACCATTTTAACATTGTTCCTACCCCGGGTCTGCCTTTGATAGCGTAATCTGCGATCAATCCTGATGGCCGATGAAATAGTCTCATTGACGGTTTTTGGTTCAGGCTGACTTAACATAAGGTCAGAGACCTCATCTGATAATCCTGATAAGAAACAGTCTAAAAGGGCATAGGTGTCCCACCTGGCTGAAACTGACCACCTCCTAAATTCGGCAGCATACTCCTCGACCGGACTCTTGCCTTGACGCAACAACTTGAGCTTCCGCTCAGAAGTCGAGGCAATGTCTGAATCGTCGTAAATTACTGCCATAGCCTTAAAAAATTCATCTACGGAGGTTAAGGCTAAATCTCCGGTGGGCAGACTGTATGCTCAGGTCTGGGAATTGCCTGATAACAACATCTTAATAAATGTGACGCTTTGGGCCATGGTTCCTGAAGATCTAGGTCTCAACTCACAGTATGACAACACTCTACTCCTAAAATTTCGAAAGTCAGATCTGTGACCAGATAATTTTTCAGGTACAGGCATACGTATGTCTGTATTAGGAGGGGATCGCACTTCATCCACAGCCGTCTGGAGGGTTTGTAAAGACCCGGACAAAGCGTCAATTAATGCCCAGTGATTACCCAGCACTTTGTTTATGGTATCCACCGAAGTGGTAAGTGTGCCCAGACGGTCGGTGTGTGTGTCCATTTGCATTTTGGGTCTGGCGTTCTGTAACGATCGGTGTAACACAGAGACGGTCTGATTACCGGTGATCTGCAGTATCACCGAGAATGCAGATATATACCCGATTATTGATGATCTGCAGTATCACCGATAATCAGATATATCTCTAACCTCTGGACACCTGAGTGATGAGAGTGTTATGCAACAGTAATACTTTGAGAACCGCACCTGAAGATCAGGTGCTAGAGCAATAAGGAGTACTGCTCCGCAGCAAGTTCCTTCCGTCAGTCTGAACTCTCTACAGGGAGGAGTCAGGCTGAGAGTGGGAAGGACAGAGCGTGAGTGACACCAATGAGGGAGTGTCACTGACAGATCTGTGAACTATCTCTTAACAGGGGAGATAGTTCTCGAGGTCGGGCAGGCCAGGTCGTTAACACACGGACAGATAACTACAGAGACAGGAGACAGATGCAGAATCCAAAGGCTAGCAGAGTTTGGCAACAGAGTATCAGAATGACAAAGGTACAAAATCAGAGATCAGAAGAATGGTCAGGAAAGCAGAGGGTCATAACAAATAATCAACAATTCCTAGACTAAGGTGTGAGTTCCTTGGTCATCAACACCTTGGAAACTGGTCTAGATAATAACACAGATAATAACAGAATTCCTAGACTAAGGTGTGAGTTCCTTGATCATCAACACCTAGGAAACTGGTCTAGATATTAACACAGATAATAACAGAATTCCTAGACTAAGGTGTGAGTTCCTTGATCATCAACACCTAGGAAACTGGTCTAATATAACACAGATACTGACAAGGTCTGAGTGCTACCACGTAGTGATCGCAACGCCAGACACCAGAGGAATGACCAGCACCCAGTATATATACACCAGCGCTCCCCTGCGCCTCCCCTAAGTGCTGGACCAATGAAACCTGGTAGAATTGTCAGCTGACCGGCTGGATCAGCTGACACCATTCTGACTGTCATAAAGGCTCTGCCTCTCCGCGCTCGCGCGTGCGTCCTTCTGAACCTGTGTGGACTATCAGTCCCAGCCACACCAGACATGTGTTGTAATGCCTCTGCTGTTTTGGATGCGGAATCCGCCGCACCGCTGTCCGAGCGTGCAGCGTTTTCTCCGCATTCAGCAGTACTAACAGAAGTAAGCCTATGCGTGCAAACCGCCGCGTCGGACGCGGGATCCGCCGCCCTGTTCTCTGGGCATGCGGCAGTTTCTCCGCGCTCCAACAGGCTAGTGAATGCAGGTCTCTGCGCGCAAGCTGCCGCGGAATCAGCCGCCTTACTCTGAGTACTTGCGGCGGCTTTTCCGCGTTTTCTCACACTGTCTCAGAGATTGCACAGATAGGAAAATATTGAGGAAATGGAAGACCACAGGCTCAGTTCAAGTTAAGGCTCAAAGTGGCAGACCAAGAAAAATCTCTGATAGACAGAAGAGACGAGTGGTGAGAACAGTTAGAGTCAAACCACAGACCAGCATCAAAGACCTACAACATCATCTTGCTGCAGATGGAGTCACTGTGCATCGTTGTAACGATCGGTGTAACACAGAGAGGATCTGATTACTGGTGATCTGCAGTATCACCGAGAATACAGATATATACCCGATTATTGATGATCTGCAGTATCACCGATAATCAGATATATCTCTGACCTCTGGACACCTGAGTAATATGAGTGTTTGGTGCAACAGTAATACTTTGAGGAGAGCACCCGTATAGAGGGTGCTAGGCAGTACGAGATACTGCTTAGAGATCTGGTTCCTTCCAAAGGTCTGATGCTCCCCAAGGGGCGGAGCCAGGCTGAGAGTGGGAAGGACCAGAGAGTGAGTGACACCAATGGTGAAGTGTCACTGACAGGTCTGTGAACTATCTTCCAACAGGGAAGATAGTTCTCGAGGTCGGACAGGCCAGGTCGGTAACAGACAGACAGCTTAGATACAGATACAGCAGACAGATACGGAATCTTAAGACAAGCAGGGTTCAGCAACAGAGTATCAGACATAGCGAGGTACCAATTCAGAGATCAAGAGAGTGGTTAGGAAAGCAGAAAGTCATAACAGCAACATCAGACATGTGTTGTAATGTATCTGCTGGTTTGAACGCGGGGCCAGCCGCACCGCTGTCAGAGCATGCGGCGGTTCCTCCGTGTTCAACCATACTGCTAGTGGTCGGTCCATGCGTGCAAACCGCCGCGTCGGACGCGGAATCCGCCGCCTTGTTCACTAGGCATGCGGCGGTTTCTCGCGCTCCGTCAGGCTAGTGGATGCAGGCCCATGCGCGCCAGCTGCTATGTTGGACGCGGAATTAGCCGCCTTACTCTGAGTACTCGCGGCGGCTTTTCCGCGTTTTCTCACAGTACCCCCCCCCCCTGAGGAGTGGATTCCGGACAGCTCCTACCCGGTTTCTCAGGATATAATGCGTGGAACTCCCTCCTTAATTTATCCGCCTGCATGCGACACTCAGGTACCCATGTTCTCTCCTCAATACCATACCCTTTCCAGTGAACTAGATACTGCACTGAGTTCTGTACAACACGTGAGTCTAAAATCTTTTCTACTTCGTACTCAGGTTGGTCATCTACCATCACAGGAGGAGGAGGAGTGGAACCTACATGAACTGCTGGCTTAAGCAGGGACACATGAAAGGATCTTACACCACGCATGCTGGCAGGGAGATCAATGGCATAAGTAACATTGTTGATCTTCCTGGTCACTGGAAAAGGGCCCACAAATCTGGGTCCTAACTTGGGCGAGGGCTGTTTCAGGGTCAAATGACGCGTGGACACCCAGACCAAGACTCCTGGCCGGAACTTCCACTCTATGGAACGTTTCTTGTCAGCTTGACCTTTCTGACTTTGAAAAGCCTTCTCCAAATTATTTTTCACGATCCCCCAAATGTTCTTAAATGACTTTTGCCAAGCCTGCAAAGCTGGAAACGGAGTGGAAGCTACTGGCAGTGGAGAGAACTTAGGCAACTTTCCAGTTACCACCTGAAACGGAGAAAATCCAGAGGAAGAGCTTTTCAAATTATTGTGCGCAAATTCTGCAAACGGCAAGAATTTGACCCAATCATTTTGCGCATCCGCAACATAACAGCTTAGAAACTGCTCCAATGACTGATTAATTCTCTCAGTCTGACCATTGGTCAGTGGGTGGTAGCCCGACGAGAATAACAGTTCCATGCCCATTTGATGACAAAATGCCCTCCAAAATCTAGAAACAAATTGGACTCCCCGATCTGACACAATGTTTTCCGGAATGCCATGCAGCCGGAAAATGTGGATGATGAAAAGATCGGCCAACTCCTGGGCCGAGGGGAGTCCTTTCAGGGGCACAAAATGGGCATTTTTACTGAAACGGTCGACTACCACCCAAATGACCGACATGCCCTCAGACCTCGGAAGCTCACCCACAAAATCCATGGACAAATGGGTCAGGGGCGGCGCCAGGGGGGTGCTTGGGGGTGCTCGAGCACCCCCTAGAATTGTCCAAGCACCCCCAAAGCACCCCCTGGAGTGAACTGACTTCAGGCGTCTAAAAGACGCCAAGTCAGTTCACACACCGGCAGCACGGAGCAGCAGGCAGGGCTACGGTAAGATGGCCGCCCGGAGCCCTGTTCTGCAGACTTCGGGCGGCCATTTTCCCGTAGCCCTGCTCTCTGCATGCAGGCAGGAAGTCTCGTCGTGACGTCGGGAAGGAAGAGGATCGTGGGCGCGCGGGCGCTGCGCGCCACAATGAGGTCGGGACTCGGGACAGGAGGTCGGGAAAGAAGGTCTTCTGGCTGTAGGTGAGTAAATGGGTTTTTCTTTTCTTTTTCAGGTGATGCGGATTGTGCATATTGGGGTCATATCTGCTACGGATTGTGCATATTGGGGTCATATCTGCTACGGATTGTGCATATTGGGGTCATATCTGCTACGGATTGTGCATATTGGGGCGATATCTGCTACCGATTGTGCATGTTGGGGTCATTTCTGCTACCGATTGTGCATATTGGGGTCATTTCTGCTACCGATTGTGCATATTGGGGTCATTTCTGCTACCGATTGTGCATATTGGGGTCATATCTGCTACCGATTGTGCATATTGGGACCATATCTGCCACCGATTGTGCATATTGGGACCATATCTGCCACCGATTGTGCATATTGGGACCATATCTGCCACCGATTGTGCATATTGGGACCATATCTGCCACCGATTGTGCATATTGGGACCATATCTGCTACCGATTGTGCATATTGGGACCATATCTGCTACCGATTGTGCATATTGGGACCATATCTGCTACCGATTGTGCATATTGGGACCATATCTGCTACCGATTGTGCATATTGGGGCCATATCTGATAACGATTGTGCATATTGGGGCCATATCTGATAATGATTGTGCATATTGGGGCCATATCTGATAACGATTGTGCATATTGGGGTCATATCTGCTAACGATCGTGCATATTGGGGTCATATCTGCTACCGATTGTGCATATTGGGGCTATATCTGATAACGATTGTGCATATTGGGGCTATATCTGATAACGATTGTGCATATTGGGGCTATATCTGATAACGATTGTGCATATTGGGGCCATATCTGATAACGATTGTGCATATTGGGGCCATATCTGATAACGATTGTGCATATTGGGGCCATATCTGATAACGATTGTGCATATTGGGGCCATATCTGATAACGATTGTGCATATTGGGGCCATATCTGATAACGATTGTGCATATTGGGGCCATATCTGATAACGATTGTGCATATTGGGGTCATATCTGATAACGATTGTGCATATTGGGGCCATATCTGATAACGATTGTGCATATTGGGGCCATATCTGATAACGATTGTGCATATTGGGGCCATATCTGATAACGATTGTGCATATTGGGGTCATTGGACGTGTTTTTTGTTAAAATCTGCTCACATTACGTGTATTTTCTTGAGAAAACCTGCACAATTATGTGAATTTTCTGGGAAAAGGGTCACCAAAACTTGGGCCCTCTGTCTTTGCGTTGCACTTTTAAAGGGAACCCGAGGTGAGAATAATATTGAGGCTGCCATATTTATCTCCCTTTAAGCAATACCAGTTGCCTGGCTGCCGTGCTGGTCCTCTGCCTCTTATTCTTTCAACCATAGACCCTGAACAAGCATGCAGCAGGTCAGGGGTTTCTGACAATATTGTCAGAACTGACAAGATTAGCTGCATGGCTTGTTTCTGGTGTAATTCAGTTCACTACTACAGCCAAATAGATCAGCAGGGCTGCCAGGCAACTAGTATTGTTTAAAAGGAAATAAATATGGCAGCCACCATATCACTCTCACCCTGGGTTCACTTTAAATTACAGTTAGCCCCGCCCTCATCCGGTCATGACCACGCCCATTTTTTCGCCGCGGCGCGCTTCGCGCGCCGCAGGTTGTAACCTCACCCATTTTTGGCGCGACGCGCTTCGCGCGCCGCAGGTCGTCAGCTCCCCCGGAAATTGGTCCAGCACCTACATAGCACCCCCTAAAAAAATTTCCTGGAGCCGCCACTGAAATGGGTCCATGGTTCACTCTGGGTGGGCAAAGGCTGCAACGTTCCCACAGGTGCCAGACGGGAGGGTTTGCTTTTATGCACATACTGCACACTCTCTAACGTACTCCTTGCAGTCAGTTGCCAATGAAGGCCACCAAGCACACCTAGCAACAAGGTCCTGTGTTCTAGTGGCCCCAGGATGCCCAGCATTTTTGTGGGAGTGGAACATCTGCAATATCTGGAGACCAGTGGCGGACACAGCCAGCAGTGGGCCCCTGTGCAAAATATCAAATGTGGGCCCCCCTGACCTGCCGCGGCAAAAAATGGGCGTGGCTATAACCTGCGGCAAAAAATGGGTGTGGCTATAACCTGCGGCAAAAAATGGGTGTGGATAGAACCTGCGGCACGCAGCGCCGCGGCAAAAAATGGGCGTGGCAATGACCGGATAAGGGCGGAGCTAACTGTAATTTAAAGTGATCCCGGGGTGAGAGTGATATGGAGGCTGCCATATTTATTTCCTTATGCCCAGAAAATACGTGCAATGATGACGGCAGATATGCCCAGAAAATACGTGCAATGATGTCGGCAGATATGCCCAGAAAATACGTGCAATAATGTCGGCAGATATGCCCAGAAAATACGTGCAATGATGTCGGCAGATATGCCCAGAAAATACGTGCAATCATGTCGGCAGATATGCCCAGAAAATACGTGCAATGATGTCGGCAGATATGCCCAGAAAATACGTGCAATCATGTCGGCAGATATGCCCAGAAAATACGTGCAATCATGTCAGCAGATATGCCCAGAAAATACGTGCAATCATGTCGGCAGATATGCCCAGAAAATACGTGCAATCATGTCGGCAGATATGCCCAGAAAATACATGCAATCATGTCGGCAGATATGCTCAGAAAATACGTGCAATCATGTCGGCAGATATGCCCAGAAAATACGTGCAATCATGTCGGCAGATATGCCCAGAAAATACGTGCAATCTTGTCGGCAGATATGCCCAGAAAATACGTGCAATCAAGTCGGCAGATATGCCCAGAAAATACGTGCAATCAAGTCGGCAGATATGCCCAGAAAATACGTGCAAGCAAGTCGGCAGATATGCCCAGAAAATACGTGCAATCGTACGTGCGATGACGGGTACATGAACTTAGCAGCAGTTAATTCAGCAGTTGACATCAACAGGGAACTTTGAGTAAAGCCCTGTCTCCTAATAAAAAATTATGCGCTATTTACTATACATATAGAAGATATTAGATAGTGAGCTCCTCTGAGCACAGTCAGTGTCGTGACTATGTACTCTGTAAAACGCTGCAGAAAATGTCAGAGCTATATAAATACATAATAATATGATAAGACATTCAACTATGACTATGGTAGGAGTAGTGTGAGCTCCTCTAAAGGACAGTGAGCGACATAACGATGTACTCTGTAAAGTGCTGCAGGTGGGTGGGTGGGCTAAACGATTACCTGGTCGGGAGGGTGGGTGAGCTAAAAGATTATCTGGTCGGGAGGGTAGGTGGGTGTGTGGGCTAATAAAATTACCTGTGAGGGTGGGATGGAGGATTACCTGGGTCTGGGTGGGTGGAGGATTACCTGGGTCTGAGTGGGTGGGTGGGCTATAGGATTACCTAGGTCTGGGTGGGTGGGCTATAGGATTACCTGGGTCTTTGGGCTATAGGATTACCTGGGTCTGGGTGGGTGGGCTATAGGATTACCTGGGTCTGGGTGGGTGGGTGGGCTATAGGATTACCTGGGTCTGGGTGGGTGGGTGGGCTATCGGAATACCTGGGTCCTTTGGGCTATAGGAATACCTGGGTCCTTTGGGCTATAGGAATACCTGGGTCCTTTGGGCTATAGGATTACCTGGGTCTGGGTGGGTGGGTGGGCTATAGGATTACCTGGGTCTGGGTGGGTGGGCTATAGGATTACCTGGGTCTGGGTGGGTGGGTGGGCTATCGGAATACCTGGGTCTGGGTGGGTGGGTGGGCTATCGGAATACCTGGGTCCTTTGGGCTATAGGAATACCTGGGTCCTTTGGGCTATAGGAATACCTGGGTCTTAGGGCTATAGGAATACCTGGGTCTGGGTGGGTGGGCTATAGGAATACCTGGGTCTGGGTGGGTGGGCTATAGGATTACCTGGGAGTGGGTGGGCTATAGGATTACCTGGATTGGGCTATAGGATTGTCTGGGTGGGTGGGTGGGCTATAGGATTACCTGGGTCTGGGTGGGTGGGCTATAGGATTACCTGGGTCTGGGTGGGTGGGCTGTAGGAATACCTGGGTCTGGGTGGTTGGGTGGGCTGTAGGATTACCTGGGGGGGCTGTAGAATTACCTGGGTGTGGGCTGTAGGATTACCGGGGGGGGGGAGCTGTAGAATTACCTGGGGGGGCCTTTAGGATTACCTGGGGGTGGGCTGTAGGATTACCTGGGGGGCGGGCTGTAGGATTACCTGGGGGGGGGAAGCTGTAGGATTACCTGGGGGGCGGGCTGTAGGATTACCTGGGGGGGGGGCTGTAGGATTACCTGGGGGGGGGCTGTAGGATTACCTGGGGGGGGGCCTGTAGGATTACCTGGGGGGGTGAAGCTGTAGGATTACCTGGGGGGGCGGGCTGTAGGATTACCTGGGGGGCGGGCTGGTCGGTCTGGGAGGGTGAAAGATAAGATTACCTGGTGGGTGGACTATTTGCCGAGGCTGGGAGGAGGGCCCGATCACTCCCTCACCTCGGCGGGCCCCCCTCCTGTTATGCGCGGCGCCGAGCGGGAGATACAGCCAGCTATTAGTCTCCGGGCTGCAGCAGACACTAGAGCACCAGCCGCCTGTCCACTCCTGTCTCCTCCTCAGCAATACCGCTCTGCACGCACTGAATCAGGAAGTAGTGCAGAGCGGTATTGCTGAGGAGGAGACAGGAGTGGACAGGCGGCTGGTGCTCTAGTGTCTGCTGCAGCCCGGAGACAATAGCTGTATCTCCCGCTAGGCGCCGAGCATAACAGGAGGGGGGCCCGCCGAGGTGAGGGAGTGATAAGAGTCGGGCCCCCCGGGGATAAAAAAAACTAAAAAAAAAACAAAAAAAAAAACGCCTGCAATACATAATGGGCCCCTCAAAAACGGAGCTTGAGGGGCCCCTGTGCGCTTGCACGGCCTGCACGGCCGTATGTCCGCCACTGCTGGAGACGAAAAGGCAGTGGTACAAACATCACCCCTTCAGGCTTTCCCTCAGGGACATCCTGCTGGAAGGGACTTAAAGTCTCCATCCAGTCTTTCCAGGTCTCTGTGGCTGCCAATACTACTCTCTGTGGGATAATAGTCTCTGGGTCTGAGGGCTGTGCTGTCTCTGGCTCAAAGCATCTGGACAAAGCGTCTGCTTTAACGTTTTTACTACCCAGAGTGTACGTAATTACAAATCTGAATCTCGAGAAAAACAGTGACCACCGAGCCTGACGGGGACTCAATCTCTTAGCCCTCTCAATGTATTCCAAATGTTTGTGGTCAGTGTAAACGGTAATCGTATGCTCTGCTCCTTCTAGCCAATGGCGCCATTCTTCGAAAGGCCAATTTAATGGCTAGGAGCTCCCTGTTGCCTATATCGTAGTTTTTCTCTGCTGGTGAAAACCTACAGGAGAAATAGGCACACGGGTGTAATCTTCCCTGCAACCCAGAACGCTGAGACAGCACAGCCCCTACCCCGACCTCTGAGGCGTCCACCTCCACAATAAAGGGATAGGAGGTGTCGACGTGTCTCAAAATGGGTGCAGAGCAAAACAAATCTTTCAAAGTGGAGAAAGCAGCTAGAGCTTCGGGGGACCAGTGGTTGGTATCTGCCCCTCTCTTTGTGAGACTGGTGAGGGGTGCTATGACTGTGGAGTACCCCTTTATGAACCTTCTATAGTAATTGGCGAATCCTAAAAATCTCTGGAGAGGTTTTAGTCCCACTGGCTGAGGCCATTCCAGTACAGCAGAGACTTTGGCAGGATCCAAAGAAAGGCCCGAGGTGGAAATTATGTAACCCAGAAAAGTGACAGATGTTACCTCAAAAATGCATTTCTCCAATTTAGCATAAAGCATGTTTTGTCTTAACTTTTGCAGCACAAATCTGACATAACCCCTGTGCTCAGAGAGGTTATCTGAGAAGATTAGTATATCATCCAGATATACCAGGACAAATCTACCCAACACCTCTCTGAATACCTCGTTAATGAGTTCCTGAAAGACGGCCGGGGCGTTACACAACCCGAAGGGCATCACCAGGTACTCGTAATGCCCATCGGGTGTGTTAAAGGCCGTCTTCCACTCATCGACCTTTCTGATCCGTACCAGATTTTATGCACCCCGCAAATCCAATTTCGAAAAAATCTTAGCATTGGTGACCTGAGTGAACAAATCGTCTATCAAAGGCAATGGATAGCGATTTTTTACCGTGATTTTATTCAGGTCCCGGTAATCAATGCATGGCCGAAGGCCTCCGTCTTTTTTCTTTACAAAAAAGAAACCTGCTCCGGCAGGCGACCGGGAAGGACGAATGAAACCCTTAGCTAAGTTTTCACGAATGTATTCTTGCATGGCCACTTTCTCTGGCCCAGACAAATTGTAGAGATGACCTCTAGGGGGCATACAACCGGATCAGAGATCGATGGGGCAATCGAAGGGGCGATGTGGAGGTAGTTTATCTGCAGCCTTGGGACAAAACACATCTGAAAATTCGGAATATTGTTCCGGTACTCCCTCCACATGAATCCTGGTCTGACCCAAGGTCACCTTCACTAAACAATGATGGAAGCAATGGGCTGACCAGCTAGTTAGCTGACCAGTGGCCCAATTAATCTGCGAAGAGTGAAGGTGTAACCAAGGCATGCCGAGTATAATGGTGGAGGTTGTCATGTGTAACACAAAAAAGTGCAACTTCTCCCTATGCAGCACCCCTATAGTGACTCCCAACTCTGGTGTCTGAGACAGGGGACGGCTACGTTGCAGAGGGGAGTCATCCACTGCCGTAACCTGGATAGGTGGTGTTACCGGGGTGAGCGGAATACCCAATCTTTTAGCAAATTCGTAATCCATAAAATTAGCCGCTGAGCCCGAATCAACGAAGGCTTCAGTCACTTCAGATTTATCTTCCCATGTAATCGTACAAGGAAGAAACAACCTTTTATCATCTAGGGGTAAAAGTTGTACGTCTAGGGTATTACCCCCAACTACACCTAGGCAGTAGCGTTTCCCAATTTCTTAGGGCAATTCTGTACTCTATGACCCCCCTCTGCGCAATAAAGACACAACTGCTCTGAAATCCTGCGTCTTTGCTCCACCTGAAATAACTTTGACCGGCCAATCTGCATCGGCTCGGGTGGAGGCAAAACGGGAGGAGGTGGAGCCACAGGAGGCGCAGCGTAGGACACCAATTTAACATGATTTCTACCCCGGGTCTGTCTCTGATAGCGTAGCCTACGGTCTATCCTGATGGCCGATGAAATGGCCTCATCAATGGTCTTAGGTTCAGGCTGACTTAACATAAGATCAGAGACCTCATCTGACAATCCTGATAAAAAACAATCTAACAGAGCATAGGTGTCCAACCTGGCTGATACTGACCACCTTCTGAATTCAGCAGCATACTCCTCGACCGGACTCTTGCCTTGACGTAATAACTTGAGCTTCCGCTCAGAAGTCGAGGCAATGTCTGGATCGTCGTAAATTATTGCCATAGCTTTAAAAAATTCATCTACAGAGGTTAGGGCTAAGTCTCCAGTGGGTAGACTGTATGCCCAGGTCTGAGAATCGCCTGTTAACAGTGTCTTAATAAATGTGACCCTTTGGGTCATGGTTCTTGAAAATCTAGGTCTCAACTCAAAGTAAGATAACACTCTACTCCTAAAATTTCGGAAATCAGCTCTGTGACCAGAAAACTTTTCAGGTACAGGCATACGTATGTCTGTATTAGGAGGGGATCGCACTTCATCCACAGCCGTCTGGAGGGTTTGTAAAGACCCGGACAAAGTGTCAATTAATGCCCGGTGATTACCCAGCACTTTGTTGATGGTATCCACCGAGGTGGTAAGTGTGCCCAGACGGTCGGTGTGTGCGTTCATTTGCATTTTGGGTCTGGCGTTCTGTAACGATCGGTGTAACACAGAGAGGATCTGATTACCGGTGATCTGCAGTATCACAGAGAATACAGATATATACCCGATTATTGATGATCTGCAGCAGTGGCGTAGCTAAAGAGCTGTGGGCCCCGATGCAAGTTTTACATGGGGCCCCCCAAGCACTCTATACATAACAATTGATGCGGCGCACCAAAACCTGCCAAGTACAACCCCAGTGTCATAGGTGCAAGAAGGGGATGGGGAACAGTGTGTTAAGGATTACTACTATTCAAAGCATCTATAGAAGTGATTATTACCAGCACAGGACCAATAGAGAGCTAATACTGTAATAAAGGGGGGGACCCTTCGGGGCCCCTCTGGCCCAAGGGCCCCGATGCGGTCGCTACCTCTGCACCCCCTATTGCTACGCCCCTGATCTGCAGTATCACCAATAATCAGATATATCTCTGACCTATGGACACCTGAGTAATATGAGTGTTTGGTGCAACAGTAATACTTTGAGGAGAGCACCCGTATAGAGGGTGCTAGGCAGCACGAGATACTGCTTAGAGATCTGGTTCCTTCCAAAGGTCTGATGCTCCCCAAGGGGCGGAGCCAGGCTGAGAGTGGGAAGGACCAGAGAGTGAGTGACACCATTGGTGAAGTGTCACTGACAGGTCTGTGAACTATCTTCCAACAGGGAAGATAGTTCTCGAGGTCGGACAGGCCAGGTCGGTAACAGACAGACAGCTTAGATACAGATACAGCAGACAGATACAAAATCTTAAGACAAGCAGGGTTCAGCAACAGAGTATCAGATATAGCGAGGTACCAATTCAGAGATCAAGAGAGTTGTCAGGAAAGCAGAAAGTCATAACAGATAATAACAATGCCTAATCTTAGGTGTGAGCTCCGTGATTCTCAACACCCTGGAACTAGTCTGATATATAACAGGATGGTAATACAGTTCCCTAGTCTTGGGTGTGAGTTCCTTGATCATCAACACCCTGGAACTAGTCTGAAGTAATAACAGATAATATCACAGATACTGACAAGGTCTGAGTGCTACCACGTAGTGATCACAACGCCAGACACCAGAGAAATGACCAGCACCCAGTATATATACACCAGCGCTCTCCTGCGCCTCCCCTAAGTGCTGGACCAATGAAACCTGGTAGAATTGTCAGCTGACCGGCTGGATCAGCTGACACCCTTCTGACTGTCATAAAGGCTCTGCCTCTCAGCGCGCGCGCGCGTCCTTCTGAATCTGTGTGGACTATCAGTCCCAGCCACACCAGACATGTGTTGTAATGCAGTGTTTCTCAACATTTTATTAGTATGTACCCCTTTTAAAACCCTGTACTCACCAAGTACCCCCTAGCAGAGTAAACATTATCACAAGTACCCCTTGACAAATATATATTTAATCGTAGTACATGATCATTGGTTCTAAACAATTTCTAAGCATTTACAATTGCTTTTAATTAGTTAAAACACTAATTTGGTGTTGTTTAAATAAGATTTATCATTTTATATAAACTCTAAATTTGTTGTTCTTGGTTAAGTATATCAAGCCTGAGTACCCCCTGGAACCATCAGAAGTACCCCCTGGGGTACGCGTACCACACGTTGAGAACCTAGGTTGTAATGTATCTGCTGGTTTGAACGCGGGGCCAGCTGCACCGCTGTCAGAGCATGCGGCGGTTCCTCCGCGTTCAACCATACTGCTAGTGGTCGGTCCATGCGTGCAAACCACCGCGTCGGATGCGGAATCCGCCGCCTTGTTCACTGGGCATGCGGCGGTTTCTCCGCGCTCCGTCAGGCTAGTGGATGCAGGCCCATGCGCGTCAGCTGCTATGTTGGACGCGGAATTAGCCGCCTTACTCTGAGTACTCGCGGAGGCTTTTCCGCGTTTTCTCACAATCGTTCGACCATTTGGTGCACTTTACACAAGGAGATGCTGTATGCGAAAGCGATGCAGAGGAATCATTTTCTCCACCCTCAGCACAAACAGAGCCGCTTGAGGTATGCTAAAGCACATTTGGACAAGCCAGTTTCATTTTGGAATAAGGTTCTGTGGACTGATCAAACTAAAAT
Source organism: Hyperolius riggenbachi (assembly GCF_040937935.1). Lineage (NCBI taxonomy): Eukaryota > Metazoa > Chordata > Amphibia > Anura > Hyperoliidae > Hyperolius > Hyperolius riggenbachi. The sequence goes on from NC_090650.1 coordinate 80,216,526, forward strand.
TGAGTTATTTGGGCATAACAAGGGGTGTTATGCATGGAGGAAAAACAACACAGCATTCCAAGTAAAACACCTGCTACCTACAGTAAAATATAGTGGCGGTTCCATCATGCTGTGGGGCTGCGTGGCCAGTGCAGGAACTGGGAATCTTGTCGAATTTGAGGGACGCATGGATTCCACTCAGTATCAGCAGATTCTAAAGACCAATGTCCAGGAATCAGTGACAAAGCTAAAGCTGCGCTAGGGCTGGATCTTTCAACAAGACGACAACCCTAAACATTGCTCACTATCCACTAAGGCACTCATGCAGAGGAACAAGTATAACGTTCTTGAATGGCCATCTCAGTTCCCAGGCCCTAATATAACTTAAAATCTGTGGTGTGAGTTAAAGAGAGCTGTCCATGTACGGAAGCCATTAAACCTGAATGAACTAGAGATGTTTTGTAAAGAGGAATGGTCCAAAATACCAGAATCCAGACTCTTATTGGAACCTACAGGAAGCGTTTAGAGGCTGTAATTCCTGCAAAAGGAGGATCTACTAAACATTAATTTCATTTCTTTTTTATGGTGCCCAAATTTATGCACCTGCCTAATTTTGTTTAAACAATTATTGCACTTTCTGTAAATCCAATAAATGTAATGTCACTTCTCAAATATCACTGTGTGTGTCTCCTATATGATATATTCAACTGACATTTTTTATCTTAAAAACCAACGATTTATACAGTAAAATAATTACGATTAAAAAGGTTGCCCAAACTTTTGCATTCCACTGTAATTAACAGCTGAAATCCAATCACAGCTAAACAGCAGCGCCCAAATCAACCCAAATGACAGCTCACCCTCTGCCGTTCAAATTCCCGGTGGTGTTAAAGGACCACTATTGCGAAAATTGTAAAATCTCACTCATATTATAAATGCGAAAGTTTGGATGTTTGTTACTCAAGCATGCAACAATGGCTGATTTGAATGAAATTTGGCACACACATAGTACATTACTTGGAACAATATATAGGATCCTTTTTATCCCAGAACCAAAAAGTGGATGGAGACAAATACAAATTTGTTAAAATGTAAACTGCAGCCATTTTTACACTGTTAATGGTGGGGTTCTCAAACTTTGCACAGTTGGTCACTGGGTGACTGGGGTTAATATTCAAAAAAGTGGGTGGAGCCTACAAAAGCAAATCAAAATTTACCTATTGCTTCAAGGGGAATATTTCATTGCTGCCATTCTTGCAATGTTAATGGCACAAGCCTCAAACCTGGTACAGTTGGCCATTGGGTCACCAGGGTTCAATTTCAGAAAAGGGGGTGGAGCCACAAACAGCCAATTAGATTTCTTTAATTTCAATGCAAATTATTGATGCCAAATACTGCAAACTAGGTCGTCGAGTAATTGAGTGTTAGGGTTAGAAAAAGTGGGTGGATCCAACACCAGCCAAATACATACCTGGACAACGCTGGGCCATCAGCTAGTTCAAAAAATATGTAAATGCATTCAAATAAGAAGTACATTTCTTCCAGAGTAAAATAAGCCATAAATTACTTTTCTCTTATGTTGCTGTCACTAACAGTAAGTAATGGAAATCGGACAGAACAAACAGATTTTGTACCAGTCCATCTCTTCATGGGGGATTCACAGGGTTTTATTTATTTTCAAAAGAACTTAGTGAATGGCAGTCACAGCAGGGAGAAGTATAAATCTTTGTATAAATCTTTTTCAGGGGGTGTCTATATAAAGAATAAATTTGCTAAAGAACAGAGGTGCCAGCAGGATAAAAAGTAATAAAGGTTTTTAAAAAATTGCTGGGAGGCAGACAAGATAAACTGTCTAAATTAAGTCAATACATTTATTATTGGTACCCCAAAAGATGCAGTGCGTTTCGCAGGCAAAGCCAGCTTCATCAGGCAATAAAGTAGGGGACAAACAGTATCTTGTCAGTAGCACGAATAGCGCTATTCATGCTACTGACAAGATACTGCTTGTCCCCTACTTTATTGCCTGATGAAGTGGGCTTTGCCTGCAAAACGCGTTGCATCTTTTGGGGTAACAATAATACATTTATTTACTTAATTCAGACAGTTTATCATGTCTGCTTTCCGGAGGTAAGTCCACCACTGCCTCCCAGCAATTTTTTTAAAATTTGTATTATTTGTTATCCTGCTGGCGCCTCTGTGCTCTAGCAAATACTGTGTCCATCTGTACTACTTACTTTACTATAGGTTTACTATATCAAAGTTTACTATAACGGGATTCTACTGTATTTGAAGATAATGTTTATTTTTACAGAGTGAATCATACAGCAATTCATTTAATTTAATGTTGTCTTTGCTAGAAGTATGCAACACTGCCCTCTGTTGGTTAAACAATATGTTGCATGGTTTTCCAGCAGCCCAATAGCTTACAAGTGTGAGTGCCCTGCTCATGCTTGGAATCTCCACTTGAGCCAATGTGTCGGCATACAAGAGGTGTGGAGAGGTTAAGCATGGTCAAGAAAATGTGACATGCAATGTCCATAGAGCACTAAACAACCGATAAGTGCAGAGAAGTGGTTAAAGAGGAACTCCAGTGAAAATAATGTAACAAAAAAGTGCTTCATTTTTACAATAATTATGTATAAATTATTTAGTCAATGTTTGCCCATTGTAAAATCTTACTCTCCCTAATTTACATTCTGACATTTACCACATGGTGACATCTTTACTGCTGGCAGGTGATGTCAGTGGAAGAAGATGCTGCTTGCTTTTTTGGCAGTTGGACCCAGCTGTAAACAGCTGTTATTTTCCACAATGCAATGAGGTTCACAGACAGGAAACTGTCAGGACCACTGTGGGATTCACCACAATACCATACAGAGCCCCCTGATGATCTGTTTGAGAAAAGGAATATATTTCTCATGGGAAAGGGGGTATCAGCTACTGATTGGGATGAAGTTCAATTCTTGGTCACGGTTTCTCTTTAACTGCCTCCAATGGTGTAGCTAAGGAGCTCTGGGCCCCAGTGCAAGTTTTACATGGGGCCCCCCAAGCACTGTATACATAACACTGATACGGCGCACCAAAACCTGCCAAGGACAACCACAGTGTCAGTGGTGCTAGAAAGGATGTGGAACAGTTTGTTAATGATCACTACTATTCAAAGCATCTATAAATTTGATTATTACAAGCACAGGACCAAAAAAGAGCTAATACAGCAGTTGAGGAAGGGCCCCATGGGGTCCCCCTGGCCCAAGGGCCTCCATGCGGACGAGACCTCTACAACCCGTATTGCTACGCCACTGACTGCCTCCACTGAAAATAGGAATATAATACAGTGGTTTGCAAAAGTATTCGGCCCCCTTGAAGTTTTCCACATTTTGTCATATTACTGCCACAAACATAAATCGATTTTATTGGAATTCCATGTGAAAGAACAATACAAAGTGGTGTACATGTGAGAAGTGGAACGAAAATCATACATGATTCCAAACATTTTTTACAAATCAATAACTGCAAAGTGAGGTGTGCTGAATTACTTGGCCCCCTTTGGTCTGAGTGCAGTCAGTTGCCCATAGACATTGCCTGATGAGTGCTAATGACTAAATAGAGTGCACCTGTGTGTTATCTAATGTCAGTACAAATACAGCTGCTCTGTGACGGCCTCAGAGGTTGTCTAAGAGAATATTGCGTGCAACAACACCATGAAGTCCAAAGAACACACCAGACAGGTCAGGGATAAAGTTATTGAGAAATGTAAAGCAGGCTTAGGCTACAAAAAGATTTCCAAAGCCTTGAACATCCCACGGAGCACTATTCAAGCGATCATTCAGAAATGGAAGGAGTATGGCACAACTGTAAACCTACCAAGACAAGGCTGTCCACCTAAACTCACAGGCCAAACAAGGAGAGCGCATATCAGAAATGCAGTCAAGAGGCCTATGGTGACTCTGGACGAGCTGCAGAGATCTACAGCTCAGGTGGGATCAACTCTTCCGCGCCCCCGCTCGTCCGCGCGTGCGTCGGATTCGATACCCGCTCGTCCCCGCCGGCGTCGATTATTTTCCGCTCGATTCCCCGCTATTGTCCGCTCGCGGGGAACGAGCGGGGAATCGGCCGCGGCGAGATCGGACCTGTCGGATCTTATCAATCGAGCCGCATCAGCGGCTCGATTGATAAAAAACATCGGCACGTGTGGACCAGGCTTTAGTCGTGCACTGCACAAAGTTGGCCTTTATGGAAGAGTGGCAAGAAGAAAGGCATTGTTAACAGAAAGCATAAGAAGTCCCATTTGCAGTTTGCCACAAGCCATGTGGGGGACACAGCAAACATGTGGAAGAAGGTGCTCTGGTCAGATGAGACCAAAATAGAACTTTTTGGCCAAAATACAAAACGCTATGTGTGGCGGAAAACTAACACTGCACATCACTCTGAACACACCATTCCCACTGTCAAATATGGTGGTGGCAGCATCATGATGCCTCTTCAGCAGGGACAGGGAAGCTGGTCAGAGTTGATGGGAAGATGGATGGAGCCAAATACAGGGCAATCTTGGAAGAAAACCTCTTGGAGTCTGCAAAAGACTTGAGAATTGGGCGGAGGTTCACCTTCCAGCAGGACAACGACCCTTAACATAAGGCCAGGTCAGCAATGGAATGGTTTAAAACAAAATGTATCCATGTGTTAGAATGGCCCAGTCAAAGTCCAGATCTAAATCCAATCGAGAATCTGTGGCAAGATCTGAAAACTGCTGTTCACAAACGCTGTCTATCTAATCTGACTGAGCTGGAGCTGTTTTGCAAAGAAGAATAGGCAAGGATTTCATTCTCTAGATGTGCAAAGCTGGTAGAGACAGACCCTAAAAGACTAGCAGCTGTAATTGCAGCAAAAGGTAGTTCTACAAAGTATTGACTCAGGGGGCCGAATAATTACGCACACCTCCCTTTGCAGTTATTGATTTGTTAAACATGTCTGGAATCATGTATGATTTTCATTACACTTCTTACTCTCACGCGTTCTGAGGCAAAGTAATTACAGCTGAATATACAGCTACAGCCTGTTGTCTTGGCTGGTATTCCCTTTCTCAAGATGTTCAGCTGTCATACAAACTCCCATGTCACCCTATTTATGTCACACAGAGATCATCTTCTTTTATGAGTGCTTTCCGCTACTTTGTTGCTGGATGTTCTACAAATATTTTCCTGTCACAAAACATGTTTAATAACAACAAAACAGCAATGCCACCCGGGGCGGTGCTTTCATGATGCAGTTTAAAGCTCATCATTCAGGCGGAGGATTACCTGGGGGCGGTGCCAGACATAAACTAGAAGAGGTTGCGATATCACTGGACACAACCCTTCTGGAGAGTGACGCTGCCGCCTGCCGGCCCCACCAGAAGCGGTGGCCTGCAGGCTGCAGATATGTGGAGGAGGAATCCCTTAAGGAGGGGTGGCCGGGACCTGCCACAGAAGCCGAAGCAACTGAAGAATGGCTGCCGGGAAGGGTGGAGGGGGAATAAGTGAGCGTGTGCTGTGCTGTTCCTTTGCCAAAGCGTCTGACTGAGGTCTGACTGGCTGAGCGAGGCGGCTCAGATGGGAGCAGCCTGGTAGTGTTGTCCGGATCATGAACAATTCGGATCTTTGATCCGAATCTATTTTGTGAGTCTAATCATCCGAATCATCAAAATGAGTGATTCGGATCGCAAAAGGGGCGGGGCCAGGAGCAACACGCCCCCCTCTCAGCGGGCAGCGGGGTCCTGGAAGCAGAGCAGAGATGGATCGCTCTGTTGGAGGGGACTCAGGGGAGCCAGCCTTGCAGGGAGACAGGTAGAGGGGACATGGGTGCCACTGCCAGATGTGTGTAGAGCACACATACTGGCTATAATGTGCTGCTCATTATAGGCTGTGTGTTGCGTAGTTGCGCACAGTGAACACATTGGAAGCTTTTGGCTCAGCACAGCTCAGTAACTTTGCAGGCACTGTGATTGCTGTGCAATATGATCCTCCTGCACTCGGCACTAAACAGCTGCACTTTACTTCTGGGAATGCTTTGGCGGATGCTTTCTTTCACTGTGCGACGTTTGCTTTCAAAGTACACAGATGAACATATAGGTGAAATATATGTAAAGCATATGATTGCAGCATGTGGGTATTGTGTGCAACAGTGCAAGCAAACATTTCTGCTCTCTGCTCGTCCCTCTTCCCATCTCTGTCCACTTCCTGCCCTCTGTCCATCTTCTCCCCTTCTCTGTGTGTGCACCCTCCTCCCCTTCTCCTGTCCACAGCAGGGAAAGACCTGTCCTGCTGTTCATTTCACCCCCAAATGCTTCGGTAGTAAAATGATCCGAGATTCGGATCAAAGATCCGGATCTTTTCAATGATCCGATTCGAATCATCCGGATCATTGAAAAGATCCGAACTTCCCATCTCTACAGCCTGGATGCAGGAAGACAAGGGAGTGAAGGCAGGAAACACAAGTTGGACAACTCATGGAAAAGGGGGGGAGGGGGGGTTGAGTGAGAGTGGCACAGAGAGCCCACAGGCTTGTGACTGAGGTCTGAGGTGGGAGAAGACTAGTGTGGAAAGGACAGTGAAGAATGTGGCCATTAAGAATGGCTTATGGAGGTCGGAGGAGCATGAGACAGACTGATACGTTGTTTGCCAATTGCCAAGCATCTGACTGAGGTCTGACTGAGGTGGGAGAGAACAGACAAGTGAAACTTGAAAGTGAAACCTAATCTTGCTTGGGGGAAAGCCTTGTGAGGGGAAGGGGGTCCTCACAGTCTTTGCTTCAGGCAGCAAAATGTCCAGAATCGGCCCTGTTGCCACCCATTTGCTGGCGACCACTGCAGCCATTACCTGAAGCATAAAGCTCCAAAGTGATGCCTAGGAATAACTTTAGGCCAGGGCTCACTACAGAGCAGCTCTGCAATATTGAAAACTGCCCGTGATTTCCAAATCGTGAAGTACCGCGATTTTAACCTCTTGAGGACTGCAGGGCTAAACCCCCCTAGTGACCAGGCAATTTTTAGTTTAAAAGGCCACTGCAGCTTTAAGGCCAAGCTGCAGGGCCGCACAACATAGCACACGAGTGATTCCCCCCCCCTTTTCTCCCCACCAACAGAGCTCTCTGTTGGTGGGGTCTGATCGCTCCCCCCATGTTTATTTTTTTGTTTAATAAATATTATTGTTGTCGTATTTTGAAAAAAAAACCCTCTTCCTTTAAATCCCTTCCCTCCCTCCCTCCCTCCCTCCCTCCCCACAGCCGGCCAATTACGGCGATCGGCTGTCATAGGCTTCTGCCTATGAGAGCCGATCGCTCTCTTGTCCCCCATGGGGACAGCCGTGTCACACGGCTGTCCCCAGTGCAGCGCTGCTGCTGATCGCAGCGCTGCACAGAGTAAATAGACGGCGATCACGCCGTCTAACAGTCTCCCGAGCGGCAATAGCCGCTCGGAGACTGAAGGCGGGGCGGAGCTCCGCCCCCCAAGCAGGAGATGCGCGCGCAGCCTGCGCGCGATCTCCTGCAAAACAGAGCCCCAGGACTTTACGCCAATTGGCGTTAGGCGGTCCTGGGGCTGCCGCCGCGGCCACGCCTACTGGCGTGACGCGGTCGGCAAGAGGTTAAACATGATTCCAGAAGCAACCATGATTTAGCCCTGCAGCCATAGAATGCGATCGCTCTGACAATGCTTCATGCATCGCTTTACGATCGCTTCACCAACCACTGTCATAGCATTCCTTTGTTGCAGCGTTTTGCCGATTGCCTTGATGTAGCATACCTCCCAACATTTTCAGATGACAAAGAGGGATACCTTTAAGACACGCCCTGCCACAACCCTGGTCAGGCCCCCACCACACCCCTAATCAGGCATACCATAGGATTCATAAGCAAAAGATGTAATTTTATAATTCAAACCACACTGGCCCTTTTTATCATTGCTACTTTTCCTTAATATTAACATTTGCAAATAGGAAATACTGTATATCAATTTAAAAGAAGACAATAAAGTTTGATGATGATGATGATGTTATCCATTCAGCCGTATCCGTGCTGTCCAATCATGTACCATTTCTGCCAGTTGCCTTAAAGAGACTCTGAAGTCTCCTGAAAATGAGGTTTATATCTTAAAAACCTCATTACCTTTATTGTCCATCTTAAAACGCTGCAGAACCGCGGCTGAAAACCACCTCAATCACCCCAAACTCTCGGGGACATCGTAGGCTCCTTCCGCATAGAGGCAGCGCAGCTCTGCCTCTATGCGCGTCAATCAGCCCAGATCGCCACCTCTCCCCCGCCCCTCTCAGTCTTCCTTCACTGAGAGGGGCGGGGGAGAGGCGGAGATACACGCCGATTGACGCACATAGAGGCGGCAGCAAAATCCACGACCAAGAAAGTCATGGATTTTGCCTGCCATGTACCCCCGTCAGTTTGGGGTGATTGAGGGGTTTTTCAGCCGCGGTTCTGCTGCGATTTAAGAGGGACAATAACGTTAATGGGGTATTTAAAATAAAAACCTCATTTTCAGGAGACTTCAGAGTCTCTTTAAGCTCAATCCTGTGTCAACGTTGATGGTGTCAAGTAAACGCGTTCTCTGGCAGCCTTGTCGCCTTTTGCAACTGATCAGTACTAGCATTAGGTCTTTCTCTAAGGAATTTGATTGCATCACATGGCCGTAATATGTGAGTCTGAGGATCTTGCCTTCCAGTGACATGTCTGGTCTTATATGTTCCAATACTTCTTTGTTCCTCATCCTTGCTGTCCATGGAATCCAAAGCAACCGTTGCCAGCACCACAACTCGAAGGAGTCTCTTTTTCTTCTATCTGCTTTTCTTAGGGCCCAACTTTCGCAGCCATACAAGGTTATGGGTAAAACGATTGTAATGCTAATGTCTTTGCTTTTCCATACTTGGTTCATGCTTACCATCGCATTTCTGCCGAGGGTTATCCGATGTTTTATTTCATGACTACAATCTCCATTTCGATCGATCTGAGAGCCGAGGAAAGTAAATAAATAAATAAATGTAAATAAAGTTTAGAGTCAATTAAATATTTTTTTGTCAGTAGAAAAATACACATATTTATATAGATTTATATAGATCTTTCCATCAGTCCTAAAAGAGGGACAAATGAGGAAGAAAGAGAGACAGGGTTCCAAAAAAGACTGCCCCTCATAAAGAGAGACAGTTGGGAGCTCTGGATGTAGTGCAGCCCCAGCCCTTAGTGAAATGCTTTCTTGCATCAATGATCGTGATGTTTTTCTGATGGCAGGAATATACAGGATCTTTTCAAAAAATTAGCATATTGTGATAAAGTTCATTATTTTCTGTAATGTACTGATAAACATTAGACTTTCATATATTTTAGATTCAAATACACACAACTGAAATAGTTCAAGCCTTTTATTGTTTTAATATTGATGATTTTGGCATACAGCTCACGAAAACCCAAAATTCCTATCTCAAAATATTAGCATATTTCATCCGACCAATAAAAGAAAAGTGTTTTTAAAACAAAAAAAGTCAACCTTCAAATAATTATGTTCAGTTATGCACTCAATACTTGGTCGGGAATCCTTTTGCAGAAATTACTGCTTCAATGTGGCTTGGCATGGAGGCAATTAGCCTGTGGCACTGCTCAGGTGTTATGGAGGCCCAGGATGCTTCACTAGCAGCCTTAAGCTCATCCAGAGTGTTGGGTCTTGCGTCTCTCAACTTTCTCTTCACAATATCCCACAGATTCTCTATGGGGTTCAGGTCAGGAGAGTTGGCAGGCCAATTGAGCACAGTAATACCATGGTCAGTAAACCATTTACCACTGGTTTTGGCACTGTGAGCAGGTGCCAGGTCATGCTGAAAAATGAAATATTCATCTCCATAAAGCTTTTCAGCAGATGGAAGCATGAACCAACTTTTGAACCAGAAACAGCGGCAGAAGCGCCTGACCTGGGCTACAGAGAAGCAGCACTGGACTGTTGCTCAGTGGCCCAAAGTACTTTTTTCGGATGAAAGCAACTTTTACATGTCATTCGGAAATCAAGGTGCCAGAGTCTGGAGGAAGACTGGGGAGAGGGAAATGCCAAAATGCCTGAAGTCCAGTGTCAAGTATTCACAGTCAGTGATGGTCTGGGGTGCTATGTCAGCTGCTGGTGTTGTTCCACTGTGTTTTATCAAGGGCAGGGTCAATGCAGCTAGCTATCAGGAGATTTTGGAGCACTTCATGCTTTCATCTGCTGAAAAGCTTTATGGAGATGAAGATTTCATTTTTCAGCACGACCTGGCACCTGCTCACAGTGCCAAAACCACTGATAAATGGTTTACTGACCATGGTATTACTGTGCTCAATTGGCCTGCCAACTCTCCTGACCTGAACCCATAGAGAATCTGTGGGATATTGTGAAGAGAAAGTTGAGAGACGCAAGACCCAACACTCTGGATGAGCTTAAGGCCGGTATCGAAGCATCCTGGGCCTCCATAACACCTGAGCAGTGCCACAGGCCAATTGCCTCCATGCCACGCCGCATTGAAGCAGTCATTTCTGCAAAAGGATTCCCGACCAAGTATTGAGTGCATAACTGAACATAATTATTTGAAGATTGACTTTTTTTGTTTTAAAAACACTTTTCTTTTATTGGTCGGATGAAATATGCTAATTTTTTGAGATAGGAATTTTGGGTTTTCGTGAGCTGTATGCCAAAATCATCAATATTAAAACAATAAAAGGCTTGAACTACTTCAGTTGTGTGTATTTGAATCTAAAATATATGAAAGTCTAATGTTTATCAGTACATTACAGAAAATAATGAACTTTATCACAATATGCTAATTTTTTGAGAAGATCCTGTACAGCTCAATTCACCTTTAGGGTCTTTTCACACTTCACACTTATGTATGTATGGCAAAACCGTACTTATATGTAATTTGCCACTAGTGTTCACACTATGAGTCACATCATTCACACTTGCAGTGCATTTTTTTAAATGCATTATAGTTCTGATGTTTTTAGAATATTTTTTAGTGAAAGCATGTGTTAAAAAAATGAATGTAAACACAGCAAAAAACACACTGCAACTGCTCTTGCACTTATGGAAATTCAGTGTGAAAGAAGAGGCAGGAAATTATCTGAAGGGGCAGGAAATTAAAAAAAATATACGGTATACATACCTGGGACTACCTCCAGCCCCCTTCATGCTAAACGGTCCCTTGCCATCCTCCTCCGCCTCCTGGTTAGCCCGCTAGGTGGCCCGTTAAGTCCGCCAGTTGGGGTCAGTCAGCTAAGGTGCAGTCTGCCCACACATGCTCTCCCGTCGTGCGAGTAGTACTGCGCAGGCCCAGAATGCTCCCGGCAATGGGGCACGCCCATGTGCCGTATGCCTCGGTTTGCAGACCTACTGGGGCTTCTAACGGGAGATCCAAGAGGGGGAGGAGAGCGGCGAGGGACCGATTAGCCTGAAGGAGGCTGGAGGAAACCCTAGATATGTATATATTTTTTTATTTTTGTTTATCTCAGGTTCACTTCAACCTCCTTAGCGATATGCCCAACACTGTGTTGGGCATGCCGCTGCAGAGGTTTTGCTGCCGATAGGGACCCCCCCCCCGGAAATAATCTTAGTTTAAATGTGTCCATTACATTCTACCTAGCACTACGCTAGCTAGTATTGTCTGCCGGCACCCCCCAGCTGGCCACAATCCCCCCCCCGATTGCCCGCTGGATACATTACCACGCCGGGATCCAGCGATCGAGCAGCTTCCCGCTCAGCTCCGGTCCTCACTATGGGGAGGATCAGGACTGTGCATGACGTCGGTGACGTCATGTACGATCCTCCCCAAAGTGAAGACTGGAGCTGAGCGGGGAGGCTGCGCCTTTCTTGGCATCCAGGCAGGGTAATGTATCCAGCGGGGCAAACGGGGGGATCAGGAGGTTCCAGAGGTGCCGGCAGACAATACTAGCTAGCCTAGTGCTAGCTAGTATCTAATGGACACATTTAAACTAATAAATTAGCATGGGGGGCACTGATAAAGCAAAACCTCCTGAGCAGCGTAATGAGCTTTACTTACCTAGGGTTTCTTCCAGCTCCTAGAAGTGTATGAGATCCATCATCCAATGCTAATGTTCCCTTCTCCTCCAGGGTCCCACTGTCACTTTCTTAAGTTTGCCCACCCTGAATCTGAATTGAAAATAAACTTATGAGATAATGAATTGTATGTGTAGTACAGCCAATAACTAGAACATTAGTAGCACAGAAACCAGTCTCATTGTTTCCAGCACAGGGAGAGTTAAAAGAATACTATAATGGGAAAAAAATGAGTTTAACTTACCTGGGGCTTCTACCACCCTCCCGCAGACGTGTGCTGGGCCAAAACAATCCTCCAGTTCCCCGCTGTCGGTCTCTTCCGGTATTTGCGACTTTAATGTCGCAAGCTACTGCACCTGTGCGGCCCTGGCCGCTCGTTTCCTCTCTCCCGCTGATGTCGCCGGGAGCTTCCTGCGCAGGCGCAGTATGCATACTGGAAGAGAGCCGCAGTGGGGGACCAGAGGATCGTTTTGTCACGGCGCGGGCACAGGACGTCTGTTGGGGGTTGGTAGAAGCCCCAGGTAAGTTAAACTCACTTTTTTTCCATTACAGTAATTCTTCAAGAAACTTCAGTTGTTATCTATGCAAAAGAGCTTCTCTGAGCTCTCCAACCAGTTTAGTTGGCTACAGTGCAGTTTTCTGAGGCACTTATACTTCAAAGAAACAGTGAGAGGCAGCTTCAGACAAGATTTTTACTGCAGGGCAGTTTAAATGCAGAGTGTAGTTTATAAATTTCAAATATGATAGAATGATGCAATGCTATGAAAAAAAGCTATATACTTAAAAATGAAAACATGAGACACTTTTTTTGCTACTACCGTGTTTCCCACGAAAATAAGACAGTGTCATATTAATTTTTGCTCCAAATGATGTGCTACGACTTATTTTCAGGGGATGTCTTATATTTCTATGAACACACAAGTTCCTGTGTTGTGTCCTCCTGCCTTCCCAATAGAGAGGGCTCGAACCTCCGATTTTAGGTTTGTGAACCTCGAACGTGAACTTCCACAAAAGTTCGCGAACATGCGAACTTCGTGAACCGCGAAAGACTTCAATGGGGAGGCGAACTTTGAAAACTAGAAACATTTATGCTGGCCACAAAAGGGATGGAAAAGATGTTTCAAGGGGTCTAATACCTTGAGGGGGGCATGGCGGAGTGGGATACACGCCAAAAGTCCCAGGGAAAATTACGGATTTGACGCACAGCAGGGTATTAAGGGCAGAAATCACATTGCACTGCTAAATTAGAGGCATAAAGTGCTTTAAAACATCTTGTGTGTGTATACATCAGTCAAGTAGTGTAATTAGTGTACTGCTTCACACTGGGAGACCAAACTCACTGTGTAACGCACCGCAAACAGCTTTGTGTGGTGATGGCCGTGCTGGACTGTAGAGTTGGGCCGAACGGTTCGCCGGCGAACGTGGTTCGCGCGAACGTAGGTGGTTCGCGTGCGGGTACCGCACGCGAACCTTTTGCGGAAGAAGTTTGGTTCGCCCCATAATGCACTGAGGGTCAACTTTGACCCTCTACATCACAGTCAGCAGGCCCAGTGTAGCCAATTAGGCTACACTAGCCCCTGGAGCCCCACCCCCCCTTATATAAGGCAGGCAGCGGCGGCCATTACGGCCACTCGTGTGCCTGCATTAGTGAGAGTAGGGCGAGCTGCTGCAGTCTCTCATATAGGGAAAGATTAGTTAGGCTTAACTTCTTCCTGGCTGCATACCTGTTCTGTTCAGTGAGCCCTCAGCCCACTGCATACCTGTACTGTGATCCTGCCACTGCATACCTGTTCAGTGATCCTGCCACTGCATACCTGTTCAGTGATCCTGCCACTGCATACCTGTTCTGTTCAGTGAGCCCTCAGCCCACTGCATACCTGTACTGTGATCCTGCCACTCCATACCTGTTCAGTGATCCTGCCACTGCATACCTGTTCTGTTCAGTGAGCCCTCAGCCCACTGCATACCTGTACTGTGATCCTGCCACTCCATACCTGTTCAGTGATCCTGCCACTGCATACCTGTTCTGTGAACCCGCCACTGTATACCTGTTCTGTTCAGTGGACCCGCCACTGTATACCTGTTCTGTGAACCCGCCACTGTATACCTGTTCTGTTCAGTGGACCCGCCACTGTATACCTGTTCTGTTCAGTGGACCCGCCACTGTATACCTGTTCTGTTCAGTGGACCCGCCACTGTATACCTGTTCAGTGAACCCGCCACTGTATACCTGTTCTGTTCAGTGGACCCGCCACTGTATACCTGTTTAGTGAACACGCCACTGCATACCTATTGTGTTCAGTGATCCTGCCACTGCATACCTGTTCTGTGAACCCGCCACTGTATACCTGTTCTGTTCAGTGGACCCGCCACTGTATACCTGTTCAGTGAACCCGCCACTGTATACCTGTTCTGTTCAGTGGACCCGCCACTGTATAGCTGTTCTGTTCAGTGGACCCGCCACTGTATACCTGTTCTGTTCAGTGGACCCGCCACTGTATACCTGTTTAGTGAACACGCCACTGCATACCTATTGTGTTCAGTGATCCTGCCACTGCATACCTGTTCTGTGAACCCGCCACTGTATACCTGTTCTGTTCAGTGGACCCGCCACTGTATACCTGTTCTGTTCAGTGGACCCGCCACTGTATACCTGTTCTGTTCAGTGGACCCGCCACTGTATACCTGTTCTGTTCAGTGGACCCGCCACTGTATACCTGTTTAGTGAACACGCCACTGCATACCTATTGTGTTCAGTGATCCTGCCACTGCATACCTGTTCTGTGAACCCGCCACTGTATACCTGTTCTGTTCAGTGGACCCGCCACTGTATACCTGTTCAGTGAACCCGCCACTGCATACCTGTTGTGTTCAGTGAACCTGCCACTGTATACCTGTACTGTTCAGTGAACCCACCGCATCAGTGCGCATACCTGTGCAGTTAAGTGAACCCACCTACCTACGTGAGTGCACGCAGTGTGATATACCACTCCGTGCATACCCAATATGGACAAAACAGGTAGAGGAAGAGGAAGAGGTAGTGGCAGAGGCAGAGGAAGGCCACCCGGCAGGTCTGCGCGAGGTCGTGTAAATGTAATTTCGTGTGGACCTGGCCCACAGTACAGTGCTCGGAAGAAGGCACGTCCCATCACCTCCCAAGATTGTCAGGACGTGGTTGAGTATTTAGCGACACAGAACACCTCATCTTGCTCAGCCACCAGCGCTACTACTAGCACCACTTCCGCTGCATTTGACACTTTGCAAGAATTATTTAGTGTTGAAATCACTGATGCACAGCCATTGTTGTTACAGCCAGATGAATTTTCACCAGCTAATATGTCTGAGTTACGCGGCAACACTATGGATGTAACGTGTCAGGAGGATGAAGGACCTACTGATGGTGCAAGTTTGGATTTGTCTGAGGCAAGCGAAGCTGGGCAGGATGACTACGATGATGACGGTAATAGGGATCCTCTGTATGTTCCCAATAGAGGAGATGAAGAGGGGGACAGTTCAGAGGGGGAGTCAGAGAGTAGTAGGAGGAGAGAAGTTGCTGAAAGAAGCTGGGGCAGCTCTTCGTCAGAAACAGCTGGTGGCAGAGTCCGGCACCATGTATCGCCACCTATGTACAGCCAGCCAACTTGCCCTTCAGCATCAGCTGCTGAGGTCCCCATAGTGCCCACATCCCAGGGTGGCTCAGCGGTGTGGAAATTTTTTAATGTGTGTGCCTCAGATCGGACCAAAGCCATCTGTTCGCTCTGCCAACAAAAATTGAGCCGTGGAAAGGCCAACACTCACGTAGGGACAAGTGCCTTACGAAGGCACCTGGAGAAAAGGCACAAAAAGCAATGGGATGGCCACCTGAGCAAAAGCAGCAGCAGCACACAAAAGAAAAGTCACCCTCCTTCTCCTCTTCCTCCTTCAGGTGCATCATCTGCTTCTGCCGCTTTCTCCCTTGCACCTTCACAGGCACCCTCCTCCACTCCGCCTCTGCCCTTGAGCGGTTCCTGCTCCTCTGCCCACAGCAGCAGTCAGGTGTCCGTGAAGGAAATGTTTGAGCGGAAGAAGACACTTTTGGCCAGTCACCCCCTTGCCCGGCGTCTGACAGCTGGCGTGGCGGAACTGTTAGCTCGCCAGCTGTTACCATACCGGCTGGTGGACTCTGAGGCCTTCCGTAAATTTGTGGCCATCGGAACACCGCAGTGGAAGATGCCAGGCCGCACTTATTTTTCGAGAAAGGCCATACCCCAACTGCACCGTGAAATTGAGAGGCAAGTGGTGTCATCTCTTGCGAAGAGCGTTGGGTCAAGGGTACACCTGACCACGGATGGCTGGTCTGCCAAGCACGGGCAGGGCCGCTACATTACCTACACAGCCCATTGGGTGAACCTGGTGGTGAACGATGGCAAGCAGAAAGCGGCGGACCAAATTGTGACACCTCCACGGCTTGCAGGCAGGCCTCCTGCCACCTCCTCTCCTCCTGCTACATGCTCTTCGCTGTCCTCCTCCTCCTCCTTGGCTGAGTGGCAGTTCTCCTCTCCAGCTACACAGCCCCAGCTCCGCAGGGCCTATGCTGCATGCCAGGTACGACGGTGTCACGCCATCTTAGACATGGCTTGTCTCAAAGCGGAGAGTCACACTGGAGCAGCTCTCCTGGCTGCTCTTAAGAAACAGGTGGATGAGTGGCTGACCCCGCACCACCTGGAGATAGGCAACGTGGTGTGTGACAACGGCAGCAATCTGCTTGCCGCTTTGCATATGGGGAAGCTGACACACATACCCTGCATGGCACATGTCATGAATCTAGTGGTTCAAAGATTTGTGGCAAAGTACCCTGGCTTAGCGGATGTCCTGAAGCAGGCCAGGAAGTTCTGTGGGCATTTGAGGCGCTCTTACACAGCCATGGCACGATTTGCAGAAATTCAGCGTAAAAACAACATGCCGGTGAGACGCCTCATTTGCGATAGCCCCACTCGCTGGAACTCGACCCTGCTCATGTTCTCCCGCCTGCTAGAACAGAAGAAAGCCGTCACCCAGTACCTCTACAACTGGAGTAGAACGAAACAGTCTGGGAAGATGGGGATGTTCTGGCCCGACAACTGGACACTGATGAAAAATGCATGCAGGCTCATGCGGCCGTTTGAGGAGGTGACCAACCTGGTGAGCCGCAGTGAGGGCACCATCAGCGACTTAATTCCCTACGCGTACTTCTTGGAGCGTGCTGTGCGTAGAGTGGCGGATGAAGCTGCGAATGAGCGTGACCAGGAACCGTTACGGCAGGAACAGGCATGGGACCAATTTTCATCAGACCCAGCTGTTTCCTCAACACCTGCGGCAGCACAGAGGGGGGAGGAGGAGGAAGAAGAGAGGTCGTGTGCAGAAGACGAGTCAGACTCAGAGGATGATGAGCAAGGTGTTTCTTTGGGGGAGGAGGAGGAGGAGGGGACAGCGGCAGGAGAACAACCGCAGCAGGCGTCGCAGGGGGCTTGTGCTGCTCAACCTTCCCGTGGTATTGTTCGCGGCTGGGGGGAGGAGGTTGACTTACCTGACGTCACTGAGGAAGAGCAAGAGGAGATGGAGGGTACTGGATCCGACTTTGTGCAGATGTCGTCTTTTATGCTGTCCTGCCTGTTGAGGGACCCCCGTATAAAAAACCTCAAGGGGAATGAGCTGTACTGGGTGGCCACACTACTAGACCCTCAGTACAGGCACAAAGTGGCGGACCTGTTACCAACTCACCGGAAGGTGGAAAGGATGCAGCACATGCAGAACCAGCTGTCAACTATGCTTTACAATGCCTTTAAGGGTGATGTGACAGCACAACGCCAGCAAGGTACCACTGCCACTAATCCTCCTCCCGTGTCCACGCAGTCAAAGACAGGACGCTCCAGCGATCTCATGGTGATGTCGGACATGCGGACGTTCTTTAGTCCAACGCCTCGCCGTAGCCCTTCCGGATCCACCCTCCACCAACGCCTCGACCGGCAGGTAGCCGACTACCTGGCCTTAAGTGTGGATGTAGACACTGCTGTGAACAGCGATGAGGAACCCTTGAACTACTGGGTGCGCAGGCTTGACCTGTGGCCAGAGCTGTCCCAATTTGCCATCCAACTTCTCTCCTGCCCTGCCGCAAGCGTCCTCTCAGAAAGGACCTTCAGCGCAGCTGGAGGCATTGTCACAGAGAAGAGAAGTCGCCTAAGTCACAAAAGTGTTAAGTACCTCACCTTTATCAAAATGAATGAGGCATGGATCCCGGAGGGCTGCTGCCCGCCCCAAGACTAAGTCAGTCCCCGCACACACAGCATCTCTGCCTGCACGCCGTGTGACTGGCTGCCTGGCCTGCCCCAAAAAGACTAAGTCGCTCCCAGTCCCTCCACACAGCATGTCTGCCTGCAGGCCGCTTCACTACCTTCTCCGCCACCACCAACAGGGTCCGGGACTCCAAGCGGATTGCTGAATTTTTTAGGCCGCTGCTAGCAGCGGCCGCTGTAATAATTTTTATGGTGCGTGTACATGACTGCCTAATTTTTCTGGCTGCACTGAGGGCAGCTGCAACAACAAAAGAAAAGGCATGTACATGCGCCCATTCCCCTTCGTGATCATTACCTTGCCGTGGTGAAGGGGCTTGCGTATCACAATGAAGCAATGACCGGCGCCTAGACGAGTGTCTCGGGGGGCACACAAAAGATAATAAGGTCGTTGCTTCATTGTGGTCAGACCAAATTTGATCAGCTGGACAGTCACTGTTCTGTCATTCAGCTACATCAGCCAGGCCGACCATATGGGCTGTAAAGCCACCAAAACCTGCACTCTCGCCATGGTGCGCACCAGTCCAGCACGGCCGTCACTAGTACAAACAGCTGTTTGCGGTGCGTTACACGGTGAGTTTGGTGTGTCAGTGTGAAGCAGTACCTTAATTACACTACCTGATTGATGTATACACATGCAAGATGTTTTAAAGCACTTTAGGCCTGTCATTTAGCATTCAATGTGATTTCTGCCCTTAAAACGCTGCTTTGCGTCAAATCCAGATTTTTCCCGGGGACTTTTGGCGTGTATCCCACTCCGCCATGCCCCCCTCCAGGTGTTAGACCCCTTGAAACATCTTTTCCATCACTTTTGTGGCCAGCATAATTATTTTTTTTTTTCAAAGTTCGCATCCCCATTGAAGTCTATTGCGGTTCGCGAACTTTAACGCGAACCGAACGTTCCGCGAAAGTTCGCGAACCCGGTTCGCGAACCTAAAATCAGAGGTTCGGCCCAACTCTACTGGACTGGTGCGCACCATGGCGAGAGTGCAGGCGATGGCGGTTTTCAAGCCCATATGGTCGGGCTGAGGAAGCTCAATGGCAGAACAACAGTGACTGAGTGTCCAGCTGATTAAATTTGGTCTGTCCACAATGAAGCAACAACCTTATTATCTTGGGTCAGGTGTGCCCCCCAACACACTCATATAGCCGGTCATTGCTTAATTGTGATACGCAAGACCCTTCATCGCGGCAAGATAACGAGCACGAAGGAGAATTGACACATGTACTGCCTATAGAGTGTGCCCTAGTGGCTGCTGCTCTGGCGCTTTGAGTCCGCCAGGAGAAAAGCGCGATATAAATGTTATTTGTCTTGTCTTGTCATGTACATGCCTTTTGTTTTGTTGTTGCAGCCGCAGTGCAGCCAGAAAAATTAGGCAGGCATGTACATGCACCAGAAAAATTATTATAGCGGCCTCTGCTAGCAAAATTCAGAAATCCACCTGGAGTCCTGGACCCTGTTGGTGGTGGCGGAGAAGGCATTCAAGCGGCCTGCAGGCAGAGATGCTCTGTGGGGACCGACATAGTCTTGGGGCAGGCAATCACACGGCATGCAGGCAGAGATGCTGTGTATGGGGACTGACTTAGTCTTCAGGCAGGCCTGACCGTGCTTTGCAGACCAGGCTTCCGTGGCCATATGGACCTTTGACCGAACGCTGTGTGCCAGAGATGACACCACTTGCCTTTCAACATCACGGTACAGTTTGAGTATCGCCTTTTTTGAGAAATAATTGCGGCCTGGTATCTTCCACCGCGGTGTGTGGCTTTAATTTTGTGTGCTGCTTTTCCTCAGGTGGTCATCCCATTGCAGTTTGTGCTTTTTCATCATGTGCCTTCTTAAAGAGACTCTGAAGCGAGAATAAATCTCGCTTCAGAGCTCATAGTTAGCAGGGGCACGTGTGCCCCTGCTAAACCGCCGCTATAGCGCCGCTAAACGGGGGTCCCTTCACCCCCAAACCCCCCACTGCGACACTTGGTTGCAGACTTGGTCGCTCCTGGAGGCAGGGCTAATGGCTGCAGCCCTGCATCCAGTCGCGTCTATCAGCGGCGCATCGCCGCCTCTCCCCCGCCCCTCTCAGTGAAGGAAGACTGAGAGGGGCGGGGGAGAGGCGTAGATACGCGCTGACAGACGCGCGTGGGGCAGGGCTGCGGCGGTTAGCCCTGCCCCAACCAGGAAGCACTCCCCCGCTGAAACGAGGGGATTTGGGGGATCAGGGACCCCCGTTAAGCGGTGGGATAGCGGCAGTTTAGCAGGGGCACATGTGCCCCTGCTATCTATGAGGTCTGAAGCGAGATTTATTCTCGCTTCAGACTCTCTTTAAGGCAGTTGTCCCTACGTGGGTCTTGGTCTTTCCACAGCTCAATTTTCGGTGGAAGAGAGTACAGATGATCATGGGGTGAAAGGGGAGGTGTAATGTTAATAGATATTATGAATAATGGAGAAATTAAAACTTTGATCCGGTTGCATGAGGAATATGGGAAATTTCCATTTTATTTTTGGAGATACAGTATACTAAATTAAAACACTTTTTGGCGGAGAAGGGGAGAAATCTTTCCATTTGTAATGAATTATCAGAATTTGAGAAATTGTTTTTGAAGGAGGCTCCTCCCATGCATCTGATATCCTTTTTATATAAAGAGTTGAATAAAATGAGGGAGGGGGAATTTCCTAAATACTTGAGTAGATGGGAGGAGGACGCTGGCATCTCTTTAGATGAGGGGTTGAAAAGGAAAATATGTATTTTGCCTCATGCTACATTAGTTAGCTCTAGAATTAAGGAAATTAATTTTAAATGATTGACAAGATGGTATAGAACACCGGATAGGTTGGCTACAATGTTTCAGGGGGTGAGTGATAGATGTTGGAGGGGGTGTGGAGCAAAGGGGTCTTTAATGCATTTAGTGTGGGAGTGTCCAGTAATATTGGGTTTTTGGAATGGTGTGTTGGATTGCATTAAGAAATTATGGGAAGATTGTGGAGATTGGGACCCAGTAAAGGTATTGCTGCATGTAGTATCTATGTTTATTGGTAAATATAAGCGATCTTGTGTTCCTCAGCTCCTGATTGCGGCTAAAAGTTTAGTCCCAGTTAAGTGGGGATGCCAGGGTTCTTGAGAGAGTTAATAAGGTGAAGAGCATGGAGAATCAGATCGCTTTGCAGCAGGATAGATTAGAAGCATTTAATGTTAAATGGGGAACATTAAGAGAATTTCAAGATACTAAGGAGTATGAAGATATGGTGGAGATGTAGGGGAGGGAGCCTCCTGTAATTATAATTTTTGTAATTTTTTTAGCACTTTGGATGGTAATTGGTGGGGGGGATCTCTGAAGGAGAAATCCTAATGATGTTGAATTATTTGCAAGAGTGTTGATTGGAAGATTGAGGAGAATAGAGGGTGGTATTTCTTTTTTTTTGTTTATTATGTATTTTATAATTTTGAAAATGGAAGAAGAGAATATGATGATATGTTGTATTGGAATTGTTATGAAAGATGGAAATATTCTTGCTTCTTCAATAGATTATATATATATAAAAAAAAGAGTACAGATGGCATTGCTCTCATCTGAGGCAGACACACAAAAAAATGTCCACACCGCTGAGCCCTGGGATGATGGCACTTTGGTGATGGCTGCCGACTGAGTGTTAAGTGGGGGTGCCAGAATCAGAGCAGGAGGAGGAAGATATGTCAGGCTTCTGTGCAGAAGCTGAGAAAGATGAGGTGTTCGGTGTTAAATAGTCAACTACTGTACGTCCTGACAATATTGGGGTTTATGGCACGTGCCTTCTTCTGAACACTGTATTTTGGTCAAGGGCCGCATGAAATCACGACAGCACGACCTCGAACAGATCTGCCAGGTGGCCTGCCTCTGGCTCTGCCTCTGCCTGTTGTTTTGTCCATATTGGGGGGATGAAGTGAAAGGTATGCGCTGACTTGACTAATACAATGTGCAGTCACAAAGATGCAGTGAAAGGTATACACTGACTGCTGGTATAACAATGTGTAGTTACACAGGCGCAGTGAAAAGGTTGCAGTGACTGCTGGTATAACAATGTGCAGTCACACAGGTACAGTGAAAATGTTGCAGCGACTGCTGATATAACAATGTGCAGTCACACAGGTGCAGTGAAAAGGTTGCAGTGACTGCTGGTATAACAATGTGCAGTCACACAGGTGCAGTGAAAATGGATGCACTGACTGCTGGTATATAAAACAGCGTGCGGTCACACAGATGCAGTGAAAGATATGAACTGACTGGTATATAAAACAGCGTGCGGTCACACAGATGCAGTGAAAGGTATGCAGTGACTGGTATATAAAACAGCGTGCGGTCACACAGATGCAGTGAAAGGTATGCAGTGACTGGTATATAAAACAGCGTGCAGTCACACAGGTTCAGTGAAAAGGTATGCATGGACTGGTATATAAAACAGCTTGCTGTCACACAGATGCAGTGAAAGGTATTCAGTGACTGGTATTATAATACAAGGTGCAGCAGTCACACTAGACACTGAATGTGTTGGGCCTGGCACAGTATAGCAATTAGCATGGGCCAGCTGTGACAGACAGGGCTGTATATGCAGTGTCAGTGGGCCACACACACAAAAAAAATACACATCACAAGAACATTAGCTCTCAAAATAGCTGTTTTGGGGTGCTTTTCAACAAAAAATATCAGCAAGGAGCAAGCTAACAGACCTCCTAACTATCGCTTTCCCGATCTCTCCAATGTCCCTTCTCTCACTAATACAGCAGCACACAGAGTGAGAAAATGGCAGACGCTGCTGCCTTATATAAAGGAGGGGGGGCTCCAGGAGGGAGTGTAGCCTGATTGGCTGCCATGTGTCTGCTGCCTGTGATGTAGAGGGTCAAAGTTTAGCCCAATGATGTAGTATAGGGGGTGTGGTTCGTGCAAACCGTTTGGGCCATCTCTACTTCACAACTGTGCCACCTCTTCTGGATCCACCTTTTGTGTGCCTCTGTGTCCCCCTTGTACCTTTAGTATCCTCCTGGTGTCCCACTCTGTACCCATGAACTCCTCTATCCCCTAAACTCCTGTGTCCCATGTAACCCTATGTCCTCCTGGTGTCCCATGTCCTATGATATTCCCCTGCGTCCTCCTTTTACCCCAGCTCCATGTCGCACTGTCCCCCTTGTCCAGTGATGTCCCCCTAATCCTTTTCTTCCCCCAGCTCCATGTTGCTGTCTCCCCCAGCTTCAGCCTATGGGGAATAAGTACAGCAACTTATGTTTCTTCTAAAAGTGCCTCAGCGATTCTTGCCAGCAATAAGTCACTGGAACAGAAGGCCTTTTCAGTCAACTGAAAAACTCTAGCAACTGAGTTCCTATATTGAAATTAAATAGAAAATGTCACAACACATAATTGTTAAGATGTGGACAGCATCAAACTGCTTCAACATCAAAGTGATGTTCATGACCCTAACTGACGTTAGAGCTTCTGTTCTGACACATTCCACTAGATGGCAGCAACAGCAAATGCAAACACAAATGTTATGGATGTTTATAGAGTGAGGACAGGAGAGGATCAATAACATGCTAATAATTCTGAGTTTTATGTTAATTTTATGCACAATGTCTGGATACACAAGCAATATCAGATAGGTAAAGCAGCAGCCAACTTGGACTACAGGAAGCATATTTGAAGTTTTACACATCATATCATTGAAATAAGTGGTCCAGGTTATATCAATTCACGTGATAAATGATGAAGTAATTACTAAACTTGCATAAAGAAGAGTGGACATTCCATCCCTACATTCTCTTCCATCCACCTTTTTGAAGTGAGGCTTGGTTTCGTTATAGGCAACAGCTATGTTCTCACCATAATTTAAAGAGAACCCGAGGTAGGTTTGAAGAATATTATCTGCATACAGAGGCTGGATCTGCCTATACAGCCCAGCCTCTGTTGCTATCCCAAACACCCCTAAGGTCCCCCTGCACTCTGCAATCCCTCATAAATCACAGCCACGCTGCTGACAAACAGCTTGTCAGAGCTGGCTGTGTTTATCTATATAGTGTCAGTCTGCTGCTCTCCCCGCCTCCTGCAGAACTCCAGTCCCCGCCTGCATCCCTTCCCTCCCTGCTGATTAGAGGGAAGGGACGGGGGCAGGGACCGGAGCTATGCAGGAGGCGGGGGAGCAGCTGAGACTGACACTACAGATATAAACACAGCCTCACAGCACGGCTGTGATTTATGAGGGATTGCAGAGTGCAGGGGGACCTTAGTGGGGTTTAGGATAGCAACAGAGGCTGGGCTGTATAGACAGATCCAGCCTCTGTATGCAGATAACATTCTTTAAATACACCTCGGGTTCTCTTTAAAGGGATACTGTAGGGGGGTCGGGGGAAAATGAGCTGAACTTACCCGGGGCTTCTAATGGTCGCCCGCAGACATCCTGTGCCCGCGCAGCCACTCATCGATGCCCTGGCTCCGCCTCCGGTTCACTTCTGGAATTTCTGACTTTAAAGTCAGAAAACCACTGCGCCTGCGTTGCCGTGTCCTCGATCCCGCTGATGTCATCAAGAGCGCACAGCGCAGGCCCAGTATGGTCTGTGTCTGCGCAGTACACTCCTGGTGACATCAGCGGGAGCGAGGACACGGGCATGCAGGCGCAGTGGTTTTCTGACTTTAAAGTCAGAAATTCCAGAAGTGAACTGGAGGCGGGGCCGGAGCATCGGTGAGTGGCTGCGCCAACACAGGATGTCTGCGGGGGACCATTAGAAGCCCCGGGTAAGTTCAGCTCATTTTCCCCCGACCCCCCTACAGTATCCCTTTAAGGTTTTAGTTGCTGAGAAGCAATCTGGTGTTTTGCTGCAACCACAATAAATTGAATTAGTTTGTGTGAGGCACAGTGGTGTTCCGTCCATTGGGCGCAAAGGGGAGTGGCGCTCCAGGTGACAGACAGGCAGGGGGGTGTGAAAAAAGCCTCCCACAGAAGGGGCGGCCGCCATGAGCAGGAGGGGGAAGCAGAGCAAGAAGAAGGGGCAGCGGAGACAGTGGCAGGGTTCGGCCAGACCACCCCCCCCTTCTTCACCTAGGCCCCTCCTTCCGCACTCTCCCCTCTCCAGATAGCGCATCAGTGATCGGCAGGCAGGCGCATCGGGCAGGGAATGACTAACCTGACTTCCGCATTACAGGTGCTGGAGCGCTAGAGCCTCAGTCAGCCTGAGGGTTTTTTTTAGGTGAGCGGTCGGCACGGTGGGCATGAACGTACTCGCGACACTGGGCCCCATTCATGCGTGGGCCTGGAGCGATTTCCCTATTTCCCTCCCTCCCCCAAAGCCATCTCTGTTGAAAGCTATTGGGCAGGTCCATTATGTGGAGCAAGCTACCTATAGAGGGACATCCTTGATAACGAAGTGGGAAGTTTATCCCATTCAGCTTGCTAAGCCTTTGTGAAACAATATAGGTCCTATGTAATAATCTCAGAGACACCTCTATATGGGAGGCCTTCCAAATACTTTGTGAAGGAATTTGATAAAGTTGGAACACTGCTCAAGTGTCAAGGAAATATTGTGATCTTTATCCTAGTCTTTTACAACGTTCTAGCTGGTTGTTTGAGGGGGCTGATTTTGGGTAGCGTACAAAGTTGATAGAATTCCCTTTTGCAGGGGGTCAGAATGGCAGGCAGCCTTGAAGAGTGATCATTTAACCTGGGTTTGCCACTGAATGCAATAAGTAAAATATTTGTTTAGCACTGATTTCACTTGGAGGAAGGGGGTAGGTTTCTCTGAGGGCTCGTTCACACCTAAGCTGGAATCGCGCGATTCCCACTAACTGCAAACCGGTAGTGCTATTCTAGCCTATGGCAGTGTTCTCACTGCCGTGATTGTGGGCATTTTGCAATTATCACTAATCGCAAATGTGTTACCTGCAGCGGTTTGCAGGCGATTCTGGAGTGATCGCAATTAGCATGTATAGCACCGCTAATCGCGATTTCTCCCAAAATGCTTATTTGTCCAGTGATTTTTCTGCGTAAAATCGTGGAAAAGTAACCCGCTTAAACGCTAACACAAATCACTAGCGTTTAGCAATTTTAGATGTGAACGGGGCCTTAGGCTGGTTTCACACTGCAAACTGGCGTTAGCGATGCGGTGTGTGGAGCCCAACGCATCGTGGCACCAAAAACAAGCCTTCAGGTTTCGGGTATGCGGAAGTGCACAGAAGGGTATTGTAAAAATACGCTTCCGTGCATGCGCGTCGTAACATAGTCGCATCGCCACCACCTACATATTTAAAATCCCTGCATGCCCATAGACTTACATGACTTCTGGTCCGATGCAGAGCAACACAAGTACACGCGGTAACATAGTTTTGGAAGCGCGTCAGATTGAGGACTTTGGCACACTGCACTGTGACGCAGGTAATGTGATTTCCCCCATAGATTTGCATTGGAGTGCAGTAACAGTAAATTTGAGTGTGAAAGGGCCCTAAAGGAGGCAAAAGATGGCAATTTCGCTAATTACAGCCCCCTGTTTCTGACACAGAAGGGACTGCAATGAAATCCATTCTTGACCGACTCACAGAGCTCTGCTGTCCTACCGACAGCAGAGTGAGTGGGCTGCAGCAGCAGGAGGGTGGCATGATCGGCGGTAGTGGCAGGAGCGTGTGACACGGTAATTGAAATCGAAACCCTGGCAGGAATAACAGACCCCAAACAGGGCATACATTTCAAACAGCAATGTCTGGAAAAGGTTACCGTAAGTGTATGTGCATTTGTGGAACATTTATCTTAATCCTTGGATTTTCTCGTTACACCACACCTCAACTAAAAATGTTTCTTTGCCCACTTTGTATTGTGATGTGCATGTTATAAGTCAACGCAATGCAACACCACAGTGTGAAACTAGCATGTATGGGTTTTTTTGAAACAAATTGTTAAAAATTGTATATACATTATTTAAAGTCTAACTGTCGGGCATAAAATAAAAAATCAATTATTTATTTTTATCTGGTAAACAAGTAATACCTTTCTAACCAGGGAATCCAAAGGTTAAAATCTCTATTACTTTTCTTGTTTATAATATATACCTGACACTTATTTGGTATGTTGCCGCACAAAGAAAGTTGCAGGGCATGCTGGGTTGTCTTTTTTTGCTTCTTTATTTCCCCTTAACTAATGTACAGAAGCAAAAAAGGACATCCAGCATGCCCTGCAACTTCCTTTGTGCGGCAGCGTACCAAATAAGTGTCAGGTAAACTGAGGAATGATCATTTATAAACAAGAAAAGTAATAGAGATTTTAACTTTTGGATTGCCTGGTTAGCATCCGTATTACTTATTTACCAGATAAAAATAAAGAATTGATTTTTGATGTTATGCCTGACAGTTACACTTTAAAAATTGTATATACAGTGCTGTCCATAATTATTCATACCCCTGGCAAATTTTGACTTAAAGCTACTTTTATTCAACCAGCAAGTAATTTTAGACAGGAAATGACATAGGTCATTTCAAGAGGAATTATTGTGAGAAAAAAAATCATTTCTCAGCTTTTATTTACATGTCCAGTCCAAAATTATTCATACCCTTCTCAATAATCAATAGAAAAGCCTTTATTGGCTATTACAGCAATCAAACGCTTCCTATAATTGCAGCTTAGCTTTTTGCATGTCTCCACGTGTATTTTTGCCCATTCATCTTTAGCAATGAGCTCCAAATCTTTCAGGTTGGAGGGTATTCTTGCCATCACTCTGACCTTTAGCTCCCTCCACAGATTTTCAATTGGATTCAAGTGAGGATTCCAAAAACGTTAATGTTGTTTTCTGCTAACCATTCCTTCACTACTTTTTCTGTGTGTTTTGGGTCATAGTCATAGTCATGCTGAAATGTCCATTGGTGGTCAAGGCCAAGTTTCTCTGCAGACTACCTGATGTTTTTGTTGAGAATCCTCATATATTACTCTTTTTTCATGGTGCCGTTTACTGTGATTAGGTTCCCTGGCCCATTGGTTTAAAAAATAACCCCAAAACATTAGGTTCCTACCACCATGTTTGACAGTGGGGATGGTGTTCTTTGGGTTGAAGGCTTCTCCTTTTTTACGCCAAATGAAGGAAAAATCATTGTGACCAAATAATTCAATTTTTGTTTCACAGAAGTCTTCTTCTTTGTCCATGTAATGAATAGCGGAGATGCCGCCGCGGGTGCAAGCGGCAAGGCGGCTGTCCCCGCGTTCAAGCCGGCGGCGTTTTCCACGCAGCAACATGTCTCTGGTTCACCTGGTCCTTCTAGTGCACACAGATGGAGAGCTACGCGCGCGCAGCCAGGCTACAGGACCTTTATGCCAGCCGAAGGGGAATCAGCTGATCAGGCCGATCAGCTGATCCCAGCTGGACTCTGGATTGGCTGAGTGACTGGGGTGGCGCTGTGGAGCGCTGTAGGTATATATAGGACTTGCTTGTCAGTTGCAGGTTGTCTGCCGTTGCGAATACTTACGT
Source organism: Hyperolius riggenbachi (assembly GCF_040937935.1). Taxonomy (NCBI): domain Eukaryota; kingdom Metazoa; phylum Chordata; class Amphibia; order Anura; family Hyperoliidae; genus Hyperolius; species Hyperolius riggenbachi. The sequence continues at coordinate 80,245,340 of NC_090650.1, forward strand.
GTGAGAACTCAGACCTCAGTCAGATCTTACAGTGTGTTAGAACCATTTGGAACTGGGAATTCACGCTTAGCCAGATTCCGCTTTAGGCGCTACTGTGTTACTACTGTTATACTTCAGACTAGTTCCCGGGTGTTGAGACCAAGGACCTCACACCCAAGACTAGGAGATTACTGTGTTACTACTGTTATACTTCAGACTAGTTCCCGGGTGTTGAGACCAAGGACCTCACACCCAAGACTAAGAGATCACTGTGTTACTATTGGTATACTTCAGATTAGTTCCCAGGTGTTGAGACCAAGGACCTCACACCTCAGACTAGGATTGTGCTATATTAATACCTGTAATGATCCCTGGCTTTGCTGACCACGCTCCTGCTTACTGATTACATGTACCTTGCCTATCTGTCTTCCCGTTGCCAACCTTGCCTGTACCCGGATACCATATCAGTCTTCTGTCTCTGTACCTTATATGCTCGTGTGTTGCCGACCTGGCCTGTATGACCCTTCTGGCTGATACTCGCCCCTCGGGTGAGCAGCCTCACTGTACTCCTCGTGACACCAAATCTATAGGTGTCCATTAGCTGTAAAGGCTGCCTGCTTCACAGGAAGTCCTCCTTACAGTTCAGTCAGGGGACTTTACCTATACGAGTCCAATGGCTGCAGTACAGTATGATTCCTGATCCTTCAGGGAATCCCTGGCTGCAGTACAATCTCCATCTCCTCCTATTAAGGAGGTTAGTGTCTACACAGTCAGAGGCCACCTGCACCTCAGGTGTCCACTGGCTGCAGCGCAGTCCAATTCCCTGCTCTTCAGGGAATCCTTGGCTGCAGTTGTGTCTGTATCTCCCGCTCCTCAGGAGACAACCTTTATTACTGTTGCACCAAACACTCACACTACATTAGGTGTCTTGTGTCAAGCTATACTTGTATTATTGGTGATTCTGCAGATCACCATATAATCAGATATAACATCTGTATTATTGATGATACTGCAGATCATCAATAATCAGATACACTCTGTGTGCTGACACCAATCGTTACAGAACGGCAGACCAAAACATTATGGACGCACTACGTAGTCATGTTGAAGTCCTGACCACCGCGGTCAACGCTCTTTCCGGGGTGATTATTAATTAACAAAACCAGATTACACAACTGTCTGGGGCTGTTCAGGAACTTCAATTGACTATAAATACAGTGCGATCCCCTCCAGTCACGGACCTTCGTATACCTGAAAATTTTTCTGACCATAGATTTGACATTCGGAATTTCAGGAAGCGGGTGTTATATTATTTTGAGTTGAGACCTATCTTGTCAGGAACTGAGTCTCAGAGAGTAACATTTATAAAAACCCTTTTGTCAGGTGATTCGCAAACATGGGCATATAGCCTTTATGCCGAACATGAGCCCTTGTCCTCAGTTCAGGAATTTTTTAAGGCCATGGCCATTATATATGATGATCCGGATATTGCTTCCACTGCTGAAAAGAAACTCAAGATTCTCAGGCAGGGTCGTAAATCGGTTGAGGTTTACACCTCTGTGTTCAGGAAGTGGGCTGTGTCAGCTAGATGGGGAGCATATGCATTATTGGACTGTTTTTGGCAGGATTATCGGATGCAATTTATGATCTGATGTTAGGAGATCCTGAGCCCAAATCTGTAGACGAAGCGATTTCGTTGGCCGTGTGGATAGATCGCCGCTTGCACTACCAGAAACAGATTCGTGGTAGGAATGTTATGGGATCTATCTCATATGACTCCCCTCCACCCTCGTCATCTCCTGATGAACCGATGCAAATCAGGTACTCAGGATTGATGCAAGTGAAAAGGAATCGCAGAAGGTCAGGGAGACTTGGTCTTGATTGGGCTGAGGAGGGGCACGTTGCCCATAACTGTCCTAAGAAGCCGAGAGAATGCTGCCACCTAGGGGTAGTCAGAGGTCATGCCATAGGCGAGCAGCCGTTATCTCTAAACCATAGTCATCTGTTCCTTCCTTGTTCCATTACATGGGAGGGTCAGAACAGATCCACCGAGGCCTTGATGGACTTTGGCTCTGCAGCAAATTTCATAGATTACGATTTTGTAAAGAAATTGGGGATTCCCTTGCTCCCTCTAGACCGGAAGGTTCTGGTCACGGCGGTGGATGATTCACCTTTACAGTGTAGACAGCCTCTTTTCCAGACCCCCTTATTGTCTTGTAATATTGGGGTGTTACATAGAGAGAGATTACAGTTCCTTGTTCTGCCAATGGCAACCTCTACTTGGTATGCCCTAGTTGCAACTCCACTCCCCTCGGATTGACTGGGCTTCAGGACAGCTACAGAGTTGGTCGACCCATTGTCATCACCATTGTTTGGAGAGAGTTGCTCTTTGCGCTACCAAGATACAGCTAAAAGGGGTGTCAAGGCAGTGTACAGAATTCGCTGACGAGTTCTGCCCAGATTTTGCGGATACATTTTCGCCTCTCCAGGGTTTCAATTGTCCCATGAAGTTGGGACCCGGTTGTGTGCCTCCTAGTGGCCATCTTCATAATCTGTCGGGATCTAAGGGACTGATAATGCAGGAATACATTGATGAAACGTATACTCTAGGTAATAAGTACGTCAAAACGGACGCTTTACCTGGGTTTTTTGAGCCAGGGACAGTTCAGCCTCCAACCCCTGAGAACATCTTACCTCAAGAGGTGGGGTTGGCAGCTACCGAAACCTGTGAGGGCAGAACGCTTTTGGTTAAAAGGAATTCGGGGAAAGCTTTCCAGACTCGGAAGAATTAGGCAGATAGAAGGCGGTCTGTAGAGTGGAAGTTTTCTCCAGGGGACATGGTGTGGGTATCCACTCGGCATTTGGCCTTAAAACAACCGTCACCCAAACTGGGACCTAGATTTATAGGACCATATCCAGTGACCAGAAAGATGAATAATTTCACTTATGCGATTGATCTCCCAGCCAGCATGAGAGGTGTGAGATCATTCCATGTGTCTCTGTTGAAACCGGCAGTGCACGTGGATTCCTCCCCCCCCCCCCCCTTCCCCTGTGATGGTCAATGACCAACCTGAGTATGAGATCGAGAAGATTCTAGACTCTCGCTTAGTGCAAAATTCTGTGCAGTATCTGGTACACTGGAAAGGGTATGGTCTGGAAGAGACAACTTGGGTACCGGATTGTCGCATGCATGCGGAAGATTAAAAGAAGAGTTTCATGATTTACACTCTGAGAAGCCGGGTGGGAAGTGTCCGGAGTCCACTCCTCAGGGGGGGGTACTGTAATGAATAGCGGAGATGCCACGGCGCGGGCAAGCGGCAAGGCGGCTGTCTCCTGCGTTCAAGCCGGCGGCGTTTTCCGCGCAGCAACATGTCTCTGGTTCACCTGGTCCTTCTAGTGCACACAGATGGAGAGCTACGCGCGCGTGCGCGCCAGGCGACAGGACCTTTATGCCAGCAGTAGGGGAATCAGCTGATTAGGCCGATCAGCTGATCCCAGCTGGACTCTGGATTGGCTGAGTGTCTGGGGCGGTGCTGTGGAGCGCTGTAGGTATATATAGGACTTGCTTGTCAGTTGCAGGTTGTCTGCCGTTGCGAATACTTACGTGTGAGCACTCAGACCTCAGTCAGATCTTACAGTGTGTTAGAATCATTTGGAACTGGGAATTCACGCTTAGCCAGATTCCGCTTTAGGTGCTACTGTGTTACTACTGTTATACTTCAGACTAGTTCCCGGGTGTTGAGACCAAGGACCTCACACCCAAGACTAGGAGATTACTGTGTTACTATTGGTATACTTCAGATTAGTTCCCAGGTGTTGAGACCAAGGACCTCACACCTCAGACTAGGATTGTGCTATTATTGATACCTATTATGATCCCTGGCTTTGCTGACCACGTTCCTGCTTACTGATTCGGTACCTTGCCTATCTGTCTTCCCGTTGCCAACCTTGCCTGTACCCGGATACCGTATCAGTCTTCTGTCTCTGTACCTTATCTGCTCGTGTGTTGCCGACCTGGCCTGTATGACCCTTCTGGCTGTCACTCGCCCCTCGAGTGAGCAGCCTCACTGTACTCCTCGTGACACCAACTCTATAGGTGTCCATTAGCTGTAAAGGCTGCCTGCTTCACAGGAAGTCCTCCTTACAGTTCAGTCAGGGGACTTTACCTATAGGAGTCCACCGGCTGCAGTACAGTATGATTCCCGATCCTTCAGGGAATCCCTGGCTGCAGTACAATCTCCATCTCCTCCTATTAAGGAGGTTAGTGTCTACACAGTCAGAGGCCACCTGCACCTCATGTGTCCACTGGCTGCAGCACAGTCCAATTCCCTGCTCTTCAGGGAATCCTTGGCTGCAGTTGTGTCTGTATCTCCCGCTCCTCGGGAGACAACCTTTATTACTGTTGCACCAAACACTCACACTACATTGGGTGTCTTGTGTCAGGCTATACTTGTATTATTGGTGATTCTGCAGATCACCATATAATCAGGTATAACATCTGTATTATTGGTGATACTGCAGATCATCAATAATCAGATACACTCTGTGTGCTGACACCAATCGTTACAGTCCAAAGGAGCATTTGCAAAGGCCAAACAAGCTTTTGTGTGCCTTATCTGGAGAAGTGGTGTCCACCTTGTTCTGTATCAGTGGAACCCAGCAGTGTGCAGTGTCAGCTGGATTGTCTGCCTTGAGATATTCCCACCAGCAGAGCCCAGATTAACCAGGAGAGGCCTTAGTGGTGATCTTTGGATTCTTTATCACCTCTCTCACTATCCTTCTGGCCAGCACAGGTGTTACTTTTGGCTTCCGACCATGTCCTCTGAGATTTTCCACAGTGCAGAACATCTTGTAAGATGGCAGGTTATTAACCTGATGGCACATGGTATTGCCGCCCCCCGCCCGGAAAAGGGTTAAGTCTGCTCCTTTCTGGCTCTTTTCTCTCTTCTAATTACAGGCAGGTGTGTTCCCCAGGTAGCTGGGCTCAAGAGAGAGCGAATTGGATGGAGAATTGGCTTCACACTGCAGCCAATCAACGCCAGGAGGGAGGTATAAAAGTAGGGCTAATGAATGCAGCTGTGCTCGTGAAGACTGAAGAAAAGAAACTGCGTCAGTACTTACCAGCATGGAAGCGGTTGTGGCGGCTGTCCTGCGGCGAGCCAGGGAGGCAGACGGAGAAGAATGGCTCAGAAGTCTGATGGAGGGAGCCAGCAGCGAGGTGGCAGCAGTGGCCGAACCGTCGGGAGCGGTGGAGGAGACCGGGCAGCAGGACCATGGCGGCGGCAGATCCCCAGGCTTACGCCATCGTGATCGGAGCTCGAGCCAGGAGATGGGAGAGGAAGAGGAGGCATTGCGCAGGTCCTGGGCCAATGAGAGGGAGTCAGAGGTGGCGCAAATGGCGGAGGAGGAGGCAGCGGGCGGCAACAGAGGTGCCAGAGGGCGAGGCAAACGCCCTAGGAAATCTAGGAGGCTATTATCCCCGCCTCCACCTCAGCCAAGCGTGCGCAGAATGAAAGAGTCAGGCAGCAGAGGCAAGCCAGCTTTGCCTCAGACGTCCCCTGTCCCTGCAGCAGCTATGGTGGAACAACAAGCCGGACTTAGCAGACAGAGGCAGCCGGAGCCCGGGATAAGTGGCAGAGAGCCTGTCTTGCCTTGAGTTAAAACATAATTTGTCTGTTAATGCATTAAATGCCAAGTTGAATGAATTATGTGATGTTGTTAAAAATTTGTCAGCAGCGTTAACAGCTAAACAAGGGACAGTAGTTCAGCAAGGGTCAGCTCTCCTAGAGTTGTCACCGGCTGAAGCTTGGATTTCTCCTAATAGTGTTTCTGGTACTGGTGATGGGGCTGCAGTGCAACCAGCGATGAGACCTGGTGTGTCTGAAGTGCATTATAAAGAATTGCTGCCATGCATACTATCACCTTTAGGTTTCCATTTGAATGGTATGGTACAGTTAAAGAAAAGATATGGAAAGGGGAGTATTTCGACATCCTTTCCTTGCTGCCGTGTTATAAAGAGTTTGCTGTGAAGGAGAAAAAAGGAGGTGAGGAAGAGAGGAAAAGGTCGGTGCTGCGAACTTTCAGTAACTGGCTATTGTTTTGCATATACGCCAGCGTACTGGGGGAAAAGAAGCCTGAGCTCTGCTCAGCTTTATTCCAGCATCTGGATATTATCGGAGAGGCATACAGGCAATTTGGTGGGTTGGCCTGATTCTTATATGATGAGGCCTTCCAGCAAAAGTTAGCAGTGCACCCATCACTCTCATGGGGATCAAAGGATGTAGGCCTGTGGATAGGCCTTATGCTGCCGCAGAGGTCGGCAGGGGTTAAGCAGGTGATGCAGAGTGGCACCTTTAAAAAAGGCCTGTGTTTCGCCTTCAATGAAGGCCAGTGCAAATTCATGAGCAATTGCAGATATAAGCAGCATATATGCAATTATTGCAGTGGGTCTCACTCTGCATCCTGCTGTTTTAAAAAGACAAATGTGCAATCCCAGGGTTCTACAAAGGACCTTTTTCATAAAAGCATTGTGTTTATGGTGTTGAATTTATTCTTTATGAGTTAATAAAGATAATTGGAGTTTATTTATGCTGATAATTTAATAAAGAGAAGAACATTTTGGTTATTGTTATCCCCAATAAATGGCCGCAGCCTTACTCCAAGTTGGTGTCTGTCTTTATTATTTATATGAGGTGAAGTGGTAAGTTGGGCATAGTGGGGTGTGCAATTCCATGTATTTTTAATAATACTTTGCACTGTAGCCACTGGAACTGGAAAACATTTAGAAATGGCCTTGTAGCCCTTTCCTGACTTTTAAGCAGCCACAATGCACAGCCGCAGGTCCTCACTGAGCTCCTTTGTCTTAGCCATGACTGCTGTTTTTCACCTGTTGAATTGATTAAAACAGCTGTTTCCAATTAATCAGGGTAATTAGGGTTCTTTAGAACAGCTTGGGCTATTTGGAATGATATAGAACTTTGGATTTTCCCACAGACTGTGACAGTTTGTGAATGGTATGAATAATTTTGGACTGGACACTTTTTGCTCATATTTAAATAAAAACTGAGAAATGTTTTTTCCACAATAATGCCTATTGTACATCGTCTTATTATCTTTTGGGAGACACCTATGTAATTTCCCATCTAAACATTACTTGCTGTGTGAATAAGTGACTCAAAATTTGCCAGGGGTATGAATAATTATGGGCAGCACTGTAGGTAGTCTGTATAATTTTTAATACATCTCAAAAACAAATACTTTATTGCCTGAGTTGAAATGAATGTCCCTTTAACTTTTAGTTACTGCTGGGTACTTTGTAACTGAGTCACAATGTTCCCATAAGAGCTGTCACCACCATCTGCCTGCAAATGGAAAGCAATTGTACTGATTACCAAGTAATTATTACTTGCTGTGCTAAGCCATCATCGCTTCTGTTTATGTATTTTATTTCACAGAGAGAAAAAGAATAGAAAGACAAATTTCCTAAGCAAGCTCGAAGATTAAAGCTGTTTAGACACAAAACCTCTTGTCAGCCAAACTGATAGTTAGCAGTCATTCCATGAAACAGCCTCCTGTCTGTACAGGTGTTGGATCCTTCAGATAATGCTACTGTACTGAGATTCCTGTTGCTTCACACACGTGTTGTGTTGCCAGTTGCCACTGTCAGCTCTTAGTTTCAGCACTGGAGCTGCTAATGATAGTCCATTACTTACAAACACTACTCTTACATATGTCTCAAACATACAAAGCTACCCTAGTGTACAAAGGTACTGAACTGTTTTTGTTATTAGATATTTTTACTATTATGTTACAGTATTGTATAAACTGTTTGAAGTTGTTTTAACACTTCTGGACCAGCGCGGTTGAAATATTGACTTACATTGATGGACAGGGTCAGGAGCCAATGCTCACACAGCTCTGCTATCATAGGGACGGCAGAGAGAGGTACCAGCAGCGATGGGAGAGTGGTGTGACCGGCGGATCATTGTGGCAATTTGTCAGTAAGCACCTTTTACCGTACCAGCAGTCTCTGGTCCTTAAGGGGGCAGTGACTGCTGGTACGGAAGTAGTTAAATCACATTAAAGTGGCCTGAGCAGCAGTTTTTTACTTTTTAAAAAACAACCCCCCCCCATAATGGTTTGTAATGGTGTGTGCCGCTGGAGGTGCGGGAGCTGGGGGGTGCACCATTACTTACCTATGGGGTGCTGCTCCTCTGGTTCCTGGCCCGTTCTGGATTCTCCATCTTCTGAAGCCAACCTCAGCTTTTGTCAGCATTTGTAATTCTTGTCTGGAGTCACACACGCACGCTGCAATGCATGCTGGGAGATGTAGTGTGGGAGATAAGGTGAGAAAATATCTCCTGGGAGTAATCTTAGGAAAAAAAGTAAATTGAATTAGGGGCCATAACTACAAACTGAACTGACAGATGGCAAGTTTGGATTTCCAGAGGGCAGAGCGGCACATGGAGAAGAGGTGGGGCTGCATATTTAAGTAAGGGGTGTGCCAGCACACACAGACTAACAACAGGCAAGCTCTGTGCTCCGTGAGTCAGGCAGAAGCAGCAGGGAGAGGGAGAGACTGAAAGGATCAGCGAAGTATAGAGCTGATGCTTCGCTCCTACAGTCTGCTGGCCTGAATCACATGATTCAGTCTGCTTCATGGTACTGCCACCCCTGAGCAGATACTTTACATTTTTAATGTAAAAAAAAATTATTATTATACAAATGATGCATGAAATGAATTTGTTATAACACAGTGCTAATAAATACAGTCATAATGGTAATAATCTAAGTGGCAGTGATAATAGGAAAAGCAGGACATAAACTACCCAGGAAGATCAATGAACTATCAATAAACACTAGTCAATACAATAATGTGCCAAATAATCATATCAAAATTTATTGAGGAAATTGCTAAAGATATTAAAAACACATGGGATGGCCACCCCGTCACAATTCATCCATCCAGGCAGTCCACATGCAGTCACATACGTACGCCGGCATCTACCTCTACAACTAAAGTTAATGATCCAATGAGCGTCAGCAATGAAGAGAAAGCATCAGTTCTTATGAGATCAAAACTCTTGTAAATTTGTTGTCATCAGAGTAAAGTGAAGACTGGCATAAGTGTACAGGCTGATAAGGACAGTCACAATGTCACAGCAGAAGTGATGCTTAGACAGCTGCAGCGTGAGCACATATAGCACATGTAGCAAGCACCCATCAGCAGTAGTTCACACTGTAAAAGCGCAGCACAGCGCAGCAAACAGACAGCGTGATAAGTGTCAAGCGTGGCTTAGCTCACCAGATCCATAGAAGCCCACTGTAAACGGACTGTCGATTCGTCTCAACCTGGCGGTGTAACAAGCCGGATGTATATGATCCTCGTGTGCTTCCTGTAATTTGAGGAGCGCGGCTGTACTGAGAGTCCAAGCAGTGTGGTTGGTAGTCAGCTCACCCGGGCAGCATGCATGGCCAGGTGGCCCTCGGACAGACCAGTGGTCACCGGCTAGATGGAGATCGGGACGGCGTGGCGTCCCATGCAGGAAACGTGCGGCTCCCCCGCTCAGAGGAGCCAAAAACCAAACCAAAACAAAAACTAAAGAAGGGCCCTGCGTGGAGAGCACAGCTAGTGCGTCACCACAACCGCCTATATGCACCGGCTCACCGTGAACGCACACACACACAACAATCAACAAGTCTCCATCATGCTAATTATGTAAGTTATGATTTACGTTAAGTAATCACAGATAAATTGACCGCAAGAAATAATAGCCCATAAACATACAAAAAGCTGGGACCCGATAGTACATCAGGTAGACTTATATGGCAAAGAGGCCCAAAAGCAACTGTCCCAATGTAAGGGACGCCATGCAAAGGGACAAGGGGCTAACAAGTGGGAGAAGAGGATTGTTGCAGCAAAACACCATGCCATCGCATACGACAGAGATCACGCACTCAAACCAGCACAAAGAGATGCATAATGGTCATAATGGTCCTTGCACATTAGCTCTGACTTTGTGCTGTATGCAGGTACAAAGGCTTGAGTGATCTTTTTCCTGTAACAATTTCACTAGTCTAGTAGGTGCCGCAGCACTTATGAGTCAGTTGTAATAATTCTTTCCTGTAAGCCAATCAGAGCACTAGCCTGTCTCCACTGTGCTATGACTAAATTGATAGTTACTGAATTACATCATTAGGTCAGTAGAAAAATAAACTGCTATACGTGATGCAGAATATTTACTGTTAAGATAACTGGTTATGACCCATTACATCATAAGCGGCCTTATCTGAAGAAAAAAAAATCGGCAAAAATATAAATCTTGCATTTAGCCTAAGGTTATGCTTTATATGCGCTGTAAGCAGTGCCTTCATATTACATCAAGCTGTCAGTGGGGGGTGTTTGTACTGAGTAGAAGGGAGCCTAGGGCTGGACTGAGTCACTCCTTTGGTCTCTACCCTTCCACGGCAAGATTAAAGGGGCACTATGGCGAAGAATTTTAAAATTTAAAATATGTGCAAACATAGACAAAAAAGAAGTATGTTTCTTTCAGAGTAAAATGACCCTTACTTTTCTCCTATGTTGCTGTCACTTACAGTAGGTAGTAGAAATCTGACAGAAGCGGCAGGTTTTGGGCTAGTGTATCTCTTCATGGGAGATTCTCAGCAAGTCTTTTAATCTTTATAAAGATATTCCCTAAAAAGGATTTAAACAATGATGCTGGCCAGCTTCCCTGCTCGCTACATAGTTTTTGGGCAGTTGGAGAGAGCAACTGCCATTCACTAAGTGCTTTCAAAAATAAATAAATCCCTGAGAATCTCCCCATGAAGAGATGGACTAGTAAAAAACCTGTCGCTTCTGTCAGATTTCAACTAACGACTGTAAGTGACAGCAACATAGGAGAAAAGTACTATATGGCTCATTTTACTCTGGAAAAAAGTACTTCTTATTTGTTTATGTTTGCACATATTTTAAATTTCTCGCCATAGTGCCCCTTTAAGGCCTCTTTTCCACAGGCAGTTCGATTGTGTGCTCAGCAAGCAGTTGCCAGGCAGCAGTGAGCAGTTGCCAGGCAGCAGTGAGCAGTTACCAGGCAGCAGTGAGCAGATGTGAGAGTTTGAAAAGCATTTCACTGCCTATCAAATGCTCACGGAACAGACATCTAATGTAGACATTTAGACCAAAGCTCTGGTACTTGCAGACATTGGAAGAAGATCATTATTATTCAATTAAAGCCCAACAACAGGCAAACAGCCAACTACTACGGAAAGATGCTGGCGCTATATAAAAAAAATAATAATAATAACACAGATAAAGTATAGTGCATGCGATTAGCATATAGTATGCGAGAATAAGGAGCTTGGTGTGTGATTTTAAAATGCACATAAAATGCACACCAATGTGATTTTTGCATGGTCCATAAACTTACATAATGTGCGCTTTTACATGCGTTTTCCACTATACAGAAAACGCATGCAATTCTAATACATGTGCTGCATCCCAATGTGATTCAGCACTGGCACGCCACAAAAATGCGGGTTCGCTCTACTGCACAGGTGCAAGATATCTGCACCTGCTCAGAACAGCAGACCAATTGGGCTCGGCTATTTCCGGCGGAGCCCAAACAGAAAGCCGCAAGTGCCCTTGTGGGAGACCTGTCACAGTTTTGTTATGGTTCTTGAATCTGCACCAATTTTCCAATGCTGGATTAGGCTGGCCGAAAAGGATGGGAGAAGCCTCTTTAGGATCAGGGCGCAACAATAGGCCCTGCAAGGGATGCAGCCGCAGGGGGGCCCAGAAGCCATAGGGAGGCCAGTCCTGAGAGACTGACAACTAAGGGCAAGGAGAGAAAAAACTTTCTGCTCTCTACACAATTGTTCTAATGACTGCATCGTCTCAGCCACTGATAACAACTCATACAAAGTTTTGTAGACAAAGATTTGTAGACAGTCCCTATTCAGTGTGTAGGGGAGGGGGCTCCATCCAAAGTTTTGCAGGGAGGCCCAGTGATTTCTAGTTATTCCCCTGTTTAGGATACAGAGGCTTCCCCTTCCCACGGTAAATACCACCTAGGGGCAGTTTTTTAATTAAAGGTTTACTTTAACGTTTATGTTTAAACTTGCCATTAATGGAATTACAGGGAGTGCAGAATTATTAGGCAAATGAGTATTTTGACCACATCATCCTCTTTGTGCATGTTGTCTTACTCCAAGCTGTATAGGCTCGAAAGCCTACTACCAATTAAGCATATTAGGTGATGTGCATCTCTGTAATGAGAAGGGGTGTGGTCTAATGACATCAACACCCTATATCAGGTGTGCATAATTATTAGGCAACTTCCTTTGCTTTGGCAAAATGGGTCAAAAGAAGGACTTGACATGCTCAGAAAAGTCAAACATTGTGAGATATCTTGCAAAGGGATGCAACACTCTTAAAATTGTAAAGCTTCTGAAGTGTGATCATCGAACAATCAAGCGTTTCATTCAAAATAGTCAACAGGGTCGCAAGAAGCGTTTGGAAAAACCAAGGCGCAAAATAACTGCCCATGAACTGAGTAAAGTCAAGCGTGCAGCTGCCAAGATGCCACTTGCCACCAGTTTGGCCATATTTCAGAGCTGCAACATCACTGGAGTGCCCAAAAGCACAAGGTGTGCAATACTCAGAGACATGGCCAAGGTAAGAAAGGCTGAAAGACGACCACCACTGAACAAGACACACAAGCTGAAACGGCAAGACTGGGCCAAGAAACATCTCAAGACTGATTTTTCTGAGGTTTTATGGACTGATGAAATGAGAGTGAGTCTTGATGGGCCAGATGGATGGGCCCGTGGCTGGATTGGTAAAGGGCAGAGAGCTCCAGTTCGACTCAGACGCTAGCAAGGTGGAGGTGGAGTACTGGTTTGGGCTGGCATCATCAAAGATGAGCTTGTGGGGCCTTTTCGGGTTGAGGATGGAGTCAAGCTCAACTCCCAGTCCTACTGCCAGTTTCTGGAAGACACCTTCTTCAAGCAGTGGTACAGGAAGAAGTCTGCATCCTTCAAGAAAAACATGATTTTCATGCAGGATAATGCTCCATCACACGCGTCCAAGTACTCCACAGCGTGGCTGGCAATAAAGGGTATAAAAGAAGAAAAACTAATGACATGGTCTCCTTGTTCACCTGATCTGAACCCCATTGAGAACCTGCGGTCCATCATAAAATGTGAGATTTACAAGGAGGGAAAACAGTACACCTCTCTGAACAGTGCCTGGGAGGCTGTGGTTGCTGCTACACGCAATGTTGATGGTGAACAGATCAAAACACTGACAGACTCCATGGATGGCAGGTGTTTGAGTGTCCTTGCAAAGAAAGGTGGCTATATTAGTCACAGATTTGTTTTTGTTTTGTTTTTGAATGTCAGAAATGTATGAATGTTGTGAATGTTGAGATGTTATATTGGTTTTACGGTAAAAATAAATAATTGAAATGGGTATATATTTGTTTTTTGTTAAGTTGCCTAATAATTATGCACAGTAATAGTCACCTGCACACACAGATATCCCCCTAAAATAGCTAAAACTAAAAACAAACTAAAAACTACTTTCAAAAATATTCAGCTTTGATATTAATGAGTTTTTTGGGTTCATTGAGAACATGGTTGTTGTTCAATAATAAAATTATTCCTCAAAAATACCACTTGCCTAATAATTCTGCACTCCCTGTAGTAATTCAGGCCTATTATAAATTTAGACAGTTAGTTCTTTCACAACTCTGAGGAGCAATGTGTTGAATAACCGAAGTCAACCAATCGCATATCTGCTTTTTAACAGTCTGGAACAGGCATATCGTTGAAAGCTGATTGGCTGCTGTTGATTACAAAATACCACAGCAGTTTGCACAGCACCTGGGTGCATCATTCATTCTAGTATCACCACAAACCAATGATATTTTCCGTAAACTCACTCTTCATTATTCTGAAAATGTAAAATAACAGGTAGGTCATGGCTCATTTTTCTAAGCTTATGAAATTGCTTCCAGAGTAAAATGGCAACAAAACAAGCCTAATATGTTAATCCCAGAACACAATTATGAAAACACGTTAAATCTACTAAAATGGGCTCTGCAATCCTTGACGTTCTATTATTAATATCAACTCTAATCATGTAATCCGCTTGGTTTGGAGCACCCGGAAAAAATATTAAGAGTTGAGCAAATTTGCAACAGCAATTACAGACCTTTCACAATCAGAGGCTATTCAGCCTCATTGTTGGCAGTGCTTAGCTATTTGGTGATTTTTCAGCTGGTATAAAAGGCAGACAAAAGCCAGAAAATTACCTCCTGTGCATTTATCTGTGTATCCGATGTTGCTCTGATCTAGATCTATATTAAATAATACATTTATCCTGCATAAAGCTGATGCAGAGTCTGTAATACTGCAATATTTTCCTCAGACAAAAATTTTGAAACTAAACCTGTGTATTCTTTTAAAGGGAAACCTGAAGAGGAATACGGGGACTGCCATCTTCATTCTCTAATAAACAATACCGGTTGCTTAACTTCTGTGCTGATGCTCTGCTTCTAATACAAAAAGTCACTAGCCCAGAATGAGTATGCAGATCACATGCTTTGACTTTGGTCAGACTCCACAGGCTGCATGTTTGTTGCGTCGGATTCGGAAATTGGCAATTCCGATCATCACTAATAAAAACCAATACTGACCACAATTCACTAAGCTTAGCTCCTGTTTTTAAAAATGATTCTGAACTATTTTTCCTGTTAGCACCTTGGTGATAAATGATTTAGTATTCACTAAGCAATTTACCTCATGCACTGTTTAAGTTATGGATTCATTCCTTAACTTAAGGATTCAATTCTTAAAGGATACCCAAACCGAACTGGCCTATTTAAATGGAGGCTACAGAGATGTGTGTCCATGAGTGCAGAGGCTGACCCGGACGCACTTGTAACGATGAGGTGTTGCAACTCAGGCGTCTGATTATTGTGTGATCTGCAGAATCACCAATAATGCAGACTCTATACCTGATTTTGTGGTGATCTGCAGTATCACCAATAATGCCAGTATAGATGAGAGGACACAGAAGTGTAGTGTTTGGTGAAACAGTATCAAGGATAGACTGACCTCTCCAGAGGAGCTGGGAGGTCTATCAACAACAACAACTGAGACGTAAGACCAGACCTCACTAGGAACTGGTGGGGTCTAACTGAAGTAGAATTATAAATAATAGACTTTACCAGAGGAGCTGGTAAAGTACTAACAACAAGGGTGTCAGTAAAGTTTGACTAAACCTTACCAGAGGAGCTGGTAAGGTACTATCAACACCGGCAACTGTATAGTTTAACTAGACCTTACCAGAGGGGCTGGCAAGGTACTATCAGTCACAGGAGCTGTATAACTACAACTGAACCTCACCAGAGGAGCTGGTGGGTATAGTCAAAGAGCACCTCACCAGTGGCAAGGGCCCAGTGGTGAGTAGAGAGGTCAGACAGGCAAGGTTCGGCAACAGAGAGGCGAATACAGTACAAAAACGAGAGGCAGAAGAATAGTGAGTTATCAGGCAGAGGTTCAGCAACTAAGTCAGATAGGCAGAAGTACAGAAACGATAAGCAATAGCAAGGTCAGAGTATAGCCAGAATCATACACAGGTAATCAGTAATACAATATAACAATAATCCTAGTCTTGTGTGAAATCCCTGGTTTCCTCCCAGATCAAAGCACACCGGATACTAGTCTAAGGTCTGAGCGCTAACACGAGTGTATTCGCAACAGCAGACAAGTTGCCAATGACCAGTGAAGGCTTAAGAAACCGAGGAGACCTCACAGCCGCGCCCCTTACCAATCAGCCAATACGAGCGGCGTGAGTCACCTCTGACGTCAGCCGACCGGCAGGTCAGCTGACGCGCCTTCTTCCAGCATAAAGGTCGTCTCCGCGCGCGCCCGCGCGATACAGCGACCCTATGAGCAAGAGACAGTAGCGTCGGATTAGACCTGTGAACAGGGAACAAAGGCGGCTGCGGGTATACCCTGCGTGTCCGCAGCCGCCATAGTTGCAGATGTTACAGTACTTGGCTGCACTGTATGTCCGATCCACCCTAAACTTAATTACTTACATATTCTCTGGTTGCATACAGATATACAGGATGTGTCCATGTGCTATATCAGTAATAATAATAAATGGCATTCTTAATTACAGATTCGGATAGTATAAACTATGTCACACCCCTAATGCATACATATGACATTCCAACCCACACCCTAAATCAGAGATGATATCTCTTGAATCTGTTTCATTAATTAATTTAACTCCTGACTCTTAGTTTGTTTTACAAAGATATTTGAGAAGTGTCAGGGAACATACAGTATACAGGGGTGTAAGTACAAGTACACATTATGAGGTCTCCCTGTGAAATGTTGATCCCTATCAAAACATCACATGTTCCTGCCATCCCGTGGTGACCTCTGGGGTAAAATGACAAGTGTTGCCTTCAAAGTTACACCACCGCCAATATATTATGTACACAAATGGTTGTTTTCATAAAGATGAGCCAAGTTGTGGTCTAGAATCCCACACTGATCTTTAAAGAAAATCGGTAAGAAAAACAAAACATCTGGGGGAAATTTACCTTGGGAGGGGGAAGCCTCTGGATCCTAATGAGGCTTTCCCATCCTCCTCCGTCCTGGCGAACCAACGGGAGCAGGAAAAAATGGTGCACAGCTCCGTCTGACCATTATGGTGCCGTCATTCAATTAAATTTAAAACACTATTTACCGTTTGTAATTGTAACAGGCATGGTCATTGCTATGCTGCAGAGAGAAAAACTTCATTTGCAGTGAAATTCTGTCATAACACAGCAGTAAGGAAACGGGCTAGTGTAATAATAGCAGGATCAAATCTTGTCAATGATACTTTTTTTATTATTGCTATCTATCAAGTAATAAAAGATTAGTTTAAAAATACTTCTATGAAGTAGAAGTTTTGTGCTGTAAACATCGCATGTGCCGTAATGTATGCACGGGCAGGTAACAAAAACTGTACTATTGTATTATTACTGTAACGTTTTTAAACAAGCGGTGGGAACGCAGAATCAGGAGACAAGGAATTAGTGGCTGCAAACTGACGAAAAATAGTGGTAGTGATAAGTCAAAGATAAGTATTTTCTCATTGACTAATCATCGCTATTTTTCGTCAGTTTGCAGCCACTAGTTCCTTCCTTGTCCCTTATCCTGATTCTGCATTTTCACTCCTTGTTTAAAAACGTTCCAATAATATATTAATAGTGCAGTTTGTGTTAATTGCCCTTGCATACCAGTATGTTATGCATTTGTGATATTGACAGCACAAAACTATTAATTTTTTTAAATAATGTTTTTCTTTTATTATTCTATAGATAACAGCGTATCTCTATTAAATAAAAAAGAGTAGTATTGACCAGATTCGAACCATTGTGCTAAACTTTCTCTGAAGAAAGTTTCTTTGACAAAACTTAAGTACTGGTCATGATAGTGTTTCTGAGTTGAACTGCATTAAAACCAAATATCTCTCTGTATACTCACAGCCGACACTGCCATGATATATACAGAAATCAATGTGCAGCCTTGTTGTTCTTTGGCAGCTTTACATTCTGGAAATGTATAGCACCAAAGGTTTGTTTACATTTGTTTCAAATAGTCTTTAATTAATATATAGATAGCAATGCATCTCTTCCATGTCAGCTGCTGTGATCTGACAAACTCTGTTAATGTATACTGCCGTATAATACTAAGCAGGTGAATACAAGCACCTGGTGGAAGTATCCAAACACAAGGCTACTAAATGCTTTCTGAACCTATCCACCAATAAGGCGGTGTGTGTGTGTGTGTGTGTGTGTGTGTGTGTGTGGGGGGGGGGGGGGTTGGGGGGGGGAGGGACCCACAATCACTTCTCTACTCCATCTTACAATTGGACCCAATGCTCCCACCTCCGAGACCTTCGGGTCCAATTAGAATTGGGAGCAGAGAAGTGAGTAGCGCTGTTTGGCGGTTCAGGGGCAGCGCCGCCTGCCTGATTGGTGGATAGGTTCAGAAAGCGTTTTGTAGCCTCCTTTGTGGATACGTCGATCAGATCCTTATATTCCTCTGTGTAGTATAATACTCCAGGTAAGGGGCAGAGGACAGACACCGGGGACAAAATCGGACATGGGGGGAGAGAGGGAACACAGTTGAATATGCTGGCAGCAACTATATAATGAGGGGGGATGGCTCTCTGGGCGCTGCTGTTTTAACATTAAAACGCAAAATAGCATTTTACACACTAGCGGCGGCTTTATGCGCCATTTATTCCCTGCGCCATTTTTGTCTGTATGCGATCCAACGCTGTAAGGCCTCTAACACCAGGGAGGTAAATATCTACCTACCATAATCCAGCACAGGCGCAGAAGCGGCTTTCCGATCGGGCTCAGGGGAAATAGCCGAGTCCGATTGGGTCTGCTCTACCACACGAATCGTGCCTGCGCAGTAGAACAGAGCTAATCAGGCACGCCTATTTCTGCCTAAGCTGATCGGAAAGCCGCTACTGTGCCTGCGCTGGAGCCAGGGAAGGTAAATATTGCAGGCGCTACTGTTGGCTGTGGTTTTGGGGGCTTCCAGCTGCTGGATAGCTGGGATGGAGGGGGATAGGGGAAGCCTCATTAGGATCCAGAGGCTTCCCTCTGCCAAGTCTATTTCCGCCAAGTTTATTTCCTTCCAAACAGTACGAGTTGCCTGGCAGTCCTGCTGATCTCTGGTATATCTATAGTTTCTGAATCATACACCGTAACCACTTGAGGCCCACATTTTTAACCCCCCTAAAGACCAAACCATTTTTCTGCAAGTAGGCCACTGCAGCTTTAAGGCCTCGCTGCAGGGCCGCACAACTCAGCACACAAGTGATTCCCCCCCCCCCCCTCCTTTTCTCCCGACCAACAGAGCTATCTGTTGATGGGGTCTGATCGCTCCCCCAGTGTTTATTTTATTTTTTTAATAAATACTTACTGTATTTATTTTTTAATAAATTTGCTTATTTATTTATTTTTTTACCTCCGTCCCTCCAGTCAGCCAATGGCGGCGATAAGCTGTCATAGGCTTCAGCCTATGAGAGCCGATTGCTCTCCTGTGTCCCAGGGGGATAGCCATGTCACATGGCTGTCCCCAGTACAACCCTGCTGTAGATTGCATCGCTGTACAATGTAGACGGCGATCGCCACTAGGAGACTGAAAGCGGAGCTCCGCCTTCCAAGTGGAGATGCGCGCGCATCGGCGTGCGAACTCCTGCTAGCCATGTTGCAGGGGATAGGGGGCATGGACACAGCAGGCAAAAGCAGGATCACTAGTGTAGGATCCTTACACTTCTCTGCCAGTAACAAAACCTGCTCCACCATCCATTCTGCTCCACTGATTCGCATATAAGCCGAGGGGGTAACTTCTGTGCTGAAAAATTAGGCTTATACGAATATATAAGGTATTTTATTATAAACACATAAAACATAATTAAGAAAATTTGCATTACAGCTAGAACAGACACAAGCTATCACAGTAATAAGTGTTACATACAATAACAATTTATCATACAATTTTTCGATTTCTTCCCTGTATGGGGGGCTGTTGAACGGAATTCATAAAGCCAGTACCTATTCAATAATGAGTCCTTGGGCAAGACTCCCTACCGAGTGCGCCCTTAGTGGCTGCAGCTCTCAAGCGCTTTGAATCCGACAAGAGAAAAGCGCTATGTAAATGTTAGGATTAATAATTATCAGCATTATTATCTTTTTAGCATCAGTAGTGTCTGAATCCCCCACCTGAAACAAGCATGTGGCTAATCCAGTCGGACTTCAGTCAAAAACATATGATCTGTATGCTTATTCCGGGTCCATGACTATAAGTATTTGAGGTCGAGGATCAGCATTCCTGTTGGTTCGCGCATGCATGCATGTGCACACTTACTGCGTCGCCCATTGACTTGCATTACTGCGTAACCCGTGTGGTAGCCATGGATCATGTGGTAACGCGCTGAAGCCTTTGCATCAGCATTGCAGAAATGTAGATACTTCCTTCGTACCGCATTGTGTATGAAGTCTGCAAGTCTCCATAGACTTGCATAGCCCTTGTGCTGGGAAAGAGGCAGAGAAGAGTAACGCTGTGTGACACAGAATGTAAGTGTGCAAGAGAAACCGTGACCAAGAATTGAACTTCATCCCAATCAGTAGCCGATACCCCCTTTCCCATGAGAAATCTTTTCCTTTTCTGAAACGGATCATCAGGGGGCTCTGTATGGCTGATATTGTGGTGAACCCCCTCCACAGTGTGATGTCAGGTCCATGGTTCTGACATCACACTGTGGGAGCCTTGCTGCATTGTGGGAAATAACAGCTGTTTACAGCCGTTTCAAACTGCCCAAAAAGCAAGCAGCATTTCCTTCCACTGACATCACCTGTCAGCAGTAAAAATGTCACCATGTGGTAAATGTCGAAATGTAAATTAGGGAGAGGAAAAATTTTGGGCAAACACTGACTAATTTAGATATAATTAATGTGAAAATGAAGCAATTATTTTATTACATTATTTTGACTGGAGTTCCTCTTAACAAAAATGAAAACAGAAATAGTTTAATCTTGCCAGCAATGAAGGGCCTGAACCAGGTTGTGCAAACAAACAATTATGCAAAGTAAAGCAATGTAATTAACAGATCAGCCCCACCATGTCAAGGACCCTGCTGGAATTAAAGGACCATGCTGGAATTAAAGGACCACTATTGCAAAAATTTGTAAATTGTAAAATACATGTGTATGCATATATAAAATGTGCATTTGTTCCTGAGTAAAATGCACTATAAATTACTTTTTCATATGTTACAGAAGGTTGTAAAAATCTGACAAAACTGCCAGGTTTTGGGGGTTTATATGAAAAGGGCGCCTGTAAAAACGGGAGCCTGGTGGAGCCCATATATACCAACTTCGGCTACAAAAAAGGCGCCTGGTGTAGCCCATATAAAAACTTCGGCTACAAAAAAAAGGTGCCTGGTGTAGCCCATATAAAAACTTAAGCTACAAAAAAACTCCGGGATGTGTTAATTACTATTCCCCCTCCAGGCCGCCATGGATAGTGGAGGAATGAAATAATTCGGCTTCCAGCACTTGCAGAGGCGTATCTAGAGGGGTGCAGGCATGGCTCATGCCATGGGCGCCACAGCACCATGGGCGCCAAGCTGCTCCTGTGCTGTGTCCTATGCCTGCCCCTGTGCAGCGCCCCCATGCCTCCACATTACTCAAATCAGATTAATTATTATTATCTGGGGAACATGGCTACTTAATTTATATATGTAGGATGCACTTGGCTTAGTGTTAGAAAACAGGACAGAGAGGGAATAAGAAGTAACTCCGGAAAAGTAACTTCAGCAATATCTCGAGCCAAAAAACACAGGCAATCATAACACATGTACGCGAGAAAGGATGCTGTTTTTAGAGGGGAAGGGGGCTCTAATGGGGGCATATTTTCAGTGTTTGCCATGGGCTCTATATTACCCAGCTACGCCCCTGAGCACTTGTAGCCCATATAAAAACTTCGGCTACAAAAATACTCCGGGATGTGTTAATTACTATTACCCCTCCAGGCCGCCATGGATAGTGGGGGAATTAAATAATTCGGCTTCCAGCGCTTGTAGCCCATATAAAAACTTAGGCTACAAAAAAGGCGCCTGGTGTAGCCCATATAAAAACTTCGGCTACAAAAAAAAGGCAATAATATGGGCTACAAAGGTGCACCCTACTGTAGCCGAAAACCTAGTAGCCGAAAAAATATGAGCTACAAAGGGGCGCCCTACTGTAGCCGAAAACCTTGTACTCGAAAAAATATGGGCTACAAAGGGGAGCCCGCTTGTAGCCTATATCAAAACTCGGGCGCCCTTTTCTACACCTTGTAGCCCATATTTCCAGAAATAACATTGATGTCTATGGCGGCGCCCAGGGCCGGCCCTAGACTATTTGCCGCCTGAGGCAAAAAAAAAAATTTCCGCCGGGTGGGGGGCGCGCTCTGGGGGGCCGCCAAGCTGGAGGGGTAGCTGGCAGGACGGGGGTATTGGGCCTAGCGGCGGGGAGGGGGTCGTACCCCCCCCTCCCTCGCCTGGGTCCCCCGAACTGCGCTACCCTCCAGCCTTAAATACAAGCAGCCGCTATGTGTAAGAGGAACGGGCGGGGAGGACACTCACCTCTTCCCAGCGTGCGCTCCACTGACGTCACTTCCTGCAGCGTTGCAGGAAGTGACGTCAGTGGAACGCACGCTTGGAACGAGGAAGAGGTGAGTCCTCCCCGCCCGTGCCTCTTACACATAGCGGCTGCTTGTATTTAAGGCTGGAGGGGAGCGGAGCACGGGGGACCCAGGCGAGGGAGGGGGGGGGTCCGACCCCCCTCCCCGCCGCTAGGCCCAATACCCCCGTCCTGCCAGCTACCCCTCCAGCTCGGCGGCCGGCTCCCCGCACCCACGGACGGGCGGGTGCCGCCCCTGGAATTTTGCCGCCTGAGGCAAAAGTTTCACCCCGCCTCATGAGCGGGCCGGCCCTGGCGGCGCCCTTTTCATACAGGCAGCTCAGGCGCCCTTTTCATCCGATACCGGTTTGGGAATAGTACATCTCCTTGTGGGGGATTCTCAGGGTTTTCTATATTTTCAAAAGCATTTACTGCACAGAAATTGCTATTCCAAATGCCAGAATACTGTGTGAGTGAGGCCTCTTTCAGACGGACACTGGATTGTGCACTTGCCGAGCACTTCAATCTCTATCTGCCACCAGAGCAATTTGGGTGCAATTTACATTCAGCCATAATTGCAGCGGTAGTATCACTACACGTGTCAAGCGCTGAGAAATACGTGGTGTTACTGGGCGGCAGAGGACCACGACTATCGCCACGCTCAGATCTGACTTAGGGCGGGGAAAGGGGGGGGGCGGTTCCCCAGTGCTAAAAATTGCCCGGCCAGGGCAAAAGAGGAGCTAAAAGGCGGGAAATTCACCGCCTGCCAGCTGCCTATGTGAAAGGGACCTAAGGAGGCTGGCCTAAGGGGGCTGCTTTTGTTAACAATAAAGTAAAAACAAGAATACACAATGAGGAATTGGACTTGTCCAAACCCTGTCAGATATATATGGTGCATTTTACTCTGGAACAAATGTACATCTTAGATGTATGTGTGTAAAAGTATATTATATTTTCCAATTGTTGGGCGATAGTGGTTCTTTAAGACCAGCTGAAATATTAATAACATAAGATCTGTGCTTGATATCATTCAGATAATTGTTTTAATAAGGTGGGGAAGAACCTCTTTGACGTGAGAGAAGCAAATGCTGGCATGTGACTCAATATAAGAGAAAAAAACTAGATTATATCGACTAGCCCTAGGAAAGTTAGGAAGCAAAAGCAGAGAAACTGTAGATGACCGCAGCAGTAAAATTAAATGAAGCTTGTTAAAAGAAAATCTGGACAAACTTGTTACTGCTGCTGATCTACTTTCCATGCCGAAGGGCATATCAGGCAGCTGATTCTGGTTGTTTTTTAAGCAACTCTTGATTGTTACATGGTTAGGTGCCAGCTGTGTGCCCAACCCTCCCATTTCCTCAGCATGGGTTTAGGATCTGCCAATACAAAGAAGGAAATTCAGACTAGAGCCAGCGTTATCAATTACAGTACAGGTAGTCCCCGGTTAACGAACGAGATAGGGACTATAGGTTTGTTCTTAACCTGAATCTGTTCTTAGGTCAGAACATTGTGCCATCTCTGTCCCCTGTACCTCCTCTGTGCCCCCTTGTGCCTCCAGTGTCCCCCTCTGTGTCACTTCTGCCCCCTGTACCTGTTTATGTAACGATTGTGGAACTTTCTCCGTGATCAGCGCACAACGCGTGCGCTGACACGGCGGAAATCCTCCACAAGCGTGTAATTGCAGGCACCCAGCAAAAGGTGCTACGCACCTGTAGAACGAAATTCCTGTCGGCAGATGGCGCTGGGGAGTGAAGAGGAACCAATCCTCTGTACCTCCACAAATGTCAGACAGGAATTGTACGAAGCGCAGAACGCAATCGCAAGAGAGTCGATTGCGAATGAGAACGAGCAAAGGGACAGGTTGTATGTGTGTGCGCCAATCCAGTCGCCACCCCGCGACCGTGCACACACAACAGCAGATATGAAATAGGAACGCGATCGCGAGAGGTGCAATCGCCAGACGTGACACAAGGCAGATCAGAATAGAATACGAGGGTAGCAAAGGCACAGCAAATAATACAATGAGAAGATGCGGAAAATAACAAACGCTAGCTAACCGCGAACACCGCACTCATTCGCAACAGTGCACGCGGTTATGCGCGGTCTCCACGTGATAAGCACAATAGAGACAAGCACGCCTAACTAACCTTCGACAGACAAACATGAAACATAGGACGCGAACGCTTGCTTAACGGTTACCTCACCGAGCCTCCAGCAAGCGGTCGTAGCAGACAAGACCGACACACGAAAACAGGGACAAGCGAGAGATAGGATCCACAGCACTAGCGAAAAGTGGCTAGCGCGATCCAGGTACAGGGTAGCAGAACAGAAGGATCCACAGCACTAGCGAAAAGTGGCTAGCTCGATCCCAGGAGACAGAACAGAAGGATCCACAGCGCTAGCGAAAAGTGGCTAGCGCGATCCCAGGAGACAGAACAGAAGGATCCACAGCGCTAGCGAAAAGTGGCTATCGCGATCCAGAGAGGCAGAACAGAAGAGATAGCTGGTAGCAACCGCTGCACCAGCTATGCTCCAAGAACAGAGATCAGAACGACTTCCTATCGACCACCGCTGGGACAGGACAATCGCAACAGACAAACAAAACAGATAAACAATCCTAACTGCACTAGGGAAATCTGCCTAGCACAGTTTCCAGGAATTACTCTAAGCTGATCTTCAAACAGAGAGTAAGGCTGACACCCCACCAGGAGTGTTACATAGGACGAAATCCTTATGAACAGCCAAGCATTGTGGGACACACATAGTACTTATAGTACACGCCTCCAATGAATGTGGCCAGGCAATTTGCATGACAACGTATGCAAATTCCTCAGCAAGCACAAGCTGCAAAACTGACAGAAGCTCTTCTTTCCAGAGTCCTGCAGCATGCAAATCTAAACAATGGTCAAAAAGCTGCCTGCCTGCACAGGCAGCTGAGCAAATCATCCCAGTTTATATAAGTTTAATCACCATTTTTTTTTGAATGTTATAAAGTCTTTTTTCTCAAAAACTAGTACAACAAGTCCAATTTGAACATTTTATTTTACTTGTTCCCACAGAATCCATGCCGTTCCTATCGGTGGGTCGTTCGTAAGTCAGGCATTCGTAAGTCCGGGACTACCTGTATAAAGGTACGCACCATTATACAGGTAGTCCCGGACTTACGAATGCCTGACTTACGAACTACTACTGTACAACCTTTGCTATCTCTGCAAGCAAAAATTCAATTTAAAATAATAATAAAAAAACTTTGACTATTTTCTCTAGGTCTCAGCGCTGCCGTTACAATAAAGGCAAAGGGGGCAATTGCCCCAGGGTCCCAAGCACTGCTGCCCCCCCCCAGGTCTCCCCCCAACTTGTGCTCCCTGGGACACCTGCACTGTCTTTGCAGCATAGCAACTCACCTGTCCCGGTGTGCTGCCCCATTTGGCCACATGCCCTGTCTTCTTCTCCGCGGGCAGCTTCTTCTCAATGACCCGTTGGCTCGTAATGACAAAGCAACATGCCCTGGGTAAAGGAGAACAGGCGCCCCTTTGAGGCTGAAGATGAGAATACACGGACTGATGGTGAATCACACTTTACAGGTAAGTTACTATGGTACCAAAAATGATGCAGGGAGCCCGGACCTCACAATTCCCTAAACCCATCTGTCTGGGGAGCAGTTGGGTTCAGAGAAGGCTCTCTACGGTACTTTTGCCCCAGGGCCCCATTGTCGCTTGAACCGGCCCTGCTAGGTATAACCCAACCACCCACAGAATGGTAAGTTTCCTCTAAAACAGCACAATTCAGTATAATTGTATAATTATACTCTCTTTATCTGCTGACACAAGACCCTAAAAGTGTACCTGTAGAAAATAAGTGCTCCAAATGGGTACTTACCCTAACTAGAGGGAACCCTCTGGTAAATCCAGAGGCTTCCTTGTCCTCCTCCACTGACGCATTCCAATGCAGCATCCTCCAGAAAAGTGCTGACAAACTGTTGTTGTACATGTACATTAACAAGGGTTTTCTCTTTTTTCCACCAAACAGCTACAGAGCAGGCGCAACACAGCTGCACTTTGGAGGTCCCATCCCTGGAATGGCAAGGTTGGGAGAGATGATGGAAGCCTCTGAAGTATCCAGAGTGCATAATAGCTATGTTGCGCTTTAGAAAGATAATTTAACTATTGACAGCCAAGGGTGGTCATTCACAAACAAATATGGACAGTAGACACAATGCCCGGTCCTATATTTGGTACCAAACATCCTAACGTTTTTACTTACCACAAGAAAATGTATGCGTGCATCAAACACCAAGTTTAAACCTAACAAATCTGGCTTTGCAAATTTGGCCTAATTGGCTTATCATAGGGCCCGTTTCCACTTGTGCAGTGTGAATCGCCGCGGTAAAAATTTGCATGCGGATGCGAATTTCGCATGCGGGTGTATGCGAATTTTCATGAAAATTCGCATGAATGACGCTGTATGCGAATTTAACCATGGCAGTGCCGGTGTGCATTTCCATTGATTTCCATGCGAATTCGCATGAAAATTCGCATACCAAAGCCGCAGGCGATTTCCCTATTAAATACATTAGCGGCGATTCGCATGCATTCCACACACAGGCGAATTCTGAGGGCTCTGCCGTGTAGAAAAATCCTGCACAGAAAAACGCTCAGGAAAACTGACAAGTGGAAACAGGCCCATCCACTTGTATTGGCTGTGCGAATCTGCATGCAGGAAACGCATGCAGAGTCGTGATAGTGGAAACGGGCCCATAAGGTATTGCTCATGCAAATATACATTTGCTTTCGCATGCCAAATTATGCAGTGTCAAAAAACAATTCCACAAAGCGGTTGCCCTGCGGGAATTAGTTCATGCTACATCACCACTATTCAGCAGCACCACGGGGAGGCTTTCCAATGCCCCCATACAACTGGGCCTTTCACTGCTTGGAAACCACAGCGGCACACCGGAGGGGGAGGCTGGGGGGGTGCAGGCGCCCCCCAGGCGTGGCCAGCGAAGGGGAGGGCCGCCCGCACCCACCTCCCAATATTACAAACAGGCACTTACCTTTATGTCCATTGCGTTCTGCTACATGAGCATAACTTGGGAGCACCACATGGAAAAGGAGTGAAGCATGGGCCACCCCAAGCTTTGGAGCTCAGGGCTGGCTTACACACAACAGTTCAGAGAGGAGGGGGGGGGGGGGAAGGACAAGCGCAGACAGCTCACTCCACCTAGAACAAGCCATCCATCACCTGCCTCCAAAGGAAACAACTATGGAAATACTTACCACAAGAAAATGTATGCATGCATCAAACACCACGTTTAACCCTAACAAATCTGGCTTTGCAAATTTGGCCCGTTTCACTCCTTTCCCACGTGGTGCTCCCAAGTTAAGCTCATGTAGGAGAACGCAATGGACGTTAAGGTAAGTGCCTGTTTTTAATATTGAGAGGTGGGTGCGGATGGCCCTCCCTGGCGCTGGTCACACTTGGGGGGTCACCTGCACCCCAGCCTCCCCCTCCAGGGTGCCGCTGTGGTTCCCAAGCAGTGAGAGGACTTGGGGCCCTGCGGCCCCCCGGTTGTATGGGGGCATTGGGAAGCCTCCCCATGGCGCTCCTGGATAGTGCTAATGTAGCATGAACTAATTCCCGCAGGCCAACCGCTTGCGTATTGGTTTTTGACCCTGCATAATTCCTTAATAAATTTATAAGCCCCTGATGAGATATCCGTGACGAAACCGGTAGGGCGGAGCTACGGCCAGAGAGGGACGAGACGCCAGGAACTTTCTAAGTCTTGATTTTATATTACACGCGCATTTCCATGGAAGTTTGTAAGTGCACTACTGTTACCTTTTAAATGATATTAAATGGTTTTATGCTTTGGAGGCCTTGTTTTAAGATTATTAAGGGTAAGAAGCAAGGAAGGCAGCCATTGCCCACCGGAATATCAGTAAACGCTTAGAGGTTGGCAGGTGGCTCTGTCACAGTGGTGGTGATTGTATCTAGGGCCACGTTCACAGAGGTGTATAATATTCAAGCTGACGGAGTTACACTATATATATATATATATATATATGTATGTTCATTCCCCTATGCATGCTGCTACGGGACTTTGAGGACTTAGGCCAGTAAGGAGGACCGTGGAGATGGTTTGAGTCCATACATGAGCGTTTTAAGCTGGCTGTCACCAATCAGCAATATAATCTGGTGAGCGCAATTGTTTACTCAATTTGATGGAGGAGTTGTGTGATATGCACTGGTTTACACCGATATTGGAGGCGGACTGTAGCAATTTGTGTATATAGATGCAAAGTGGAGATTTCAGAAGATACCTGGACTATTGAGTTGGACTCAGCTTCCAGTACATGCCTGCCATTTTTCATACTTCGTTCAGATCTGGTATCCTTTAACTACTTAAGTACCAGTGGTCTCTGTCCCCTTAACCACTTGAGGACTGCAGTGCTAAACCCCCCTAGTGACCAGGCCATTTTAAGCAAAGTTGGCCACTGCAGCTTTAAGGCCAAGCTGCAGGGCCGCACAACACAGCACACAAGTGATTCTCCCCCCCCCTTTTCTCCCCACCAACAGAGCTCTCTGTTGGTGGGGTCTGATCGCTCCCCCCATGTTTATTTTTTTTAGAATAAATATTATTGTTTGTTGTTTTTTGTAAAAAAAAAAACTGTTTCTTTCAATTTTTTCCCTCCCCACAGCCAGCCAATTATGGCGATCAGCTGTCATAGGCTTCTGCCTATGAGAGCCGATCGCTCTCTTGTCCCCCAGGGGGACAGCCGTGTCACACGGCTGTCCCCAGTGCAGCGCTGCTGCTGATCGCAGTGCTGCACCTTGTAAATAGATGGCGATCACGTCGTCTAACAGTGCAAAACAGAGCCCCAGGACTTTACGCCAATTGGCGTTAGGCGGTTCTGGGGCTGTCGCCGCGGCCACGCCCATTGGCGTAACGCGGTCGGCAGAAGGTTAAGGACCAGATACTGCTGGTACAATACCGACAGAATCCCGATGAATCGCTGCGCATACCTGCCGCAACCGCTCCACGCCAGGATCCTACTGACATCCACTCTGCCGTCTTTATGACGTCAGAGTCGTGTGAGCCAGTCAGGAGCCGCTATTATTGGCTCCTGACTGGGGGCGGCTATGGGAGCGGCTTACATTGATAGACACGGCCAGGAGCCAATGAAATCGGCTCCTGACCGACTCACATGGCTCTGCCGTCATAGAGACAGGCAGAGCCAGTGAGCTGCGGCGAGAGACGTTGGGTTTCAGCGGCGAGATCGGCGGGGAGCGACGAAAACGGCAGATGCGCGCTGCGGTGGTGATTGAAATCTGCGCCCTGCCAGCCAGGTAACCACCAAAACAGGGCATAGATTTCAATCACTGTGGTCCTCAAGTAGTTAATTACACTGAAAAAAGCAGTAAAGTAAAGACCTCATTTAATAAACATTGAGTGGGCCTGGCTATAAATATTATATATTTTTAACTATAAAAAAAAAGAAAGAAAAAACACATCGAAATTCTGTTTTTAGCACTATATGTAAACAAAAAAATATAATGCAATAATTAAAGTATAAAAAAGTTGCAATTTTCCTCAACATGTTGTGTTAAAAAGCAAAAACACAGAATTGCCATATGTTACCATTGTAAATAAAAACACTGGAGCAAAGTTTGTCTATTTTTAAAACAAACAGTATAATTATGGTGCTCTCATTTTATTATTATTTCCTCTCAATCATAAGCCCTGTGGGGTTAGTGAGTCAATATCCGTAATATCCCAACATTACATCCCCTGTCTTTTATTCTTGACATAATATTACGGTAATAAGTGCGCTGGATATAAAAACACGTTTATCTCCATCTCTTCACACAGTACTCTTCTCTGTATCTTTTGCATTTTCTGCTTCAGAGCTGCTGAAAACCTTTGGAGTAGTTCACAGGGAAATGGACTTGTTGTGACAGATTGGAGCCTGGCCTCTTTTGTTGCTGATTAGTGACCTGTGCACAATTTAACAATATGATTCAACATCTGTTGATTCAGTTAGGTTTGAGGAAGTTATTCGACTCAGCGGGACATTACTGTAAACAGGGCAGTGGCTCTGGATAGGCAGATTTGGGAGATGCAGCATCGCTGACACAAAATAAAGTAGTAGTAGCAGAGTATTGTACCATGTTAGCCATCAGTAAAAGCAGGAAGTTTTGAACCAGGATGACACCAGCGGTTCTGGATGTAAGCATGGCTTCAGGGGCATAAAGAAGTACAGTGGGATGTGAAAGTTTGGGAAACGTTGTTAAATGTCATGATTTTCCTGTATAAATCGTTGGATGTTACAATAAAAAATGTCAGTTCAATATATCAAATAGGAGACACACACAGTGATATTTGAGAAGTAAAATGAAGTTTATTGGATTTACAGAAAGTGTGCAATAGTTGTTTAACCCTCCTGGCGGTTTGTCAAAATCCGCCAGGGGGCAGCAAATACGTTTTTTTAAAAAAAAATAAATTATTTTTTCTTCATGTAGCGAGACGAGGTCTTGCTACATGATAGCCGCTCAGCGGCATCCCCCCAGCCCCTCCGATCGCCGCCGGCGATCGGAGATCAAGAGATCCCGTTCAAAGAACGGGATCTCCTGGAGAGCTTCCCCCGTCGCCATGGCGACGGAGCGGGATGACGTCACCGACGTCAAAGGGGACTCCGATCCACCCCACAGCGCTGCCAGGCACTGGTTGACCAGGCAGCGCACGGGGTCTGGGGGGGGGCAGCTGCGACGACGCGTATAGCGGCGGATCGGCGGCGATCAGGCACTGCACGCAGCTAGCAAAGTGCTAGCTGCGTGCAGCAAAAAAAAAATTATGCAAATCGGCCCAGCGGGGCCTGAGCGGTGCCTTCCGGCGGCATAGCCCGTGTTCAGCACGGGCTTACCGCCAGGGAGGTTAAACTAAATTAGAAAAAAATAAGTGAAATCAATATTTAGTAATTTCTCCTTTTGCAGAAATTACAGCCTCTAAATGCTTCCTGTAGGTTCCAATGAGTGTCTGGATGCTGGTTGAAGGTATTTTGGACCATTCCTCTTTACAAAACATCTCTAGTTCATCCAGGTTTGATGGCTTCCAAGCATGGACAGCACTTTTTAACTCACACGACATATTTTCAATTATATTCAGGTCTGGGAACTGAGATGGCCATTACAGAACATTGTACTTGTTCCTCTGCATGAACGCCTTAGTGGATTTTGAGCAGTGTTTAGGGTCTGGTTGAAAGATCCAGCCCGGCGCAGGTTCGGCTTTGTCACTGATTCCTGGACATTGGGTCTCCAGAATCTGCTGATACTGAGTGGAATCCATGCGTCCCTCAACTTTGACAAGATTCCCAGTCCCTGCACTAGCCACACAGCATGATGGAACCACCACCATATTTTACTGTAGGTAGCAGGTGTTTTTCTTGGAATGCTGTGTTGTTTTTCCTCCATGCAGAACGTCCCTTGTTATGCCCAAATAACTCAATTTTAGCAGTCCACAGCATCTTATTCCAAAATGAAGCTGGCTTGTCCAAATGTGCTTTTGTATACCTCAATCAGCTCTGTTTGTGCTGTGGGCGGAGAAAAGGCTTCCTCTGCATACAGCATCTCCTTGCGTAAAGTGTGCCGAATGGTTGAACGACGCACAGTGACTCCATCTGCAGCAAGATGATGTTGTAGGTCTTTGGTGCTGGTCTGTGGGTTGACTCTGACTGTTCTCACCATTTGTCACTTCTGTTTATCCGAGATTTTTCTTGGTCTGCCACTTCGAGCCTTAACTTGAACTGAGCCTGTGGTCTTCCATTTCCTCAATATGTTCCTAACTGTGGAAACAGGCAGCTGAAATCTCTGAGACAGCTTTCTGTACCCTTCCCCTAAACCATGATGCTGAAAGAGAACCCGAGGTGGGTTATAAGAATGCAATCAGCACACAGAGGCTGGGTCTGCATATACTGCCCAGCCTCTGTTGCTATACTGATCCCCCCCTAAGCCCCCTGCGCTCTGCCCCCATAAATCATATGCCGAGCTGTCGACACACAGCGTGTCGCAGCCGGCTGTTTAACTCTGCATCTGTAACTCTCTGCCACTCCCCCGCCTCTTCCATAGCTGCGGTCCCCGCCTGCGTCCCTTCCCTCCCTCTTGAACAATCTTTGTCTTCAGGTCATTTGAGAGTTGTTTTGAGGCCACCATGTAGCTACTCTTCAGAGAAAATTAAAAGAGGAGGGAAACTTAAAATGTACCCCCTTAAATACTCTTTCTCATAATTGGATTCACCTGTGTATGTAGGTCAGGGGTGACTGAGCTTGCCAAGCCAATTTGAGTTCCAATAATTAGTTCTAAAGCTTTTGGAATCAATAAAATGACAACAGTGCCTAAATTTATGCACCTGCCTATTTTTTTTTAAACAATTATTGCACACTTTCTGTGAATGCAATAAACGTTATTTCACTTCTCAAATATCACTGTGTGTGTTTTCTATATGATATATTTAGCTGACATTTCTTATCGTAACAACAAATGATTTATACAGGAAAATCATGACTATCATGACAACGTTGCCCAAACGTTTGCATCCCACTGTAATTTTCATATTCCGCAGTGGTGAATTGTGGGTAACCGTGGTCACACACTTTAATCTGAATTATCACAAACACCTGTTTTATAAGCATTGCTTTTTTTAAAGAACTACTGAAGTGAAAGGGATATGGAGGCTGCCATATTTATTTCCTTTTAAGCAATACCAGTTGCCTGGCAGCCCTGCTGATCTTCTGCCTCTAAGGCCCCGTTTCCACTATTGCGGTGCGGATTCCACCGCTGACGAAATCGCATGCGGATGCGATTCCGCATGCGTTTTTTGCCGCGAATTCGCATGCGAATTCGCATAGGTGAGTGTATATGCGATTTTAATCATGTCACTGCCTGTGTAAATTTACATTGGTACCTATGCGAATTCGCATGCGAATTCGCGGCAAAAAACGCATGGGAAAAACGCATGCGATTTCCCTATTAAATACATTGTGTGCGATTCGCCTGCATTCCACACGCAGGCGAATTCAGAGGGCTCTGCCGTGCAGAAAAATCCTGCACAGAAAAACGCACAGCAAAACTGACAAGTGGAAACAAGCCCATCCACTTGTATTGGCTGTGCGAATCTGCATGCAGGAAACGCATGCAGATTCGCGATAGTGGAAACGGGCCCTAATACTTATACTTTTAGCCACAGACCCTGAACAAACATGCAGCAGATCAGGTGTGTCTGACATTATTGTCAGATCTGACAAGATTAGCTGCATGCTTGTTTATGGTGTAATTCAGACACTACTGAAAACAAACAGATCAGCAGGGCTGCCAGGCAACTGGCTTTGTTTAAAAGGAAAAAAATATGGCAGCCTTCATATCACTCTCTCTTCTGTTGTCCTTTAACTAGGAGGGCTTTTCAGTCTCTTTTGGTCACCTATACTTTCCTAGTGCTTTTGGGTCACCCTGAGCTGCATGGGTATAGCATTTATTGACTAACCTAATAGAGAAAGAGTAAGCTTCTGGCTAATAAGTGTTCTTTGAACTCTATTCCTGTTAAATAAAGTTATTCAAAGGTTTAATAAGTGAAAAGTATACTGTATGTTTAAAGGACCACTATCATAAAATAAATTGTAAAACGTAAAACACATACGTACAAGATGTATATTTTTACAGTAAAACGCACTATAAATTACTATTTTCTTATGTTACTGTTACATCGAGTAGGTAATAAAAATCGGACAGGTTTTATACTAGTCCATCTCCTCATGGGGATTCTCAGTATTTCCTTTATTCTTTACAAAATTTTCCCCTGGAAAGAAACTATACAAAGATGCCTGACAGCCTACCTACTAATTTTCACACTATTTTGGCAGTTTAACTGAGAAACTTAGAATGGTCTGTGTGGGGGAGCCTGTGGACGAGACCAGGAGTAAAATGGTGCAGTATCGTAGGATAAAATTAGCTCAATATTATAAGAGTAGTTATACTCACAAAGGTGGGTTGCAGAATCTGCAACCACCATATATTGCCTATGGGAAAAACACCATCCTCGGTACTCTAGGTCCTGCCGGGTGGTTGCTCTCCTGTGATCCTTATTAGCTGTGGATGGCACCACACTAGTGGGAAGGACACCTCCAAAGGAGATGTAGTGGGCAATGAAGAAGGGTGGAGGCTCCCAAAACTAAATATCTCTCAGAGTACATGTAACGTTTGTGGAATCGTTTTCGTGGTCAGTGCACGAGATGCGCACTGACACAGTGAAAACCTTCCACAAGCGTATAATTGGGTAAACCCAGGCTAGGTGCAATGCACCAGCAGAGGGCAATTCTCACCAGCAGATGACGCTGTGGAGTGCAGACGAGTACAATCACTGCACGGCCACAGATGCCAGATGGGGATTGTACAGATCAAGACAATGCAGGGCTGAACAGCCCATAAAGAGAAAGAGCACAGGGACAGGACGAATGTGTGTTCACCAATCTAGTCGCGACCCTGCGACGGTGAACACACCTCAGCAGAAACAAAAGTAAGAACGCGATCGTGAGAAAGGCGATCGCCAGAAGTGACACAAGACAGACTAGAACAGAACACAAGAGGAGCAAAGGCACAGCAAATAATACAATGAGAGTGATAGCACGCCTAACTAACCACCGACAGACAAACATGAAACAGAACGTGAACGCTTGCTTAACGGTTACTTTACCGAGCCTACGGCAAGCGCCCGTATCAGACAAGACAGACAAACGAGAAACAAGAACTAGGCAGAAAGGATCCACCGCTCTTCCGCCAGAGCAAGTGTGATCCAAGCAGGAACACAGATCAGAAAGATCCACAGCCGCTAACGCTAGCGGCTAGTGCGATCTAAACTCAGGAACAAGAAAAACAGATCAGAAGGATTCACAGCGCTAGCGCTAGAGGCTAGTGCGATCCAGGAAGACAGAACAGAAGGATCCACAGCACTAGCGTAAGGCGAGTGCGATCCAGGCAAGACAGATCAGAAGGGGCTACCAGTAACAACCGCTGTTCCGGTTAGCACCCAGACACACAGAACGATTTCCTGTCGACCACCGCCGGGACAGGACAATCGCAACAGACAAACAAACAGATATGCAATCCTAACTGCACTAGGGAAACTACCTAGTGCAGTCCCATGAATTACTCTAAGCTAACTTTAACAAGTAGCATGGCTGACACTCTAGGAGTGTTTACTACAAACCCTGAAGGAATGACCAGCAAAGCATTCTGGGAGCAGAAAGCTCTTATAGTGCCAGTCATCAAAGGAGGCAGGCAGGGGATTTGCATAACGAATGTATGCAAATTCCTCAGCAGCAGAACAGACCAGAAACTTGCAATGGAAAAACAGGTCTCTCTTCCAGAGACCTGCAGCCCACAGACTAGAGGAATGGTCAAACAGCTGTCTGCCTGTGCAGCCAGCTGAGCGGATCATTACAGTACACATTATAAAGACATAAATAAATACATGAGGTATCTGTAAGGCTTGGTGGTGTATTCTCCACAGTCAGCATGCAACGCATGAGCTGGCGTGGAGAAGGTACACACACTAGCACAAGGAAACAGGCTATCCCTAGTATAGTGGAGGGGAGGACTGACTCCAATAGGAGATTGTGGCGCACAGAGCCGGTGCAGATCTGACAGCCACAAACAATGCTTTCGTTATAACGTCTCAGCGCAAAGTAGCGCTGAGCGCATAAACCAGAACTGAGGAGATCAGGACAGGTAGACAGAATGAACGCTTGCTAGCTAGCGGCTACTTAGCGACAGCAAGCGTCCAAAACCAGACAGACTGGAATGAGGCAGCCAATGCGATGCGGCGATGGCGTGCCTCACAAAGACAGGACAGGATAGTCAGAAAATAGCAGGATTAAGATAGATGAACGTAACACAGATAAATATACAATAAGTATGTTTTCCTAGCGTATTACAATTACAGCTATCAATGAAACTATTTGTAACGTCTGACTAACATATGTATATATCGGCAATGAACCGATATATGACATAAGCAGGAACGCTGACTAGGAATGGAGTAACACAGGGAACAGGACTCAGAAGGATTCGCTATCTCTTCGCAGAGATGAACGCAATCCACAAACGGTAACAGAACAGGATTCAGAAGGATTCGTTATCTCTTCGCAGAGATGAACGCAATCCACAAACGGTAACAGAACAGAATTCAGAAGGATTCGTTATCTCTTCGCAGAGATGAACGCAATCCACAAACAGTAACAGAACAGGATTCAGAAGGATTCGTTATCTCTTCGCAGAGATGAACGCAATCCACAAACAGAACCAGGAGCAGGGTAACTACCTCAGCACGGGTGGTCACGGTACGCGCAACCTACCAAAACGTGCTGCAAAGCTGACTAACTGCACACAGGATATAAACAGTTTGTGTACGTATACGTCAGCGACACTGATGTATCAACGTAACACAAATACAAGGAAAATAATAAACGTGCTGGTATGCATATATATTGGCAATGAACCAATATATGATGCAAAGACCAGCAAAGTATCTTTATAACAAGAAACACGATCGGGGGCTAAAGCGACAGCAAGGCAGGCTTAAGCTGAAGCTATGAAAACCCCAAGGAAACCCTGCAGGAAGCAGATCTTTATACTGAGGTCATCCAATGGGAGCAGACATGCAGATTCCCACACAGGTGAATGATAATCAGTCACAAGCTGACAGCAGGGAAAGACAGACAAAGCTATGCAGCTTGCATGGAAATAGATCAGAACTGCCTGAGCTGCAGCACTACTACTTCCAGCAATAGCTGCTGCAGCAGCGATCATTACAGTATCTTACCTCTCCAGATGAACCAACCCAGAAAAACAACACACAGAGAAAAAAGTAAAACCTTATCTGAAGCTGTTTTTTTTACTGTTTCTTTGATGTTTAAGTGCTTTAGATAATAGGGTTGTCTCCAACCCAAGTTGGGTACGAGAGCTCAGAGAAGCTCTTTTACATAGATAACTCTTTCCTTTGTTACTAATGTTCTATTTCTTAGCTGAACTACACTTACAGTTCATTATATCATAAGTTTATTTTTACTTCAGATTCCCTTTAACCACTTCAGCCTATGGGTGTTTTCACCTCAAGGACGGAAGCAATTTCCCCATCAGCGCTCCTCCTATTCATTCGTCAATAACTTTATCACTACTGGTGATACGAAATTATCTATATCTTGTTTTTTTGCCACAAATTAGGCTTTTTGTGGGCGATACTTGCTTTCAGTAATTACTTTATTTTCTATGCATTTTACAGGGAGATACAAGGAAAAAAAATACACCATTTCTTCAATTCCATCCCCTTCAGTTTTAAAATAAGCAATGTTACTATAACTAAAACCCACACATTTTATTTGCCCATTAGTCCTGGCTATCACATTTAAATTATGCTCCTAGTACAATGTATGGTGACAATATATTATTTGGAAATAAAAGTGATTTTTTAAGTCTTGTGGGGTTTTTTTGTATCCGGTAAATAATTACAGGCCCTTATTTGCCAAAAGAACAGTAACATACCTTCATGACATACATATTAAAAAAGCTGAGTCCCTAAGGCAACTATTTGTTTTTTTTTAAATAACTGTTTATATTTTTATTTTGTCTGTGTTTATCTGGTACCGGTGGGGGTTCGGAAGGGATTAACTTTACTAATCTTTAATTAAAATTTACCGTGAGTGTATTTTTACCACTAGATGGCACTGCAAACACTATCCTGGGTTTCCTGGAAGTGTTCTTTTTTTCATCAGCTGTATCAAAGAAATGCTTTTTCTTTAAAGTTTATAATGCGGTTGTTTATCTTTTAGAGCAGAGAGGAAGTTCTGAGTATAGATTCGCTTTAAATCCCCTTTCTTCTCCATTTTGATGCTGTCTGAACTTCAGAAACTTGTTTTCACCTCATGTAGATGCCTAGATGCACTGAAATACTGTTATGTGATTGGCTGATTAGCTATTTGCATTAACAAGCAATTGAGCAGGTGTATTTAAAACTGGTCAGTAAGTGTAAACAGACTGCACAACTGATAGCAGCAGGTCCGGTTTAAGCAACAATGGGGCCCCAGGGCAAAATAAACCTGGGGGGCCCCCCAACATATACCCTGGAACAAAAATCGGCATTAGGGGACCTTTTTTGCAGCTGGTATAGTCAGAGTGTGAAGTCCCAATCGGTCGGAGCTCCACATTCTGGCTATCCCAGCCTGCATGGGGGACAAGGGGTTAAAAAGTTTCAGGAGGGGGGACCCCGCATAATTTAAAAAAAAAAAAAAATTCCCACACTCTAAACATAAATTTTTTGGGGGGAAAATAGAAAAAAATGCCAGGGATCTTCATACAGCCATATTGCGGCTGTATAGCGATCCCTGGCCAAAGCGCTGCAGCTGCGTATAGGCCCCATGGAAACCCCGTCAGGAAATTTATTGCGCTTTCGTTTGATGCACGTAAAATGACACTACCGTTAGGTTTGCTACTAAAAGTGACATTTACTGCATTTAAAAGTATACTTTTTTCCTTTGAAACTTTAAAATCGATTTTCTCAAAAACTTTAAGGTATTTTTGAAAAATTGTCTTTTCCTCTTATTCCTAATGATATCCTTAACATATCCTGCAAATTTAGGGTTTCTAGCATTTAAGGTGGATTTGCTATTAACCATTAAAGTCGGCAGGTTTTTAAATGTGTATTTTTTTTTCCTTTGAAACTTTAAAATCGATTTTCTCAAAAACTATAAGGCCGATTTGAAAAAAAATGTTTTCCTCTTGTAGCCACTGGGGGCCCCTACAAGCTCTGGGGCCCTGGGGCAGCTGCCTCCTTTGCCTCTATGGTACCGCCGGACCTGGTTAGCAGTAACAAAGGGACAGAGAAGTCAGTGGAAAAATTGGCATTTATAAGGTTAATTCTACATACTGAAAGAGATGTTGCCTCATGTTTAATGTACTGTAAGTAATATCATTTATTTTCTCTTCAGCGCCATCTACTGTCACCATCTCAACGCAGCACTTGTAACCTCAAAGCCATTGTGCAACTGGTGTATCAGCATTGCTTCAGACTCACTCATGCAAATCCGTAGCTTTTACCTCCACAGCTTCCAGATACATCTGTATGCGTGATGCTGAGGCTGGAAGCAGGGCAGCGTAGGAGACTGTCTGACTGCATGTGCTTAGATTATAACATTACAGAGAAAACCTTCCCCTAGAGAAAGCAATCGATTGGTATAATTTACAGTAACTAAACTGCTGTGCATATATTAACCCCTACAACCTTCATCAAAGGGCATTTTGCTGTTTACCCCTTTTAGTGCTTGCTTCAACATCCCTCCAATAAAAGTGATAACCAAATATTAAATCATTTCTTCAAAAACACCTGTAGTCGTAAGACCTGAGCCTTCGAAGTTGTACTGTTATGTCACAGGTAAGGTTGGTGCGTACATTTAATTAAGCTGGCGGGAAATTTGGGTGCAGGGTAAATCCGATAAACTGCTCACCCTGCTTCTGCAAAAATTCCGGTGGTGTTAATTACTATTTCCCCTCCAGGTCGCCGTGGACAGTGGGGAAATACGATATTTGTTTTCCAGCTAATGCTGGCGGCCGAATTATGCTGTTTTTATAGTAATTTGGGATCCGTCTTTTGATGGCGCCCAAATCTCCAACGCTGTTTTTAGTTGCTTCGAGGTTGGTGTTAGTGTTCCATCCAGGGCTATATTCATTAGATTTATACTTTTTCCCCTTAGGTTATCTCTTTTGTTACCACCCCAGTGTTTTTGCAGCCCACCCTTCCTCCATGTAGAGCAGCCAGCTTATTTGTTCAACAGCAAGACCCTGCTCCTCATTTTAGCAGTAGTGTTCACAAACACCAACCCCACCCTCACGTTACCCCTTACCTAATACTGGGGGGACCTCAA
The DNA here is from genome assembly GCF_040937935.1 of Hyperolius riggenbachi. Lineage (NCBI taxonomy): Eukaryota > Metazoa > Chordata > Amphibia > Anura > Hyperoliidae > Hyperolius > Hyperolius riggenbachi. The sequence goes on from NC_090650.1 coordinate 80,285,532, forward strand.
TTTACTCCTGGGGAGACACCTCTGACTACCTAATACTGAGGGGGGGTGACACTAATACTGAGGTGGGGAGCGACTCTTGGTTAGCTTATACTGGAGTGCGGGTCAACTAACTACCTAATATGTACGCTAAACTTGCGTTCTGCAATGTGCGTTTATAAGAACGCTGGTTTTGTTGCATATTTGTCAAAAACACATCAAAATCGCACATGATGAAAGTCAATGGTGACACAGAGGTATTGTGTTTTTTAGTGCGTTTTTATATGCGTTTTTTTTAAAACAAAACAAAACACGTTTTATGGTGTCTTTCTGCTTCATGTTAACTACGGTAGTAATTTTCATAAAACGCATACAAAACACATATGTGAGTTATATATGCGAATCGCAAAAGCATTAAAACACATGCAAAACGCAAGAAAAATGCATGTGTGGGTAAAAACATAAAATGAAAATGCACTGATAACGCATATGCAGCAAAACTCTACGTTTCCCGCACTGCCTAGTTTGTCCCCAACTATTCTACCCCATGGGAAAATAAAAAAAGCAAACAAATCTCAGGGCTGGAACCCACTAGAGCGATTCAAACCGCTAGCGATTTACCTATACGCTCAGCTAAATTCCACTGGAGCGATTACCAGCATTTTTAGCGTTTAGCGATTCTGCACTGTAAAGTATATAAACGCTGGCATAATCGCTTGTCAAAACCTACACAGAGCGATTTTGCTAGCGTTTTTACATTACTGCGAGCTGTAAATAAGTTAAATTTAATTGAAAGGACTAAACAGAATTAAAAACGCTAATCGCTGCACAATCGCTGGCAAAAAGCTGACACTTTTTAAAAACGCTACCATAATCACTCACTCGCTTACAAACCGCTCATACAAAACGCTAGCGATTGCGTTTAATAGCGGGTTCCAGGCCTAAACACAGCAGGAAATTAAAAAAAATAACGCACAGTGCAGAAAACCACTGTGCTGCCAGCCTGCGCGTATTGAAGCGTCCTTGTACGCCTATCCTCAGCACAGCATCGTGGCGCAGCCACACAGCTCAGGCAGGCGGGAGCATCTCGCAGACACAACGTCCACAGCCATGTGACAGCAGAGAGCAAAGGGTTACACAGCGATCGCCAGCGATGGGAGAAATACAGAGCAATAGCGAGGCTCATCCCAGGCAGCTGCCTGCACGCAGCTCTATGAAACTCGTGCGGACTTCCTGTTTCTCTCCTGGCTGAGCTGCGTGTTGTGGCTGCTCAGATGTAGGAAGCGTGTGGCACCACCCCTCTGACAGAGGGACGGATTTGCGGGGCTGCGCTGCTGATTTGTACGCGCAGCAAGTGACAGTCCTGAGCTGATTAGTGTCTGTTGCTGCTGATCCCCCTCCCAGGATTCTGCACACTCCTTTCTACTGCTGCTGTGCCTGTGCAGGAGGGGGGGCTCCGGCTACTCCTCCAGAGGGGCGTGGGAGGCTACTAACATGTTTGGGTTCTCCAGAAGACTTGTGCGCTGGGAGGAATTCTCCAACTAGTCACCTGGGAGCAGCAGCTCCACTGCTGGAATCTGAGGAGGACCCTGGCCAGGAGCTCCTCTGCTGGATTCAAGGAACAAATAAGAAGACTTTTGCTACTAGAAGAACTTTTTTTCAGGGTGTGATAAGGACCAAAGAATGGGAAGCACAGCCATGGATACTAAGAAGAAGAAAGAGCTTCCCAGGAAGAGCAGCAGCCAGAAGAGGAGGATGCTGAGAGTCCACATTCCTGTAAGTAGCTGTTGTCATTGTACATGTGCTCCTGCAGACCTGCACTGACATCTGCTGCCTCCTCTTCCTCTAGGCTGGCCCTGCAGGTGTCACCAAAGGCCCCTTTAATAAAAGAGAACTCAAAAAGTGTCATTGGACTTGGAATTCAATTTGGAATGGCAGTAATCATTTAAGCTTATTTATTTGTTTGTTTGTTTGTTTGTTTTTTTCTGTTTCAAAATTATCAGCAGCAAAACTGCTGTATGGTGTTCTGATTCAGCCTGTAAGCCTCATACACGTTAGGTAGTCCGAAGCCGAGACAATCGTTCTGCCTCATCTCAACCAAGAACCTAGCGTGTGTAAAGTTGCTCCATGAAGCTGTTTAGCGATCCGCTAAGAGTCGAACAACTACATTATCTTCCTTTATTTTCACGCTGCAGGACGCCGCTCACTTTTGCGCCATGTGTCTTTACCCTGTAGCTGAACAGGGAGTCTGTACAATGCTCGTTCCTCGAAATGTTGCCCTAACAATGAATCCTTAGTCAATCAAGGTGACATTAATTAAGCATCTATATGAGGCTTTTGGTTGGTCTGCCCTAGGATGAACTAGCTGGTGTGGGTGATGTACCTGATGCACTGTACCTACTCCTGTAGTTAGATGGAGGAGCTTGCAATGTTTGTTAAGAAAGGCATGCCATTTCGTCAAAGTTGGCAACATATTCAATTGTGCAGGCCAGGAATATTCATTGTGGTATTGGACAAACCTGTATCCAGTAAAAAGGACTTTGTAAATGTGCCCTGAAGAAAGCATGGGTCCATTGTACATGCCTTGTGGGCCACAGCTGTCTGATCTGTAAAATGAGGACGTAGCGTGAACCAACCCTGAAGCCACCTCTGCTAAGAATGTAGCGCGTGTATGGCAAAACTGATGCATCAGCAAGAGATCCAGCCTGCTGAACCATCTCATCTGAGCACAGGCCGAGCCCATTCTCCTTAAAGCACACCTGAACTGGATGAAAAACTGGGGAATTCTAACTTACCTGTGGTTTCGTGCAGCCCCCTGTAGTCCATCAGGTCCCTCAGTGTTCTCTGGGTCCCCTCCGTTCTCCCACTGGTAGCTCCGTAAGATCTTTTACTTGAACTGCAGCTGGGCCTACTGTGCCTGCACAGTCCCATCCTCACACCTTTCTCGATCGCAATCTGGAAGCATTCTGTGCATGCCCAGTTCATTCTTTTGTGAAGCAAGAAGGCACAGAATGCTCCCAGCAGCAGCAGCACAATCAAGAAGGGTGCATGGATGGGACCATGCAAGCAAAGTAGGCATTCAATTGCAGATTTTACAAAGCTGCCAGCGGGAGAACGGAGGGGACCCAGAGGATGCCGGGGGATCTGATGGATCACAGGGCCCAGAAGAAGCTCCAGGTAAGTTAAGATCCCCAGTTTTAAATCCTGTTCAGGTGTGCTTTAAGAGAACAAAAACTTGCAGGATACTAACACATGTGTACAGAACTTGGTCCCCCGAACTGTCACCTGAGGGATAGAGTCCTGATTCCTGTGGGGGGCTGTTTTTATACACCTGGTTGCTCCCAAGGGAGGCCCATAAACTGTGGGCTTTTGAGGGGTGAAGCAGGCATATACTTACCTGCAGAGAGCTGCTCCATAGCCCCACCTCTGTCTATATGCAAACTTCCACCTCCTCTGTCCTGTACCACAGATTGACGTTTCCACGATTATATACTGCGCCCCCAGCCGCCACATTGCATGCCAGGGACGCATGATGCATACCAGGAGATGTTGTTTATTGATGTGGTTGCATCTCCCAGCATGCATTGCCCATCCCCAGCATGCATTGTGGTGACTGGGGACATTGTATAGTATCTCAGGAACTTCAACTGCGGTTCTAGGATTTCTGGGGAGAGAGGAAATGGAGGCTTCCATATAGACAGGAAAGGGAGGGCTACAGAGCAACCCCCTGTAGGTAAGTAAATGCTTGCTGCACCCCACAAAAGCCCACACACTTTACAAACCTTGTTTGATAAGTTTAAAAAATGTACTGTGTAGTTCTCTTTAAGTCTGGCTTTTTAATTGGTAGGAGAGATAGATAGGTTGACTGACAGATCTGAAGGTATAGAGACACCTTGAGGAACAAAAGAGTCTGAATGGAAGAACTTGTTTATTTTTGTTAGCACAGTGGGAGATGTAGAAAGAGGGGCGTAACTATATTACACCGGACCCCCTCCCTCCCCACCATCCAGGCTTCCCTGGCGGGGGCTATTATTATGCCTTTTTTTACAAGCCCCATTTAAAAAATTAATTTACCTCAGGATACGACACACTAACATTTCAGTGGAGAAAAAGCAGCCTTCAGTGAGGCTTCAAATAAAAAAAATGTTTACAAAAATTCCAATGCCTTCTATAACTTGAGGGTTCATTTTATTTAGTGCTTTGCAGAATTCTTCTTTAAAGCAGTTGTCCCTCCCCACGTGTTGCAGGCGTGTCTCTGGTCTCACTGTGTTTACCATGACTCAATCCAGCACAGTTCAGTCAGGCTGCAGCAGCTACAATGATTTTTGGTTGCTTGACAAACGCTGTGGTTACATTTTGTCAGGCAATGATACTGTGCCTTGAAGTGATAAAACAACTGTAGGGTCAGTGCTCATACTATAAACAGATTAGCAGTAATGTATTCATCTTGCATACCAAGTGACAGCTGGGGTAGTCTGTTTTCTAGCAATCATTCTTATCTGTGGTATGTCTTTATATAAAGAGCTTATGGCTTGTTGGCATAGTTTAAACATGATCGTGATCATCAAATCGTAATAAATACAGTCACTGAACAGTGTAAAACACACGTGGTTAATTGATTCTGGATAGTGGAGGGCCCATGTACAAAGGCTTCAGAAGGGTAATGCTTAACACTGTTTCCTCAGGCTAGGCACTCTGTGGTCATTCCAGGTTCTTATCAAGCATCTGTAGCATTTTCCTGGTATTTGATATGTGGCTGGAACATGTTTACAGAGTTCATAAAGCAATTGGAGAATGTCCCAAGTGTTTCTTTTTAAACAAATAACAAATGAGGCAATAAAGAAAACTGATTTTTTTTTAACTGCCTAAAGGACAACTGTCAGGAAAAACATTACAATTTAAAATACATACTGTACATATAAATGTACATTTCTACCCCAGATTAAAATGGACTATAAATAACCCTTTTCCTATGTATCTGCAAATTACAGTAGGTAGTGATATAATTTGACAGATCTGCAAAGGCTTTGGACTAGTCCATCTCCTCATGGGGAATCCTCAGTCAGGCCCAGTGCACACCAAAACCGCTAGCAGATCCGCAATACGCTAGCGGTTTTGGAAGCTGATTTCAGAGCGATTCTAGGCATGTTTAGAGAGGTTTTCTAAACATACCTAGCGGTTTTGCGTGCGTTTTTGTGTAGCAGATTACACATATTGTTACAGTAAAAGCTGTTACTGAACAGCTACTGTAACAAAAATGCCTGGCAAACCGCTCTGAACTAGCGTTTTTCAGAGCGGTTTGCGTTTTTCCTATACTTTACATTGAGGACGAAACGCTTCCCGAAAACCGCAAACGCGCAGCAGGAGGCGCGTTTGCGGCTTGGCAGAAACCGCACCATCCCATTGCAATACATTAGACAAGCGTTTTTAGAGGCGGATCGCTCCAAAAACCGCTCGGTGTGCACTGGGCCTTACATCTTTATTTTCTGAACTGCAGTTACATAGACCGGGTCCATCCGAAAATGGCGCAGGGAGAAAAATGGCGCACCGTTCTGCCGATAAATGTATCATAAAACGCTATTTACCGTTTTAATGTAAATACAATAAAACGGTAAATTTCGTTTTATGCTACATTGATTGCAGAGCGGTGCGCCATGATAAACATGCAGGGCTGGGGGAGAGAGGCAGCGGGAGACTAGAGGGCATAGGCAGCGGATGTATGCAGAAGCATACGTTACCTTATCCTGGGCCAGTGATCGCTCCTTCCCTCCGCTCCTTCCATTCGTTTGCTGTAGTCCCGCAGCCGGCCAATCAGCATGCGGAGACTGAAGCCACATGGTGATTGGCCGGCTGCAGGACTACAGTAAACGAATGGAAGAAGTGCAGGAGCGGAGGGAAGGAGCGATCGGCGGCCGGGACAAGGTAACGTATGCTTCTGCACACATCCTCCCCGCTGCCTATGCCCTCCAGTGTCCCGCTGACTCACTCCTCCCCCGACCCCCGCTGCATTCTTGAACAATTATAACGCTATTTAGCGTTATAAGTGTAAGGCACACTGCCTGCGCCATTTTTTAACACTTATAACGCTAAATAGCGTTATATAATGTAAGTCTATGGGGCGCCCTTTGTATTCCCCTGGCGCTGTGCGCCATTATTAACTGTCACGACATAGACCAACTGCCAGAATAGTGTGCAAACGAGTAGGAAAGCTGAGCGACATATTTGTATACATCCTTTCCAGGAAGTGCTTTTGCAAAAAATTAAAGGTGATGCTGAGAAACTCCTATGAGGAGATGAACTAATCCAAAATCTTTAGGATCAGTCAGCTTTTTGCTACCTACTGTAAGTAAGTGACAGTAAAAAACATAATTTATAGTGTTTATGTACATTTTATATGTATGTATTTTAACCACTTCCCTACCAAGGGCTCGTTTTCATATGCACGCTTTCAGCCGTGCTTATGGAAATGTGATCGCAGGGACATCAGGCAGGGCATAGACTGCACTGTCTGATGTTTACATACATACACTGCGATTCTCTTCTGAGTCGCAGTGCATGGTTGCCTGCATTTTGGGACAATCACGGCTGCGATCACTTCAGCATAATAAATGGGAAAGCAAGCTCCGCCCCCGGGAGTGACACCCAACGCAGAGCTGCGTGGTTCTGCGTTGCAATGGAAACGAGTGCTGAGGGGGTTTTACCCTTCTGAATCAGAGCAATTTTCACCTGTCAGCGCTCCTCCCATTCATTTGCCAATAACTTTATAGCTACTTATCACTACAAAATGATCTATATCTTGTTTTTTTTCGCCACTATTTAGGCTTTATTTGGGTGGTTTTGCTAAGAATTATTTTATTCTAAATGCATTTTTATGGGAATAATAAAAAAAATTTGAAAAAATTCATTATTTCTTAGTTTTCGGCAATTATATTATAGTTTTAAAATAAAACGTCCTACATTCTAAAACCCACACATTTTATTTGCCCATTTGTCCCAGTTATTGCAATGTTTAAAATACTTCCCTAGTACAATGTATGGCAACAGTATTTTAGTTGGAAATAAAGGTGTATTTTCTCCATTTTGCGTCCATCACTAACTACAAGCCCATATTTGCAAAAGTAACTTTAATGTACCCTAACGACATACATAATAAAAAAGTTCATTCTCTAGGGTATCTATTTATGTATTTTTTTAATGGTCATTTTTTTTAAATATGAAAATATTTTATTTGTGTAACTTTGGGAGAGTGGGGGAGGTAAGGGGTTAACTTTAATGGTATATGTATGTGTTTTATAAAAGAAAAAAATGTATTTAGGTGTAATTTTACTATGTGGCCACAAGATGTCCTCGCACTTTTTGTTCCTGTGCCATACTGTTAGTAGGCTAACAGCAGGAAGTAAGTTGTGTATGTGTTACTTAGTGATGTCGGCGATCATTGACACGAGGACTTAGATGAATGAATGGGAACTGAGTTCCCATTCACTGTTCTTCCCACTAATGGGCGGCGATGAGAATGAGAACGCGAGCGGCAATGGACAAATATCTATACCCCTGTGCAGGAACTGAATTCCTGCAGGGGTAGATATACTGCCGCAAACGGCAGAAGTGGTTAAAGGGACTCAGAGCTGTTAAATTAAAGAGATTTTATACATACCTGGGGCTTCCTCTCTGATTGCTCCCACGCCGCCGTCCTCCGCTGCCGGCAGCTTCGAGAACAGGGCCCCGTCACTGATATCAGTCGTGGCCAGCTACGCAGAAGAAGTGTGCTCTTTGCAGCTGCTGGAGAGATACGTAAAGGGCGCATGTCTCTTACGCCAGACTGGCCCTGACTGAAGGAAGTGTGGGGACCCAGTTCCCCAAACTTCGGGCAGTGGAGGATGGCGGCGTAGGAGCGATCGGAGCGGACGGGGCTGGAGGGAGCCCCAGGTATGTATAAAATCTTTTTAATTATACAGCTCTGGTACACTTTAAATTCTACAGTTTTTTGCAAAAATGGTCCTTTAAAAACAGCCATACAGACCTTCTTTTAGGACCTTTTTCCTATGCCAATCTGGAATGCAGGGGAGGGAACACAATCGTTCTCTGCAATCGCTCTGCGTTTTTGATCCAATTGTGATGCCATTACAAAGTCCCATTCAATTGCAATAGTTCAGAGGCTTCCCGGACCTCCTGGTGCCCACTGTTCCAGTGCTGGGAACCTCTAAGCATAGCTGGGCAGCAAGCATAGGCTCGAGAAGGGTCTGGGAAGCATCTGGACCAACCAGAGGCTTCCCACTACTTAGATAAGTATCTATTTTTTATTTTTCTCTCAGGTTTGCTGTAATGAGGAAACTCTTCCCCACTCAACAACAAAAATTTTTATTTACTACTATCTATTCGCTCTATTGGAGAGAACTTACCCATTTCCTGTCCAGACAGGAAGTGAAGGAAATTCTTCCTGATGAAACCTTTTTTTTAAGTAAATATCCAAAAAGGTTCCCACCAATTTACATGCTACAACAACTAAAGTATTTTGATGGTGGTTGGCTTTGATGACATCTGGATATATTTCCTCTTTACAAACAGTTCTGAAAGCTCGGCTTTGAGGAAGTGCTGAGAAATATGATCTATATTTATTTTTATTCTTCCCCTAAAAACTCAAGAGAAAATTTCACTCAAATTCTTATAATGCTGACTTGGTTTCCTCAGAGACTCTTCATACAATGTTTCCTATGTTTTAGATCAGATCACACACTTCCTATAGCTATATATTGTTATACAGGATCTTCTCAAAAAATTAGCATATTGTGATAAAGTTCATTATTTTCTGTAATGTACTGATAAACTTTAGACTTTCATATATTTTAGATTCATTACACACAACTGAAGTAGTTCAAAGCCTTTTATTGTTTTAATATTGATGATTTTGGCATACAGCTCATGAAAACCCAAAATTTCTATCTCAAAAAATTAGCATATCATGAAAAGGTTCTCAACTAATGAATTCTAAACACCTGCAAAAGATTCCTGAGGCTTTTAAAAACTCCCAGCCTGGTTCATTACTCAAAACCGCAATCATGGGTAAGACTGCCGACCTGAGTGTTGTCCAGAAGGCCATCATTGACACCCTCAAGCAAGAGGGTAAGACACAGAAAGAAATTTCTGAACGAATAGGCTGTTCCCAGAGTGCTGTATCAAGGCACCTCAGTGGGAAGTCTGTGGGAAGGAAAAAGTGTGGCAGAAAACGCTGCACAATAAGAAGAGGTGACCGGACCCTGAGGAAGATTGTAGAGATGGACCGATTCCAGACCTTGGGGGACCTGTGGAAGCAGTGGACTGAGTCTGGAGTAGAAACATCCAGAGCCACCGTGTGCAGGCATGTACAGAAAATGGGCTACAGGTGCCGCATTCCCCAGGTAAAGCCACTTTTGAACCAGAAACAGCGGCAGAAGCGTCTGACCTGGGCTACAGAGAAGCAGCACTGGACTGTTGCCCAGTGGTCCAAAGTACTTTTTTCGGATGAAAGCAACATTTGCACGTCATTCGGAAATCAAGGTGCCGGAGTCTGGAGGAAGATTGGGGAGAGGGAAATGCCAAAATGCCTGAAGTCCAGTGTCAAGTACAGGTCAGGCGCTTCTGCCACTGTTTCTGGTTCAAAAGTGGCTGTACCTGGGGAATGCGGCACCTGTAGCCCATTTCCTGCACATGCCTTTACACGGTGGCTCTGGATGTTTCTACTCCAGACTCAGTCTACTGCTTCCACAGGTCCCCCCCCCCAAGGTCTGGAATCGGTCCATCTCTACAATCTTCCTCAGGGTCCGGTCACCTCTTCTCGTTGTGCAGCGTTTTCTGCCACACTTTTTCCTTCCCACAGACTTCCCACTGAGGTCCTTGATACAGCACTCTGGGAACAGCCTATTCGTTCAGAAATTTCTTTCTGTGTCTTTCCCTCTAGCTTGAGGGTGTCAATGATGGCCTTCTGGACAGCAGTCTTACCCATGATTGCGGTTTTGAGTAATGAACCAGGCTGGGAGTTTTTAAAAGCCTCAGGAATCTTTTGCAGGTGTTTAGAGTTAATTAGAGAATTCAGATGATTAGGTTAATAGCTCGTTTAGAGAACCTTTTCATGATATGCTAATTTTTTGAGATAGAAATTTTGGGTTTTCATGAGCTGTATGCCAAAATCATCAATATTAAAACAATAAAAGGCTTTGAACTACTTCAGTTGTGTGTAATGAATCTAAAATATATGAAAGTCTAAAGTTTATCAGTACATTACAGAAAATAATGAACTTTATCACAATATGCTAATTTTTTGAGAAGATCCTGTATAGATCCCCCAAAGCATTCTTATAGACCAGAGATCTTTCTACTGGCTTTAGAGCACTCAGTAAATGAACATTCTGCAGAGATCACCTGCCAGCAATAAAGACGTCGCCACCGGTGATACATTTTAGAATGTACATATGGGAAAAATAAAAGGAAAGATTTATAATAAGCAAACACTGAATTAATAATTTATAAATGAATATGGAAAAAAAATATTCATTATGTTATTTTGTCTACAGTTCCTCTTTAAAAAAAAAATAAGATAGCTTCTACAAGATCTTAGCAGTAACATTCAGGCTCCCTGCACACTGCATGTGATTCCAATTCCGATTTTTAATCGTTTTTTACATCCAATTCCGATTTTTAATCGTTATTGCATGCTGCGTTTTTTTCCTCCTTTTTTCTGTTGCTTGTATTCAGGAAAAATCGGAATTGCAAAACGGATTTGCAGTGTGCAGGGAGCCTCAGGCCTTGTTCACTTTGCTTTCCGTTCGCGTGTCCATCTGCGTTCTGGTTTTGTGGCTTTTTTTTTTATCCGATTCCTGGCGATTACCTGCGCGCTGTATTTTTTTTACCGCTTTCTAAACGGTTTTGGCGAGACGTCAGTCAGGAAGTGAACTCTTTAATCCAGAAAAAAATAAATACAATGTATTTATTCTTAAAAACGCGAACACAATCGCTGCACAAATCGATTTTATGAGCGTTTGAGTTTTACTTATACCTTCCATTGAGGCAAAATCGCCTCAAAAATGACTCAGGCACAGTTTTTCTGACCTGAACGCGGATGGAACGCTCCAATCTGAACTACACCATAGAGAAGCATGGTGTAACCGCTTTCAGGGCGTTTTTTAAAAAAACCCTGCGCTTAAAATTGTCCAAAAACGCCTCTAGTGTGAACCAGCCCTCAGAAGGATTTATATAAATTACTGCCAGAGTGATCATACTGCCTTTAGCAAACGGAAATCCTTTCACTTTCCAAAATTCATTAAAGTGGACCTGAACTCTTGCACAGGACAGAAGAAAAACAGAGAGAAATGCACCGTTTGTATTCAAGTCTCTTTCACAGTAGGACGCTGCGTTTTGATGCGACGTTAAAGTTGCATCGCAAATTACAACGCGACGCCCAAAAAAAGTCGCCATGCAACTTAATGCCCCGTTATCGTCGCATACAGTACAGCATACAGGCAATGAAAAGTATGCTTCCAAGTCATTACTGAGCATGTGCAAACAGTCTAACGCAGCTAATCGCGTGTATAACGCACTGCATGCAGTACTTTCACTTAACGTGCAGCGTTAGACTCCAACTCAACGTGTGCATTGTGAAGAGGGCATTGAATTTTCATTGCAGTGAGTTATTCTGCGCTAAATGTTGTTTTAATGTGCGACTTTAACGTTGCACTATGAAAGAGGCCTTAGAGAGTTTAGCCTGTCTAATTCCCCCTCATTTGTGTATAATCACAAATTGTAATCTGATCTCCCCCCTGTGTCACATGACTGCCTATGGCAGAGATGGCAGATAAGCCCATTTGAAAGCACAGGAGGTTAACAATATGTCTGCTTTCATGAATCAGGAAGTAGAAACAGTGCAGATCTATTTTAAGATTTGTATCAGCTGTGACAAACAAATGTTTTTTGGTTTAAAGGTTATTATGCTGTTGTGTAGCTTGTAGAGTGGAGAGGACTTCTGCCAAGTTATTAGCAGCCTTAGACTCCCCATTACTATACATGACTTCTAAAAGAACTATGTCACAAAGTAGAACACCTTTTTTGTTAATGCTTTGTTCTTAAGCCAAGCATTAATTACTGGGATTATCGGTGAATGAAAACATGGACTGTTAAAGGGCATTTATTGCCAAACTCGCTCTACATATGTAGTAGGACACAGTCAAAGCAGAACCACTTTTAAAATGTCAACAGACACTGGCCTCAATTCACCAAGCTTATCTCCTGTCTTTAATAACTTTTCTAGAGTTATCACCATGGTGATGAGGCATGTCGTATTCAGGAAACATTTTACCTCAGGCAAACCTAAAGTTAACTCTTCTGTCTTTAAGTTAAGGAGAGATCTCTAAAGTTAACTCTTCAATCCTTAACCAGTTCACCCCCAAGGGTTTTTATCCTAACGGACCAGAGCAATTTTCAGTTGTCAGCGCTCCTCCCTTTTATTCCCTAATAACTTTATTACTACTTATCACAAGAAAATGATCTATACCTCGTTTTTTTCGCCACCAATTAGGCTTTCTGTGGATAGTACATTTTGCTAAGAATTTTTTTATTCTAAATGCATTTTAATGAGAAAAACAGAAAAAAAAAGAAAAAAAATCATTATTTCTCAGTGTTCAGCCTTTATAGTTTTAAAATTAAACATTCTCCTGTGGATAAAACAAACACGTTGTATTTGCCCAGTGGTCCCGATAATTAAACCGTTTAGATTATGTCCCTACCACAATGTATGGCGACAGTATATTATTTTGAAATATAAGTGGTTATTTTTCTGTTTGTTCTGGCCATAATTACAAGCCCCTATGTAATTAATTAAAATTAATTTTCCCCCATAAAATATAGAATAAAAAAAGCTGAGTCCCTAAGGCAACTATTTATTTTTTTTTTTAAGCTGATTTTTTTTTTTACAAGTGTTTTTTTTGGGGGGGAGGGTTGGAAGTGTAATTTTATTAATGATGTGTATATACTTGAAAATGTATGTATTTTGTAAGTGTAATATACTTTTTGGCCACAAGATGGCGCTGGTGAACACTCATAGGACGTGTTCACTTTTTTTTTTTTTTTTTTTTACACACTTTATTAAACTGTTACATTTCCTGTTTATGTGAATGGACGTAGCCGCTGTTCGCGGTCACGTCCATTCACTCCAGGCACTGCGATTGGGTAGAGGACTGTTCAGTCCTCTTCCCCAATCGCCCAGCACGGGATCCCGACGGTAATGGCGGCGGTAGCGGCGGACACACGGCGGTAGCAGCGGCGGGAATGCGCGACGTATTAAAACGTCATGTTGCTGTTAATAGCGGTAAGCATGACGTTTTAATACGTTAGGATGGCGGTAAATGGTTAAAATAACTCCAGAATTCTAAAGCTAAAGACAGGCTGTTCATTAACTGCGTATAAAAATAACTACAGAGGAGGTAATTTAATTACAAAAACAAAAGTTTGCTTTCCTAAAACAGAAAGAATTTGCAATAATTCAGGTTGGAGTGAGCTTGAGATGTCTCCCAGAGCAACACTGCTGAATATATGCAGATTAACCATTGTACCCTTAGAAGCTAAACACACCTCCAGAACCGCTGGAATGCAATGATGTGTCAGCTTGTTAATTTGTACAGAGCCATAATAATCCAACATGCATACAGACTGTTTCGGATTGTTTGATCCTCATCAGTGCATGGCATGGATTAATTTGGCTCTATGGAGTAGGGCTTGTGAATCCGAGAGGCACAGACTAACCAGCAAGCTCATGGTGACCCATAACTCATTGGAGTGTGTAAGGGACTACAATGGTCCTAAAAGCCCCCTTACTAAGATGTTAAGAAAAACAAAAGTTTGCTTTCCTAAAACAGAAAGAATTTGCAATAATTCAGGTTGGAGTGAGCTTGAGATGTCTCCCAGAGCAACACTGCTGAATATATGCAGATTAACCATTGTACCCTTAGAAGCTAAACACACCTCCAGAACCGCTGGAATGCAATGATGTGTCAGCTTGTTAATTTGTACAGAGCCATAATAATCCAACATGCATACAGACTGTTTCGGATTGTTTGATCCTCATCAGTGCATGGCATGGATTAATTTGGCTCTATGGAGTAGGGCTTGTGAATCCGAGAGGCACAGACTAACCAGCAAGCTCATGGTGACCCATAACTCATTGGAGTGTGTAAGGGACTACAATGGTCCTAAAAGCCCCCTTACTAAGATGTTAAGAAAAACAAAAGTTTGCTTTCCTAAAACAGAAAGAATTTGCAATAATTCAGGTTGGAGTGAGCTTGAGATGTCTCCCAGAGCAACACTGCTGAATATATGCAGATTAACCATTGTACCCTTAGAAGCTAAACACACCTCCAGAACCGCTGGAATGCAATGATGTGTCAGCTTGTTAATTTGTACAGAGCCATAATAATCCAACATGCATACAGACTGTTTCGGATTGTTTGATCCTCATCAGTGCATGGCATGGATTAATTTGGCTCTATGGAGTAGGGCTTGTGAATCCGAGAGGCACAGACTAACCAGCAAGCTCATGGTGACCCATAACTCATTGGAGTGTGTAAGGGACTACAATGGTCCTAAAAGAAGAATTACAGAGGAGGTAACTTAAAGAGTGAAGAGATAAAATAACGCTCTCACTGTGTGGTGGCAAGTTATCTCTTGCCTTATTATCTCCAGCATGATCTTAGTGAATTGAGGCCAATGTTACACTGGCATACTGAAGAAACATCATGGTAGTTTAACAAAAAAGTCCAGATACTGTGTGTATTTTTTTTTTCTTTTCTCATCAGAGTAACGGATCTGCCCATCTTGCTGGCGTATGAATTGGCTAGTAGTGGAACAACAATTTCTAGATCCTCTTTTGATTATGTTGTCTAGGATATGTTTTCTTGTTCTTATTAGTTAATTTACATGATTACTTTATGGGGGGGAGGGGCTGCTGATTTGCCCAAGCTGTCCATGGAATTTTGATGATGATTGTTTGAACTGGACCTGAACTCAGATCGTCCTCTCTGCTCTAAAATATAAGCAACAGCATAATACCCTTTACAGAAAAATATTTCCTTGTTACAGTTTATAGAGCTCCTAAGAGATGCTGCAGTGTAGTTACTTCCTGGTTTGCTGGGAGCACAAAAAGGGTTAACCTGTGTTTACATTTTAGCTCAGAACTCAGCAGACAGCTGGGAGATCAAATAACAGCGGCTCATTGGCAAAACACAACACAATCATGCTGTATACCTGCTAGATTCAGTCCCGGTTCACACTGGTGTTAAAAAATGTTCAGTTCGCGGATCGGATCCAAATGGATGCAAATAGATCCAATGTTAAGCTATGAATCCGTTCTTATCTGTCTGTTCAAACAGATCTGTTCCGCACAAGCCGCTGAATTGAACGCAGGCTGCCGGCAGTACTAATTTTTCTGGACTGCTGAGCCCAGCGGAACGGAAGCTGAAGCGCTGCATTGGAGGCAATGAGAAAATGCAGTGTTTCTTCACACTAGTGAAACGGACCGTTCTAAATAGAAAAATACAAGTGGGGTGGGGGTGGCGGTTGTGGGGAAACGGAACGTAAGCAGCGTAACGGAAACAGAGTTAAAACAGATCGAATCAACTGGTGATCAGATCCGTTTTCAGGAATCCTTTTGCCACTCCAACGCAAATGTTAACCGGGCCCCAGTCAGAATTGCAACAAGGGAAATTGTGCTGAGAAGTAGGATCAAAGTACAATTGCAATCGCCTTTCCTAGTGGAAAAAAACCCGGAGACATAAGTAATCCTGAGGATATATAGCCTTAAAAAGACACTGAAGCGAAAAAAAATATATGATATAGTGAATTGGTTGTGTACTATGAATAATTACTAGAAGATTAGCAGCAAAGAAAATATTCTCATACTTTTATTTTCAGGTATATAGTGTTTTTTCTAACATTGCATCATTCTATAATATGTGCAGATTACACAACACTCAGCATTCAAAATGAGTCTTTCAGAGCAGTCTGTGAAGTAATGACCTCTCCTCTAGCAGAGGAAAAGTAAATAGTCCAGCAACAGTTGAGATAATAAAAGTCAGATAACAGCCCTCTCCAGGACTAACTTAGTCGGAGAGCTTAATGGCTTGTTTGCATAGAGATAACAACTGGAGTTTCTCAACTCTTCCTGTACTGGAAACAATTACACTGATGTATCTGATCTTAATGTTTTATTTCTTAGCTGTGCTACACATACAAATCATAATATCATCATTTTTTTTTTCGCTTCATTGTCTCTTTAAAGCTAACTTGTAAAAACAAAAATCTCCCCTCTGGGTTACTTATCTTGGGATGGGGAAAACTCTGGATCCTAAATATGTTTCCCCATCCTCCTCCGTCCTCTCGATCCTGTGCTGGGACCCCCAAAGACCTCCCTGCATATGCGCATTAGCTCTGTCTCGCTCGGGCTCCGGTGGAAATAGCCGAGCCCGATCAGGTCTATGCCACTGTGTGGGCGCAGATGGCTTGCGCCTGCGCAGTGGTGCAGACCCAATCCAGCCCGGCTTTTTTCAAAGAAAGCTCAGTGGCGCGTACCTACTGGGCCTGCGTAAAGGGCTGACAAGCAACAACAAGACTCCGACTCCAGGTACCCAAAATGGCTCAGACTCCTCGACTACGACTCCTTAGTCCAATACTTACCAGGGCTGTGGATTTCGTACAAAAATCATCCGACTCCTCGACTCCAACTCCGACTCCACAGCCCTGGGATAAACACAACAGAAAGTATACAGCTACTAAAAGCCATCTCCCGCCATGTATTTAACATACAATATAACGGCTTAATCATAAAAACTTTGTTCATATGACCAGAAGCAGTTGAGATAAGGGAAATAGTTCTCTCTTTGTGGGTGTGGTTGCTGCTGCTTGTATTGCATCATTCCACTGTTCAGACTTCAGGCGGGAGGAGACAGACTGAATCTCTTTGAAATGATTGTGGCCTATAGCAGTGTCAGTCTGCACATTAGGAAGTGGCCAGTGTTCAGATTTCTGATCAGGCAATTTAAAGTAAACCTGTAGGGAAAAAAGTACCTCTGGGGGGTGCTTATCTTGGGAGGAGGAAGCCACCCCAATCTAGCGCTGGCAGCCTGGAGCAGATGCTAACAATAATACAATATACGGTAATCTCGTTATAATTAACTCTGATATTGTAAACATTCTGGTATTGTAAACGTGCTTCTCCAGGTCCCAGCCAATCTCCATTATAAGACTATGGGAGATCAGCCAGCCTCTAAGTCTATCCGGGCAACTCGGATATAATAAAACTTCTGTTATAGTAAATATGTTTTTTGGCCTCTCCGTGAGGCTGACTCTGGATATAGTAAAAAGTGGGTGGTGCATGCGTCATATGTCAGTGTGAAACCCATGATTGTCTGCTTTCTTCAGGCTTGTTGCAAGTGAGTTGATGCCTGATAACATTTGTAATGTGAATGTAAACAAAAGAGGATGCACCGTTACCATTTCCATGTTGCAATCACTGATAAAGATATAACTTTTGCCTCCTTGGGATCCAGAGGCTTTCCCCTCTCGAGGTAAGTACCCCCCAGGGACACTTTTTTTTTGTACAGGTACACTTTAAATCTGATTTTGCTTGAATTTAGCTAATTAAAGAACTTCCATCTAGAGGAAAGCCGTCTCTGCCATTAGGTGCCTACACGGGCCTAAAGCAGGGCTTTAGTTCACTAACCATTTGACATCCTTTGGTATGATGCGATATGACCCAGATAATGGCCATCTTATGTTTATTAATATTGGGAAAGTGGGAGATGTAGAGCCAAGTGTTGGCACTGCAGTGCACTTGGGGAGGGTTGTCACTGCACCACTCGGGGCCGGCTGGTTAGCCAATAACCATGCTCTGCCTGCTCCGACCTCAAGGCACAATACTGCGGATGGAGGAAGAAAAAGCGAAAGTTGGCACTGCAAGCAATCCAGTTTATTCCATAGAAAAATACAATCAGCATCATAAAAAGTGCTATTCTGTGCAATAAAGCAAAGTAATGTGCACATACCGGTCCCAGTGGGCAGTCAGTGGGTGATGAATGGTGGGTGCAGGGCACAACATTTTGCACAAATCTATGCGTAGAGTAGAAGCGCAGTAATGCGCGAAACGGCCACAAGGCAACTATGCCCTGCACCCACCATCCATCACCCGCTGACTACCCACCGGGACCAGTATGTGCACATTACTTTGCTTTATTGCACAGGATAGCACTTTTTTTATGACGTTTATTAATATTTGTTGGTATTTTGTAAACATTTTAGAAGATTGTATTCATTTTATCAATCCTATTTACATTTTTAAAGTAACATTTATGCTGTTATACGGTATAGCGGTCAGTTGGAAAGTCATATCTTTGTACACTTTCTTGAATTTATTTTTATTTCACAGTTGTAATGATTAAAATGACTAATTATGAATTGCTTTTATATTGTCTTTTAATTATAACTATTTAATTTTTTTTTAATAAACCCATCTTATTTTCTGAGGAAATTATTTATTGTACACTACCATAGTTATTTGTTCCTTTCTCTTTCTGTAAATTTGAAGACTGTAAAAGGCATAAATAAAGCAAAAAGGATATGGAATTATTTATCACAACTTTACTTCCTTACTAAACTTAGTGAGGCATACTTAAATGGCACTGTATGCCTCACTGTATGCGATTGAAATCTAATCGTGCTGCAACGGATTCCAGGTAGTGTGTAAGGAGACTAAGGGGCCCATACACCTAACGATTTTCCCGCCGATATACAGCCGTTTTGATCACAGTGATCAAAACGGCTGTGAAATCGCCACGCACACCGCTGACAGAACGATCGATTTCCGTCCGAAATCAATCGTTCCCGTCGGTTCCCGTCGACCCATCCGTGCGGAAGATTTTTCTCGGTCGCCGGCGGGTCGGGAGTGCGTCGTTAGCGGCGTTCGAATGCCCGACGATCGACGCAATGCAGCGGGTATACATTACCTGCTCCGGCCGGTGCGAATCCACGCTCACTGCTGTTTTCTCCGCTCTGGTCTGGTCTTCGGCATGCTTCACTTCTTCCTGCCCGGCAGAAAGTTTAAACAGTAGAGGGCGCTCTACTGTTTAAACTTCCTGCCAGGCAGGAAGAAGTGAAGCATGCCGGAGACCAGACCAGAGCGGAGAAGACAGCAGTGAGCGGGAATTTGCGCCGGCGGAGCAGGTAATGTATGCGGGGCGGGGAGCGGCGGCAGCACCACCACCACCACAGATTGTGAACGGTTTCAGGCTGAAATCGGTTCACAATCTGTTTGCAGTAAAGGTAGCCAGATTCGATCATAGAGGGATCTATCTGTTGGTCGAATCTGATGGCAAATCGACCAGTGTATGTCCACCTTTAGCATCTTGTTCTGCCCTTTGGAGAGGGAAAGGGGCAAATGATTAGGAGGTTCCACACTGCAAGGACAAGAGCAGTTAAGGGGAACCTGAGGTGAGAGGGAAATGGAGGCTGACATGCTTGTTTCCTTTTAAATAATGCACATTGCCTGGCTGTCCTGATTATCCTCTGCCTCTCATACTTTAAGCCATAGACCCTGAACAAGCAGATGTGTGGTTTAGACCCTACAGACTAGAAAGATCAGCAGACTGCCAGGCAACTGGTATTGTTTAAAAGGAAATAAATATGGCAGCTTCCATAGGTCTCACGCCTCAAGTTCCTTTTAAACAATAACCAAGAGTGGTGTTTAGTGATCCAACATGGTTCATGACTAATAGGAATGGTTAATGAGATGTTAATAATGCTGAATTTGTGAATTCAGAATTAGTCCAATCATATTCTGCTGCAGATTCAATTCTTATTTGCATATGTTTGCGTAATGCTAGCATAACATTTACATCAACTTGAAAATATTAGCATCTATTAACAATCAACATCATCAACCAGGCTGGGCGAATACCTGTACTCATTTTTTTTTACTAAAAAATTATCGTAAATGATCACCTTGTGCAAAAGGAAAAAATAAAAGAATGTAACCGTGTCCACATAGTCATTTTAATTACAGTGCACTGCTGAATAGGGCTGCCTAAATGGACAAACCTGCAGCATTGTTGTTCAGTTTAACCACAGATTGAGATTAGATGTGCTTTGGTCAAATACTGTAATTATAATTTTCAGTAACAGAAAATTATATTTAGGCTAGGCTCATTGTAGCCTTACATACAGTGGGATGCGAAAGTTTGGGCAACCTTGTTAGTTGTCATGTTTTTCCTGTATAAATTGTTGGTTGTTACGATAAAAAATGTCAGTTAATTATATCATACATGAGACACACAGTGATATTTGAGAAGTGAAATTAAGTTTATTGGATTTACAGAAAGTGTGCAGTAATTAGGCAGGTGCATAAATTTGGGCACCACAAAAAAGAAATGAAATCAATATTTAGTAAATCCTCCTTTTGCAGAAATTACAGCCTCTAAACGCTTCCTGTAGGTTCCAATGAGAGTCTGGATACTGGTTAAGGCCTGGAACCCACTGAAATCCGCAAACGCAAAACGCAACCGCTAGCGTTTTGTCTGAGCGGTTTGCAAGCGGATTCATGCGCGTTTTCGGTCGCGTTTTGCAACAGTGTATTTTTTTGCTCAGCGGTTGTGTAGCGTTTTGCGTTTCGCGTTTTTATCCTGATTGGTCCTGTGAATTATTTTAATTTTGTTACAGTGTGCTGAACCACAAAACGCTAGCAAAACCGCTCAGTTTAGGTTTTGCTGAGCGTTTCTGCTAGCGTTTCAATACTTTACATTGAAGCGCTAACGCTCTCAAAATGCTGCAGGTCCTGCGTTTGCGTTTCTGGGAAACGCAAACGCTCCTGTGGAAGTTGCCCCATCCATTAACATCAGCTGAGCGTTTTGGCAAAACGTTAGCGTATCGCAGCGCTGCCAAAATGCTAAAAAAAACGCTCTTGTGGGTTCCAGCCCTAAAGGTATTTTAGGCCATTCCTCTTTACAAAACATCTCTATTTCATTCAGGTTTGATGGCTTCCGAGCATGGACAGCTCTCTTTAACTCACACAAAATAATTTTTTCAATAAAGTATTTGTGTAATTTTGAATATAAATTTTTAGACTTTTGCATCTATGTAATTTTTACCCCCCTTGTGGTGGTTATCCACCCCATATTGGTTTTGATCACCGTTAGGTTTATGCCTAAATGTTTTGATATCGATAACCTATAGTGTTATTGCCAATTGCTACTATGACGACTTGGTGGGCGTACTTCTCTGCTGGGCGTGGATCCTAGTGTTTTGTGTAATGTAGGACGCGCCCTCTCAGTACGTATAGACGTCCGCAATAGATGCCGCATGTTTGTTTACATGCGCTTAGCGGACGTCATTCTTTCTTCCGCATACGTCATGGCGTATTATGCGTACTTAGTTCGCATACGTCATGACCACGCGTCATGAGTTTGCGACCATTTGATTGGTCGACGGCACTACAGGGGGGTGGGGCTAAGTCTGTCCACCCCGTTCATATGGTTGGCCATATGTGGGAGGCCCCTTTGAGGGTGCCTCGCGCGGATTGGCTGACTATAATTTTATACAATTTATTTCTTATGGCTGTATTGAACCTGGCGGTGTTTCAACCATATGATAAGGTGCTGTTAGCGCTATGCAGTGTGTACATTTTGGAGTAAGCGCTTGAGATACACAATGTTTAATAGGACTTTTTCTGATAAAAGGGGAGGTTTTTTCTGATACACATAAGTCTTCCATCAGGTTCTCTGGTGACATAATGTCCGGTGATTAGATGATACCAGCGCTGCATTTCGATTGGTTTTTAGACTTTATATAAGCACATGATTTGTATGTGGTTTTTATGCAGTGTTGGACAACTTGATAAAGAGCTAGGTTGCTCGAAACAGCGGTCTGTCGTTGTACCCTCTGCTTTGTCTGATGTGACCAATAAAGAAGCTATAATTTACTACATTGGTGCCTGCGAAACCTGTGTTCCTGTACTTGACGGCTCCAGTGGTGTGGAAGACCGACTGCTTGGGCACATTATTTCCTATACATGGGTGCTGTCCCAATCACACTTCTTGGACTGAGAAAAAAAATGTCAGTTAATTATATCATACAGGAGACACACAGTGATATTTGAGAAGTGAAATTAAGTTTATTGGATTTACAGAAAGTGTGCAGTAATTAGGCAGGTGCATAAATGTGGGCACCACAAACAAGAAATGAAATCAATGTTTAGTAGATCCTCCTTTGGCAGAAATTACAGCCTTTAAACGCTTCCTGTAGGTTCCAATGAGAGTCTGGATACTGGTTAAAGGTATTTTGGACCATTCCTCTTTACAAAACATCTCTAGTTCATTCAGGTTTGATGGCTTCCGAGCATGGACAGCTCTCTTTAACTCACACCACAGATTTTCAATTATATTCAGGTCTGGGGACTGAGATGGCCATTCCAGAACATTGTACTTGTTCCTCTGCATGAATGCCTTAGTGGATTTTGAGCAGGGTTTAGGGTCGTTGTCTTGTTGAAAGATCCAGCCCCGGCGCAGATTCCTGAACATTGCTCTCCAGAATGCTGATACTGAGTGGAATCCATGCGTCCCTCAACTTTGACAAGATTCTCAGTCCCTACACTAGCCAGACAGCCCCACATCATGATGGAATCACCACCATATTTTACTATAGGTAGCAGGTGTTTTTCTTGGAATGCTGTGTTATTTTTCCTCTGTGCATAATGCCCTTTGTTATGCCCAAATATTTCAATTTTAGTTTCATCAGTCCACAGCACCTTATTCCAAAAATGAAGCCAGCTTGTCCAAATGTACTTTAGCATACCTCAAGCGGCTCTGTTTGTGCTGTGGGCTTCCTCTGCATCACTCTCCCATACAGCATCTCCTTGTGTAAAGTGTGCTCCATCTGCAGCAAGATGATGTTGTAGGTCTTTGGTGCTGGTCTGTGGGTTGACTATGACTGTTCTCACCATTCGTCCGCTTCTGTTTATCCGAGATTTTTCTTGGTCTGTCACTTCGAGCCTTAACTTGAACTGAGCCTGTAGTTTTCCATTTCCTCAATATGTACCTAACTGTGGAAACAGACAGCTGAAATCTCTGAGACAGCTTTCTGTATCCTACCCCTAAACCATGATGGGGAACAATCTTTGTCTTCAGGTCATTTGAGAGTTATTTTGAGACCCCCATGTTGCTATTCTTCATAGAGAATTAAAAGAGGAGAAAGACTTCTGATTGACCCCTTTAAATACTCTTTATCATAATTGGATTCACCTGTGTATGTAGGTCAGTGGTCACTGAGCTTACCAAGCCAATTTGAGTTCCAATAATTAGTTCTAAAAGTTTTGGAATCAATATAATGACAACAGTGCCCAAATGTATGCACCTGCCTAATTTTATTTAAACAATTATTGCACACTTTCTGTAAATCCAATATACTTCATTTCACTTCTTAACCACTTAAGGACTGCAGCCTTAAAACCCCTTAAAGAGAACCCGAGGTGGGAATTACTAATACTATTGGGGCACAGAGGCTGGTTGCGCACACTAAGACCAGCCTCTGTTGCCCCATCGTGTGCCTCCATGTCCCCCCTGCTCGCCGCTATAGACCCCGCAGTGCTGGCGACACGCAGCGCGTCGCCAGCACAATGTTTACCTAAGCGCTGTCAGTCAGCGCCGCTCCCCCGCCTCCTCCGCATCGCCGCTACCCACCTCGGGTTCTCTTTAAGGACCAGACACTTTTTTTCCATTCAGACCACTGCAGTTTTAACGGTTTATTGCTTTGTCATACAACCTACTATCTAAATGAATTTTACCTCCTTTTCTTGTCACTAATACAGCTTTCTTTTGGTGGTATTTGATTGCTGATGTGATTTTTAGTTTTTATTATATTCATCAAAAAAGACATGAATTTTGTCAAAAAAATGATTTTTTTTTTACTTTCTGTGCTGACATTTTTCAATTAAAGTAACATTTCTTTTTGTTGTAACACTATTTTTATTTTGATTATAAAAGAAAAAGTTTACAGGTACAGGTACATAAACAATTATGAGGTCTTAGAGCAAAGTAGTACCTCATAGGTAGGATCAACAAATACAAATACAGTAAACGTGGAAAGTTACAACCTGAGACTGGAAAGGAGCATAGGTGGTAAATAGGGATGCTCGGAAAATTCTGCGGAATTATGAATTCCGTGATTCCGGCCGGAATTAGGTTAATTCCGATTCCGGTAGTCAAATCGGAATTCCTATACCTCTCAAACGGAATTCCGCGGAAATTTTATAATTCCGACGGAATAACACAAAAAATCTCTCTCTCAATCTCTCTCTCTCCTTCCCCCTCCTCCTCCTATCCATCCATCCATCCATCCATCCATATCATGCAGTAGGGAATTGCAGATTTTCAAAACAGCTTATATACCATAGCTGGGATTTGAACCCAGGACCTAGTGTGTAGTAGGTATCTGTCTTAACCTCTAGACCATGACCCACACTACATGCTAAAGCTGGCGGTAGCATAAACCATACTTCCATTATGATCAATTCGATAGAAAAAGTAGCATGATTAAGGATTTGTACTTTTTGAAAAGCATGCTTATATACCATAGCTGTGATTTGAACCCAGGACCTAGTGTGTAGTAGGTATCTGTCTTAACCTCTAGACCATGACCCACACTACATGCTAAAGCTGGCGGTAGCATAAACCATACTTCCATTATGATCAATTCGATAGAAAAAGTAGCATGATTAAGGATTTGTACTTTTTGAAAAGCATGCTTATATACCATAGCTGGGATTTGAACCCAGGACTTAGTGTGTAGTAGGTATCTGTCTTACCCTCTAGACCAGGGGTCCCCAAACGTTTTGGGTTGAGGGCCGGGTCAACATACTTCAGACCGCTGGTGGGCCGGAGTAAACATAAAATGATGTAGAAGTCTTTGCGGACCAGACAGTGAAGCATACCCAGGTGACAATCTGCAAGCCAATTGGACAGCAGTGTCACCTGATGTGGAATTTGATTGGAAACCAGCAAAATTTCTGCTTTCTGGCTTCCATGTGGATGGGGGGTGCTGCACTGCTATTCCATATGTGGACCACCAATATTTAAAGATGTAGCTGACTGCATTTATAAGCAATACATTTTCTGTGTGGGGGGCCGGTAAGAAAGCCTTAGGGGGCTACATTCGGCCCGCGGGCCTGACTGTATTCCAGGAAGAGTTTAGGAGAGCGGGGGAAGTGTTTGCAGACGTGGTCATAGGTTATGAATGATGTAGAGGAGGGTTGTAACCAATCTTCCAGTCGAAAGAATCCCTTGGAGTACCACCGTTTCATAAAATCTCTGTTTAAACCAGGCTTAAAATTGGGGTTACCCAGGAATGGTTGCAGTCTGAAAGGGGATCGAAGACCTGCATCCACAGCTGTGTTGGCCCAAAGGCGTATCATGAACCTAGTTAAAGTAACATTTCTATATACATTTTTGTCTAAATTTATTGTGCTACATGCCTTTGATCAATAAATAGACACTTATTGGAATTTTTTTTTGTTTGGGTAAAAGTTATAGCGTTTACAAACTATGGTGCAAAAAGCGAATTTCCCCAGTTTAAAGCATCTTTGACTTTTCTGAGCACCTGTCATGTTTCATGAGGTGCTAGAATTCCAGGATAGTATAAATACCCCCCAAATGACCCCATTTTGGAAAGAAGACATCCCAAAGTATTCACTAAGAGGCATGGTGAGTTCATAGAAGATTTTATTTTTTTGTCACAAGTTAGCGGAAAATTACACTTTGTAACAAAAAAAATAAATAAAATTTCCATTTCTGCTAACTTGTGACAAAAAAAAATGAAATCTGCCACGGACTCACCATGCCCCTCTCTGAATACTTTGGGGTGTCTATTTTCCAAAATGGGGTCATTTGTGGGGTGTGTTTACTGTCCTGGCATTTTGGGGGGTGCTAAATTGTAAGCACCCCTGTAAAGCCTAAAGGTGCTCATAGGACTTTGGGCCCCTTAGCGCACCTAGGCTGCAAAAAGTGTCACATGTGGTATCGCCGTACTCAGGAGATATAGTACAATGTGTTTTGGGGTGTATTTTTACACATACCCATGCTGGGTGGGAGAAATATCTCTGTAAATAAGAATGTTTTGATTTTTTTTTACACAGAATTGTCCATTTACAGAGATAGTGACAGGGGGTGATTGATGGGTGATTAGGGGGCTGATTGGGTGCAAACAGTGGTCTGAGGGGGTGATTGGGGGGGGGGGTCTGAGGGGTGCTGTGGGCGATCAGGGGGCAGGGGGGGCAGGATCAGTGTGCTTGTGTGTTTACTAGAGTGGTTGCCTCCTCTCCTGGTGGTTGCTCGATCACTGGGACCACCAGGGGAGGAGGCAGCCAGTATAATACACTTTGTATACTTAACAAAGTGTATTATACACTTTTGTATGCGGAGATCAGAGGGTTAACAACCCGCTGGCGCTGCTAATTGGCCGGCGGGTTGACGTCGCGGGTGGGCTGAGCCTAATGCCAGTGCATGCTCGCGATGCCCGGCTAATCAGTCCCCCAGGTGCCGCCGCTGATCAGCATTATGCGGTCCTGGGGGAGCCACCTTGCCTACGCCCATAGGCAAGTGGTTAAATATCACTGTGTGTGTCTCCAATGTGATATATTTAACTGACATTTTTTATCTTAACAACCAATGATTTATACAGGAAAATCATGACAATTAACAAGGTTGCCCAAACTTTCTCATCCCACTGTAACGGATTGGGAAGGCAGTGCTGAACGTTATTTGCACATTGGCTATCATTCATAAAGCATTTCCGCATGCGGAAATGCTTAAAACAGCTGACTTTACCGAACACTCAGCAAAGTCAGCATTCATAAAGGCTCTTTCCGCGAGCAGAGTGATAAATCACCGCCTTGTGCGGTGATTATCGGAACAAATGTAGCAAAATGTTAATTCATGAAGATCACCGCAAGCGGTGTGAGGTCGGGATGTACCGCTCACTTTGATGTGGCGATAACAATGTAAGTAAATGGAGACACACAGACCTCCCAGGCAGCTGCAGCAGAGCGGAACACGGAGAAATGTATCCACTCGGCTGCTTCCTGTGTCTCCGCCTGCCTACCGCCAGCCTAGTTCGGGGAATCTCCGCACTGCTACCGCACATGGATTCATTTCTATGAATGCCCACCCAGAAGTCTAAAATACGGGCAGCGGTGTTTTCCCACATTGATTCCCCTTACCGACAGCTCCTTTATGAATGATAGCCATAGTGTCACATACAGTGGTGTGAAAAACTATTTGCCCCCTTCCTGATTTCTTATTCTTTTGCATGTTTGTCACACTTAAATGTTTCTGCTCATCAAAAACCGTTAACTATTAGTCAAAGATAACATAATTGAACACAAAATGCAGTTTTAAATGATGGTTTTTATTATTTAGTGAGAAAAATAACTCAAAACCTACATGGCCCTGTGTGAAAAAGAAATTGCCCCCTGAACCTAATAACTGGTTGGGCCACCCTTAGCAGCAATAACTGCAATCAAGCGTTTGCGATAACTTGCAATGAGTCTTTTACAGCGCTCTGGAGGAATTTTGGCCCACTCATCTTTGCAGAATTGTTGTAATTCAGCTTTATTTGAGGGTTTTCTAGCATGAACCTGTAAGGCTTGGTGGTGTATTCTCCACAGTCAGCATGCAACGCATGAGCTGACATGAAGGAGGTACACACACTAGCACAAGGAAACAGGCTATCCCTAGTATAGTGGAGGGGAGGACTGACTCCAATACGAGATTGTGGCGCACAGAGCCGGTGCAGATCCGACAGCCACAAACAATACTTTTGCGATAACGTCTCAGCGCAAGGTAGCGCTGAGCGCATAAACCAGAACTGAGGAGATCAGGACAGGTAGACAGAATGAACGCTTGCTAGCTAGCCGCTACTTAGTGACAGCAAGCGTCCACAACAAGACAGACTGGAATGAGGCAGCCAATGCGTTGCAGCGATGGCGTGCCTCACAAAGACAGGACAGGATAGTCAGGAAATAGCAGGATCGAGATAGATAAACGTAACACAGACAAAAATACAATAAGTATGTTTTCCTAGCGTATTACAATTACAGCTATCAATGAAACTATTTGTAACGTCTGACTAACATATGTATATATCGGCAATGAACCGATATATGACATAAGCAGGAACTCTGACTAGGACAGGAGTAATACAGGGAACAGGACTCAGAAGGATTCGCTATCTCTTCGCAGAGATGAATACAATCCACAAACGGTAACAGAACAGGATTCAGAAGGATTCGTTATCTCTTTGCAGAGATGAACGCAATCCACAAACGGTAACAGAACAGGATTCAGAAGGATTCGTTATCTCTTCGCAGAGATGAACGCAATCCACAAACAGAACCAGGAGCAGGGTAACTAACTCAGCACGGGTGATCACGATACGCGCAACCTACCAAAACGTGCTGGAAAGCTGACTAACTGCACACAGGATATAAACAGTTCGTGTACGTATACATCAGCGACACTGATGTATCAACGTAACACGAAAACAAGGAAAATAATAAACGTGCTGGTATGCATATATATTGGCAATGAACCAATATATGATGCAAAGACCAGCAAAGTATCTTTAGAACAAGAAACACGATCGGGGGCTGAAGCAACAGCAAGACAGGCTTAAACTGAAGCTATGAAAACCCGAGGAGTCCTGCAGGAAGCAGATCTTTATACTGAGGTCATCCAATGAGAGCAGACATGCAGATTCCCACACAGGTGAATGATAATCAGTCACAAGCTGACAGCAGGGAAAGGCAGACAAAGCTATGCAACTTGCATGGAAAGAGATCAGAACTGCCTGAGCTGCAGCACTACTACTTCCAGCAATACCTGCTGCAGCAGCGATCATGACAGAACCGCCTTTTTAAAGTCATGCCACAACATCTCAAGGTCAGGACTTTGACTAGGCCACTTCAAAGTCTTCATTTTGTTTTCTTTAGCCATTCAGAGGTGGATTTGCTGGTGTGTTTTGGGTCATTGTCCTGCTGCAGCACCCAAGATCGCTTCAGCTTGAGTTGACAAACAGATGGCTGGACATTCTCCTTCAGGTTTTTTTGTTAAACTGTAGAATTCATGGTTCCATCTATCACAGCAAGCCTTCCAGGTCCTGATTCAGCAAAACAACCCCAGACCATCACACTACCACCACCATATTTTACTGTTGGTATGATGTTCTTTTGCTGAAATGCTGTGTTACTTCTACGCCAGATGTAACGGGACACGCACCTTCCAAAAAGTTCAACTTTTGTCTCGTCGGTCCACAAGGTATTTTCCCAAAAGTCTTGCCAATCATTGAGATGTTATTTTAGCAAAATTGAGACGAGCCTTAATGTTCTTTTTGCTTAAAAGTGGTTTGCGCCTTGGATATCTGCCATGCAGACCGTTTTTGCCCAGTCTCTTTCTTATGGTGGAGTCATGAACAATGACCTTAATTGAGGCAAGTGAGGCCTGCAGTTCTTTAGATGTTGTCCTGGGGTCTTTTGTGGCCTCTCGGATGAGTTTTCTCTGCGCTCTTGGGGTAATTTTGGTCGGCCAGCCACTCCTGGGAAGGTTCATCACTGTTCCATGTTTTTGCCATTTGTGGATAATGGCTCTCACTGTGGTTCGCTGGAGTCCCAAAGCTTTAGAAATGGCTTTGTAACCTTTACCAGACTGATAGATCTCAATTACAGTACTTTGTCCTCATTTGTTCCTGAATTTCTTTGGATCTTGGCATGATGTCTAACTTTTGAGGTGCTTTTGGTCTACTTCTCTGTGTCAGATATCTCCTATTTAAAGAGAACCTGTACTGAGTAAAAATATTTAAAATAAACACATGAGGTAACTTCAAATGAACATTGCATAGTTACCTTGCCATCAGTTCCTCTCAGAAGCTCACCCTTTGCTTCTGACAATAATCCCTTCCAGTTCTGACAATATTTTGTCAGATCTGAAATATATCAGTTGCTGTCAGTAAAATATCAGTTGCTGTCAGTTATAGCTGAGAGGAAAACTGATGTACCAGGTAATGTCCATGTTTCCCTATGGCTCAAGTGGGCGATGTTACAGTTTAACTGTGTGCTGACCAGAAAACTGTTATGAGTAATGGCCATTTTCAAAATGGAGGACGGAAAATTCCCTTGATCACAATGAACAAACAGGGCGCGGGAGAGGAGAAAGACACTGAGGAGTAGACTACATGGAAGGTAAGTATGACTTGTGTATGCTTATTTTGACTTTTAATTTTCAGTTCAGGTTTTCTTTAAGTGATTTCTTGATTGAAACGGGTGTGGCAGTAATCAGGCCTGGGGGTGACTACAGAAATTTAACTCAGGTGTGATAAACCACAGTTAAGTTATTTTTTAACAAGGGGGGGCAATCACTTTTTCACACAGGGCCATGTAGATTTGGAGGTTTTTTTTCTCACTAAATAATAAAAACCATCATTTAAAACTGCATTTTGTGTTCAATTATGTTTTCTTTGACTAATAGTTAACCGTTTTTGATGAGCAGAAACATTTAAGTGTGGCAAACATGCAAAAGAATAAGAAATCAGGAAGGGGGCAAATAGTTTTTCACACCACTGTATGTTGTGTAGTATACAGTCAATGAAAAGTAGGCTTTGCAGTTACTGTTAACGTGCGTGTTTTGTGGTATCGCACTGCATGCAGTTTACCCTGTGGAAACAGGAAGGAAAAAAAATAAAAGCTTGGGGAATACCGACACACTTTCATGGAAATACCGGGTGCGGGATAAGCGTGTATGCACAGAAGCTGAAACAAAAATGTAAGGAATTGAACACTTTGCTAAGGTTGGAGGGCAGTAAATATGTTGCACATCTCTGTGGTGCAAGCAAGGTGCAAGTGAGAACATGTACGCATGATTGCAAGCAAGCAACAGTGCTAAAGGAGGAAACCTTCCTAATTCTGAGGAATTTAGTACTTCAGTCCCACTGGACAAAGGGGACAAACACTGGCAAATATAAATGGCTGGACTAATTGAAATATTCCTACTATTTGGTAGTAAATATTTGTAATCTTTGCATGTATCATATCAGATCATAGCAGGACTGCTGAAAGAACAGTGCAATAAAGCCTGCCGAGAGGGAACTACTGGATCATTGCCACACACTGCACATCAATTTTTAATAGTTTTCAGCATGAAATCTATTAAACATCAATTACCATGCCCCCCCCCCCCCCCCCACACACACACACACACTCCTTCCTGTGCTGTTGGCATCTCCTGGTGCCTGTAGTGACTGTGTGCGTGGATGAATATATACAGCCAGGAAGGCTGGACTGGCTAGAGAGGTGATAATGCTCTACCTAGGGCCCCAACAACAGCAGGATTAGCAGGGGTGTCCAGTCACCGCCGCCCTATAGATACCGCCATGTCTAGAACCTTATCAACCAGCAAAAAGTGTCCTGTCTGATCGGCAATGTTGGACAATTTTTGCTAGAAATCTATCAAAATTACTGTTGGGAAGCATGTTTGGGCACAGTGATCGAAACTGCGGAGGAATGTCTCACAGTGTATGGGCACCTTAACTCTGGCCCTTGCAGAGTCTTATGTGTGTACTAGTGATGAGGACCCAATTGTGATTGCAAAAGGCTGTAGAAAATGCTAGAATTTTTGAGAGTGATTTGGCAACTTAAAAGTGGAGAACAATTTCAAAGAGAGAAAGAGATTTTGGGCCCTGCTTTCCCTTATGAAATTGCTCCAAAAATGCTGCATCCAGATTATTTGTGAATTTAGAGAATCGCAATCGCTCCTGTGGGATCACGGCCATTCATTTTCATCAGCCAAGTCCTTTTGGAATTGTTAGAAAGCATAAATCGCCACTGAAAGTGCTCTAGTGGGCCCCAGGCCTGAGACTCTTTTTGAAAAAAATAAATCTAGGATGACTACATACATTTTTGAATAGTCCCTGAAGTGGGTGTGTGCAGGAGATACTGTATTTTTCGGACTATAACGCACACTTTTTCTCCCTCAAAAGTAGGGAGAAAAAGTCCCTGAATCTTATAGTCCAAATAGAGGGAGTCCCCGACTTGCAAACGCCTGCCGATACGAACCACTGTGTTGTCGGGTACTCCTTGTATTATCCCGCTGTCCTCTTTCACTTGCCTCTGTCTACTGTTATCCACAGAAGTGCCTCTCACCTAACCCAAGGGTTCCCATGACGATCAGCTGCTTCTCCTCTTCCTCACTCTTCCCGTCGTGCTGGCTTCTGCTGATGGCGTCATTACCCAACCGGCACTAGGGAAAGAGTGAGAAAGAGGAAAAGCAGCTGATTGCTGGGTGCCCCCGGGTCAGGTGAGATGCGCTGCTGTGAATTATAGTTCACACAGGGGCACAAACGGACACAGGGGAACACTTAGGCCTAGTGCACACCAAAAACCGCTAGCAGATCCGCAAAATGCTAGCAGATTTTGAAACGCTTTTTCTTATTTTTCTGCAGCGTTTTAGCTAGCGTTTTGCGGTTTTGTGTAGCGGTTTTGGTATAGTAGATTTCATGTATTGTTACAGTAAAGCTGTTACTGAACAGCTACTGTAACAAAAAACGCCTGGCAAACCGCTCTGAAGTGCCGTTTTTCAGAGCGGTTTGCGTTTTTCCTATACTTAACATTGAGGCAGAAACGCATCCGCAATCCAAAATCTGCAGCAGCCCGGGAGTATGCGTTTCTGCAAAACGCCTCCCGCTCTGGTGTGCACCAGCCCATTGAAATACATTACCCTAGCGGATCCGCACCCGCAAGCAGATCGCAAACCGCAGCGGAAACGCTCCGGTGTGCACTAGGCCTTACAGAGGACACATGGGCCCATATGCAATTCACTTTTTCTTCTGAGTTTTCTCCTAGGAGATTATTTTTCATCTTCTATTTAAAATAACGTTTTAGCACAGAAATACCAAAAAGTTGGGAAAAAAGTACTATCAAAATTATTTTCTGTATTTTCTTGCTTGCTTTTAGTTTGAAAGGCATTTTATTGACATTTTTGAAAATATTACCTAGGAGAAAACGCAGGAGAAAAGGTTATTTGTAAATGGGCCAGGGGGATGAAAAAGGTACAAGGGGACACAATAATTGGGGGGGAGAACATCCATAAGATGCCCCTGCACCATGGATGCAACATGTATATTTTTTTTCTCTGATTTTTTACCTCTAAACCTAGGTTTGTCTTATGGTCAGGAGTGTCTTGTAGTCTGAAAAATATGGTACTTACCTTTACACTTATATTGGATAAGACACAGGGCGGGTCTTCAAACTTTTGGCACTTCATTTTTTTTATTTATTTTTTTTAAATAAACTCACTCCAGGTTTTCAGAATCATTAATGCTCCATAGCTGGTCAGTTTTCCACATCCCTAAAGTACTTTAGTAAATCGGGTGTTTTTTTTTTTTAATCTGGTAGGCATCATACAATTATTATGTGTACACTGTATGTGGTTTCAGCTTTCCTGGGCTTGTATAATACAATAGAATTCATAAATGGTTTGCGTTGCTGTAGCAACTCAAAATATTGCAGATGATGTTTTTCTTGTGCAGGATAGAATATAAAAGCATCCAGTCGGTTGCCACTAGTGAGACCTTATTATGCACTCCTATGCTGGAAAATACCAGCTGAACTCGTACTGGCTCCTGCAGTAAACCTACAAACGTTACTCTCTGTTGGGTGTAATTTCCCCAAGTGGCTGAAATAACTACTGCCTGTGTTATTGCAGTAAAATCATAATGCTGTAGCTGTTCAGGTCCAGCATGCAAAGGCCTTATTTCACATATACCATATAAGAGTTACAGTAAATAGTGGCAACAAGTAACAGTAAAAAGAAATTGCACATAGCCAAAAAAAAAAAAAACAACAACTGAAAAACAGGGTGACCGGTTTGTAAGTCAGTCCTCCCCCATCCACTTATTTCCCGCAGATCCCCCCAGCCCCATATGCAGACTTCATGTTGGAAGCATGTCTGTAGTTATAGCTACTTCTTTGGGTTGTATCTGCTGACTCCTTTTCAGAATCCAGGGTTCACTATCACATGACTGCAGTTACGATCCC
The DNA here is from genome assembly GCF_040937935.1 of Hyperolius riggenbachi. NCBI lineage: Eukaryota > Metazoa > Chordata > Amphibia > Anura > Hyperoliidae > Hyperolius > Hyperolius riggenbachi. The sequence continues at coordinate 80,319,643 of NC_090650.1, forward strand.
AGAGTTCACACAGGGGCCCATATGCAATTAACTTTTTCACCTGAGTTTTCTCCTAGGAGATAATTTTTCATTTTCTATTAAAATAACTTTTCAGCACTCTGCAATTGAAAAAATACCAACAATTAGGTAACAGAGTACTATCAAAAATATTTTGAGTATTTTGGTGATTTAAAAGGCATTTTAGTGGGCAGCACGGCGTAGTGGTTAGCTCTCTCGCCTTGCAGCGCTGGGTCCGTGGTTCGAATCCCAGTCAGGGCTCTATCTGCAAAGAGTTTGCATGTTCTCTCTGTGTCTGTGTGGGTTTCCTCCGGGCACTCCAGTGTCCTCCCACATTCCAAAAACATACAGATAAGTTAATTGGCTCCCCCTAAAAAAAAAATAAAGGGCATTTTATTTGCAAGTTTAAAAATATCACCTAGGAGAAAACTCAGGAGAAAAAACGAATTGCATATGGAACTAAAGAGTCAGAAGATGCAGCAAATATTGGAGAACACTGGCACCCAAAGAGCCAAAACCAACCGGGATGCTGCCAATGCAGATTCTGTATTGCAACACGATTACAAAGATTCGGAGGGGGGGGGGGGGGGGGTGTTAGGCCATAAAAATCTCACAGATTACTTAAATTGACCAACCCCCACATCCACAATGTTTCCAGCCACTTCCATCTCTGCCACATCGCCAAAATTCACCCCTACCTAACCCCCGACCGACATCGCCAAACTGCTGGTCCATGCTCTTGTCATCTCAATTCTGGGCTTCCTGAGACCAGACCCAGGGCCCTGCAATCTGTTATGAATGCAGCTGCCAGGCTCATTCATGAGGCAGGCCTTCTTGGCGGACGGTGTGTGTTACATAGAGTTTGAATTCAGCAGGGCTGTAGCCAAAAATGCTGTAGTGCTCGGCCCACATAGTTATAATTTGGGTTTCTGCCGATTGCCGCACCCTGAATTACTTCTACCGCAGAGTTGCTACGACTTGGTATGAGGGGGAATAGTAATTAACGCCGCCTGGAATTCCACCAGCCGTCATTCAAAATGACCGGGCTGCAAATTGATAATTACGCCTCATTCACTCCTCCCACTGCTGCAGTTCAGCTGTCTGTTTTGGAAGTCCCTACACTTGCTCCCTGCCCCCCTGAGAATTACATTTAAACTGCTCTGCCTGGCATACAAATACAATCCATCTTACCTCCCATTTGTACATCTCGGATCTTGTCCAGAGATTCTCCCCAACCCGCTCCTCCAACAGGTTACAGATGTCCACGCCTCACATCACTTGTTCAATTATGAGGCTCCAGGACTTTCTCAGAGCAGCTCCTGCTCTATTAAATCCCCCCTTCTCCCCATTAGGTTTGCTTCCACCTTCAACTCATTCAAGCAGGCCTTATAGACCCTTCTGTGCACCATTGCTTACCTGTCACCTTCATAGCCCCGACCCCCTCCGTTGGACTTACCCTCCCCTTTATGTGTTCCTTTCCCTCACCTTTTCCGCTGTAAACCAATTTAGCAGGGCCCTCCTTCCTGTGTGCTCTTCTCATCCACCATATGGACTCAGTGACTTGTCTGCTGCATTTATTCATACATTGCAATCTGTGCATCATTTTCTATTGTTACATCGCTAGCAGGGGCGTAGCAATAGGGGTTGCAGAGGTTGCGAGCGCATCGGGGCCCTTGGGCAAGAGGGGCCCCTAAGGGCCCTGCCTTAATTACGGTTTCAGCTCTTTCTTGGTCCTGTACTCATAATAATCACTTCTATAGATACTTTGAATGGTGGTAATCATTAACAAACTGTTCCCCATCCTCTTCTTGCACCTCTGACACTATAGTTGCCATTAGCAGGTTTTGGTGCGCCGTATCAATTGTTATGTATAGAGTGCTTGGGGAAGCCACATGTAAAACTTGCATCAGGGCCCACAGCTCCTTAGCTACGCCACTGATCGCTAGTTTGTATACCATTGTTGAACGCTTTAATGTACCCGAGTAACACTGTTTAAAAAGGAACTCCAGTGAAAATAATGTAATAAAAAAAGTGCTTAATTTTTACAATAATTATGTATAAATGATTTAGTCAGTGTTTGCTCATTGTAAAATCTTTAGTCTCCCCGATTTACATTCTGACATTTATTACATGGTGACATTTTTACTGAGGGCAAGTTATGTAGCTGCTGCTTGCTGTTTTGGCTGTTAGAGACAGCTGTAAACAGCTATTTCCTGTCTGTGAACCTTGTTACACTGTGGCAAACTGTCAAAAGTACCGCGGTCCTCAGAGCTTCTTGTGGGAGGGGTTTCACCACAATATCAGTCATACAGCGCCCCCTGATGGTCTGTTTGTGAAAAGCAATAGATTTCTCATGTAAAAGGGGGTATTAGCAACTAATTGGGATAAAGTTCAATTCTTGGTTGGAGTTTCTCTTTAACCTCTTGAGGACTGCAGGGCTAAACCCCCCTAGTGACCAGGCAATTTTTAGTTTAAAAGGCCACTGCAGCTTTAAGGCCAAGCTGCAGGGCCACACAACACAGCACACGAGTGATTCCCCCCCCCTTTTCTCCCCACCAACAGAGCTCTCTGTTGGTGGGGTCTGATCGCTCCCCCCATGTTTGTTTTTTTTTTAATAAATATTTTTGTTTGTGTTTTTTAAAAAAAAACAACTGTTCCTTTAAACCCCTTCCCTCCCTCCCTCGCTTCCTCCCCCCAGCCAGCCAATCATGGCGATCAGCTCTCATAGGCTTTACCCTATGAGAGCCGATGGCTCTCTTGTCCCCCAGGGGGACAGCCGTGTCACACGGCTGTCCCCAGTGCAGCGCTGCTGCTGATCGCAGCGCTGCACAGAGTAAATAGACGGCGATTACGCCGTCTAACAGTCTCCCGAGCGGCAATAGCCGCTCGGAGACTGAAGGCGGGGCGGAGCTCCGCCCCCCAAGCAGGAGATGCGCGCGCAGCCTGCGCGCGATCTCCTGCAAAACAGAGCCCCAGGACTTTACGCCAATTGGCGTTAGGCGGTCCTGGGGCTGCCGCCGCGGCCACGCCTACTGGCGTGACGCGGTCGGCAAGAGGTTAAAAGGAACCTGAGGTGTGAGACCTAGGAAGCTGCCATATTTATTTCCTTTTAAACAATACCAGTTGCCTGGCAGTGCTGCTGTTCTTTCTGGTCAGTAGGGTCTGAATCACACCTGAAACAAGCATGCAGCTAATCTTGTCAGATTTGTCATAGGCATCTGATCGCCATGCTTGTTCAGGGTCTATGGCTTAAAGTATTAGAGGCAGAGGATCAGCAGGACAGCCAGGAAATTTGCATTATTTAAAAAAAGGATTAAACATATCAGCCTCCATATTCCTCTCATCTCAGGGTTCCCTTTAATGTTGTAATGTCTCCCCTATGTATTGTACAATGCTGTGTAATATGTTAACACTTTATAAATGAAGTGTATTAATAATATCCCCCCTCTTTAAACTTTTAGCCCATTTATAAAATATAAAAAACACAGGCTTTTGGTTTCATCACAAATCTTGTGTTGGTGGTTTGTTTAGTGTAAGCAAATTAATTATCGGTGTAATACATCTGCTTATTATACTTATATCATTATACTTATTACTCTACATCACACAACATCTTCATCTGTCAGTTCAGTAGTACTTCATTTCTCATTTCCTGCCATAGTACCCTTGCACTGACATCAGTATATTCACTGGAAGATTTGTTGATGTCACTGAAGAGAGTGCTGTGACTGGGGCAGCCAATAGAGCACTACTCTGCTGGTGTCACTGAGGAGAGTGCTGTGACTGGTAATCTTTTACCCACCCTGTTTTAAAAGAACAGGCAAATGTTTGGAATTTCATGAGGGCAGCCATCTTTTTGGTTGAAAGGAGGTGACAGGGAGCATGATACACAGTTCCAACTGTCCTGTGTCCTGATCACCCCTCCCAGTTGCTAGGCAACGTGAACAACAACATAGAAAATCCCATCATGCTTTGCACAGCATCAGGGCAGTTACCTTTGATGGGTGGAGCTTAGCTAAAAATGCAGCAATAAATGATGCTTTGGCAAGAAAAACAAAGCTCTGATGCTGTGAAACTGTTACAGAAACACCAAGCCTTTTCAGTGCTGCTGAGTAGATTTTTAGTCCGGAGGTTCACTTTAAGTACAGTGGTTCCGAGTGATTCCTAAGGGCTTGTTCATGGTAATGGTACCCATACACGGTACAATAAAAAGTTCATTTTTTTAAGTTTATTCTTACAAAACGATCAAATCGAATTAAAGTCGAAAATAATCTTTTTTGAACAAGAAAAATGAATGATTATCCAATTTTTTCAATAAAAATCAGATTGGACATGTTGGAAAAATCTTTATATTCGATCTAATGGAATAATCAAAATTATCTAATCGAAAAAAAATAATAAAAAAAAATTGTACCATGTATGGACACCATAAGGGTTCAGCCACACTATAAGCGCTTTTGTGAGTGCTTTGTGATTGGTTAGCGCTTTCTGAGCGCTTTTTAAAAATCGCTCCCATTCCATAACGGCGATTTTTCGCGTACGTGATTGTGGCAATTTTTACCGCAATTTTTATGAAAGTGGAATGGATGGATTTTTAAAAAGCTCTCAGAAAGTGCTAATCAATCACAAAGTGCTCAGAAAAGCGCTTATAGTGTGCCTAAGCCCTTAGTGTGGCTCAGTTTACTAATTCATATTTTAAATTTATTGCTGGTACTGTTAGTTTATTCACAGAATCTTGCATTAGATGTGAGAGTCACAATGTGTTCCACTGAAACATTTGCACTGCTTCTGCAATTTTTACAGTGCTGATGTGCAAATGGGGCAATATGTTGACTGGGCAACAAACACACATACTTCCCACACAAGACCCCTTATTCAATTCCCTCGTTCTCCTAAGTTTTCTCCTATGAGATAATTTTTCATCTTCTAATAAAAATAACTTTTCAGCACTCTGCAATTGAAAAAGTACCAAAAAGGAGGTGAGAAAGTGCTTTCAAAATTATTCTGAATATTTTCTTATTTGCTGCAGGCTTAAAATGCATTTTTATTGATAAGGTTTAAAAATATAAACAAGGATAAAGCTTAGGAAAAAGGGGAATTGAATAAGGCCCAAGGTCAAATGCCTGGTACAATTTCCTATGGAATTGAATGGAAACTAGATCAAATTATCGTTTACATCCGTCGATCAGATGGGGAATTTCAAGGTGTGTACCAGGCATAAGGCTTTTTTTCATTAGTCTCACTGGAAAAGCTGCTCGTTGTTAACCACTTTAGCCCATGGGTTGTTTTCACCTTAAAGGGAAGGTCCAAGCAAAATAAAAAAAAAAGTTTCACTTACCTGGGGCTTCTACCAGCCCCATGCAGCCATCCTGTGCCCTTGTAGTCACTCACAGCTGCTCCAGTCCCCCGCTGGCAGCTTTCCGACCTCGGAGGTCGGCGGGCCGCATTGCATACATTTTTACGCATTCCCGCTAGTGCAAGAACATTAACACATACATTTTTACACGTTACTGGTTCAATGCGTAAATTTTCACGCATTGAACCAGTAATGTGTAAAAATGTATGTGTTGATGTTCCTGCAGTAGCGGGAATGCGTAAAAATGTACGCAATGCGGCCCGCCGACCTCCGAGGTCGGAAAGCTGCCAGCGGGGGACTGGAGCAGCAGTGAGTGACTACGAGGGCACAGGATGCCTGCATGGGGCTGGTAGAAGCCCCAGGTAAGTGAAACTCATTTTTTTATTTTGCTTGGACCTTCCCTTTAACCTCCTTAGCGGTAACCCCTGCTGGACACGGGGTAAGCCGCCGGAGTGTGCCGCTCAGGCCCTGCTGGGCCGATTTACATAATTTTTTTTTTGCTACACACAGCTAGCACTTTGCTAGCTTTGCTAGCTGTGTGTGCATAACGACCACCGCGGCCACCTGCCGATTCGCCGCTATCCGCCGCGCCGCGCGGCCCCCCACCTCCCACGAGACCCCTGCGCTGCCTGTCCAATCAGTGCCAGGCAACGCTGAGGGGTGAATCGGGACACCCGCTGACGTCAGGACGTCGATGACGTCCGTGACGTCATCGCGATCGTCGCCATGGCGACGGGGAAGCCCATACAGGGAATCCCGTTCAGAACGGGATTCCCTGCAGGGTAAAAGCGCCGGCGGCGATCGGAGGGGTGGGTGGGATAGCGAAGGGAGGGGGGAAGCATCTTGCTAGCGCTAGGCTAGCTACATGCTTTAAAAAAAAAAAAAAAAAAAAGTGTTGCTGCGCTGGCCCCTGGCGGATTTATTGCACCGCCAAGGGGGTTAAGGAAGCAAGACATTTTCCCATTCATTCCCCAATAACTCTATCATTACTTATCACTCCCAAATGATCTATCTCTTCTGCCAGAAATTAGGCTTTTGGGGGGGGGGGGGGGGGGGTGATACTTGTTTTCAATCATTACTTTATTTTCTATGCATTTTAAAGGGAAGAAAAAAAATACATTATTCAATTCCATCCTGTATAGTTTTAAAATAACCAATGATACTGTAACTAAAACCAACACATTTTCTTTGCCCTTTTGACATAGTTATTAGAATGATTAAGTGCAGTCCCTAATACAGTGTATGGCAACAATATATAATTTGGAAATAAAGATGTATTTTTTTAGTTTTGCATTTTTTTCTATCTGATCAATAATAGCAAGCCCTTGTTTGCAAAAATAACATAGTAAAAGTACCTAGGGTAACTATGTATGTATTTTTTTTAATGCTGTCACTTTGGGGTTTTTTTTTTTTTTTTTAACTACAGGAGATGGGGGGTTACAATGGGTTAATAACTATTGTACATTTTTTTTAATCTATTTTTATTACAATTTTTCTTTTTGGCCACAAGATGGCGCTACACACTATCCTGCTTACCAGGAAATGCTTAAATACTTTTTCACAGAACTTTTACTTTCATTTTTATGAATGAACATGGCTCCTGATTAGAGTCATGTTCATACATTCCCAGGTACTTTAATTGTCTCAGGGAACACATGTTCCCATTTGCCAATTACCGACATTTAAGTTTCGTTATTGATTGACAGGAAGCATATATACAGCCTGATTTATTTAAAGAGACTCAAACTGGACACATATAAACGTCCAGTTTGAGTTAAGAGGTCAGTTGAAGACCCGTGCCTTCTAATCCTGTCACCAATATCACCAGAGTAAATAAATTGGGCAATTTATTAATCTCAACAGAGGGAGGAAGAAGAGGGACAAATTACTACCCAGGCTGATGTCCCGCTCCATACATATTATAAAAAAAACTATTTCAGAGCCAAGAAAAATAACATTAAAGACAGTTGTGAAGCAATTTATGGTATATCACTATGGATTGTTTTCTTTTCTTCACTGGATTTACATTCAGGTTCCCTTCAACAGGGACATCCATACCATATGGACAACTTGGACAATTGCCCCAGGGCCCTGAGCCAGCTGCAGGCAACTCCAAGGTCTCCCCTCAACCTAACTGTGCTCCCTGGGGCCCTTTCAGAGTCTTTAGCAGAGTAGCCTCTCACCTGTCCAGATGGGGGCACTCCTCTGTCAGCTCTGTGTGTTGCGATGCACCGTGTGTCAGTCCGTGGCTCTGTGCGTTGCGATGCACTGTGTGTCAGTCCGTGGCTCTGTGCGTTGCGATGCCCAGTGGGTCAGTCCGTGGCTCAGTGCATTGTGTCACACTGTGTGTCAGTCTGTTGTGCCCCATGTGTCAGTCTGTGGCTCCGTGCATTACGACGCACCATGTGTCAGTTTGTGACTCCGTGCATTGTGAAGCCCCGTGTGTCAGTCTGTGGCTCCATGCATTGTGAAGCACCGTGTGTCAGTACATGGCTCTGTGCATTGTGAAGCCCCGTGTGTGTCAGTTGGTGGCTCCGTACATTGTGAAGCACCGTGTGTCAGTCCGTAGCTCTGTGCGTTGCAACTCATCGTGTGTCAGTCCGTGGCTCTGTGCTTTGTGAAGTATCGTGTGTCAGTCCATGGCTCTGTGCTTTGTGAAGTATCGTGTGTCAGTCCGTGGTGCCCCATGTGTCAGTTTGTGGCTCCGTGCATTGTGAAGCTCCATGTGTCAGTCCGTGGCTCTGTGCATTGTGACGCACCGTGTGTCAGTACGTGGCTTTGTGCGTTGTGAAGCACTGTGTGTCAGTCCGTGGTGCCCCATGTGTCAGTCTGTGGCTCCATGCATTGTGAAGCTCCGTGTGTCAGTCTGTGGTTCCGTGCATTGTGAAGCACTGTGTGTCAGCCTGTGGCTCTGTGCATTGTGATGTACCGTGTGTCAGTCCGTGGCTCCGTGTGTTGCGATGCACCATGTGTCAGTCCATAGCTCTGTCTGTTGTGATGCCTCATGTGTCAGTCCGTGGCTCTGTGCATTGTGACGTACCGTGTGTCAGTCCGTGGCTCCGTGTGTTGCGATGCACCATGTGTCAGTCCATAGCTCTGTCTGTTGTGATGCATCGTGTGTCAGTCCGTGGCTCTGTGCATTGTGACGCACCGTGTGTCAGTCCGTGGCTTCGTGTGTTGCGATGCCCCGTGTGTCAGTGTGTGGCTCTGTGCATTGTGATGCACCGTGTGTCAGTCCGTGGCTCTGTGTGTTGCAATGCCCCGTGTGTCAGTGTGTGGCTCCGTGCATTGTGACGCACCGTGTGTCAGTCCGTGGCTCTGTGCATTGTGAAGCCCCGTGTGTCAGTCCGTGGCTCTGTGCATTGTGAAGCACCGTGTGTCAGTCTGTGGCTCTGTGCATTGTGAAGCCACTTGTGTCAGTCCATGGCTCTGTGCATTGTGAAGCACCGTGTGTCAGTCTGTGGCTCCGTGCATTGTGAAGCCCCGTGTGTCAGTCCGTGGCTCTGTGCATTGTGATGCACCATGTGTCAGCCCGTGGCTCTGTGCATTGTGATGCACCGTGTGTCAGTCCATGGCTCCGTGCATTGTGAACCACCGTGTGTCAGCCCGTGGCTCTGTGCATTGTGATGCACCGTGTGTCAGTCTGTGGCTCCGTGCATTGTGAAGCCCCGTGTGTCAGCCCGTGGCTCTGTGCATTGTGAAGCACCGTGTGTCAGTCTGTGGCTCCGTGCATTGTGACGCACCGTGTGTCAGTCTGTGGCTCCGTGCATTGTGAAGCCGCATGTGTCAGCCCGTGGCTCTGTGCATTGTGATGCCCCATGTGTCAGTCCATGGCTCTGTGCATTGTGATGCACCTTGTGTCAGTCCATGGCTCTGTGCATTGTGAACCACCGTGTGTCAGCTCGTGGCTCTGTGCATTGTGAACCACCGTGTGTCAGCCCGTGGCTCTGTGCATTGTGAACCACCGTGTGTCAGCCCGTGGCTCTGTGCATTGTGATGCACCTTGTGTCAGTCTGTGGCTCCGTGCATTGTGAATCCCCGTGTGTCAGTCCGTGGCTCCGTGCATTGTGACGCACCATGTGTCAGTCTGTGGCTCCGTGCATTGTGAAGCCGCATGTGTCAGCCCGTGGCTCTGTGCATTGTGATGTCCCATGTGTCAGTCCGTGGCTCCATGCATTGTGACACCCCGTGTGTCAGCCGCTGGCTCTGTGCATTGTGATGCACCGTGTGTCAGTCTGTGGCTCTGTGCATTGTGACGCACCGTGTGTCAGTCTGTGGCTCCGTGCATTGTGAAGCCGCATGTGTCAGCCAGTGGCTCCATGCATTGTGACGCACTGTATGTCAGTCCGTGGCTCTGTGCATTGTGACGCATCGTGTGTCTGTCATGGCTCCATGCATTGCAACGCACTGTACAGTATGCCAGTCCGTGGCTCCGTGCGTTCCATTCATTCTCGCAGAGGTGCCTCTCCTTTATACCCGCGGCATGTTATTACGTAATAATTATTGCAACATTTCCTCCACTCCCAATCAAGTTTTTTTTTTTAACTAGTATAATCAATCAGATTTCTTGCTTGAATTAAAAAAAAAACAACTTTCAACTTTCCACTACAACCAATTGTTTTAATCGAATTACCATACAATCAGATCTACAGTATTTATTGTATCATGTGTGGCCACCTTGTGCGTTAGAAGATATCCCTTGTTGTTTACAGTTCTCTATAAGGACATGGTTGGCTAAGAAAGTTTCTTTACTGTACATTCCGGTGAGCGGATCTAAACTTAGCCTGGAAACCCCTTCATGTGTCAACCCAGAAAAGAGATGATGCCAGCAGTTGTCACAGTACATCAGACATTCAGCAGCTGCAAGCACAGGCAAAATACTGCTCTTTTCAGTCACCTATTTCCTCACTGCTTGGCCGGGAGCCATTTCTCTTCAGTTACGCAATCCATGGTGAGTGTTGAAATCTTTTTGGTGTTGTAATAAGCCACCCTCTTTGTGTATTATTTTCTGGCATAAGCTAGTCAGATTCCTATACTCTGTGCATTGCTGCCCTTGTTACATACTGATTGCTTTGTTCCATGCCCTTTCATTCTATGAAAACACCTTTGGCTTTATACCACAGTATATATTTTTCAAAGTGTTAAAGTGTGACTGCATGTTTCATATTTAAAAAGAATCTGTAACAACCCCCCCTCCTTCCCCGGGGGATACTTACCTAGGGAGGGGGAAGCCTCTGGATCCTAATGAGGCTTCCCCCATCCTAAGCCTCAGGGAACCAGCTCTGGCTCCACCGAAACCACAGCCGACAAGGTTGTCTGGTGTGGCGGAGGTGCAGTGGCGCATGCAATATCTGCCTACCGCGATCCAGCACAGGCGCAGTAGTGGCTCTATTGTACAAGCGCAAATTGCCTGGACCTTCAGAGCGGACCCGATCGGGGCTCGGCTATTTCTGCCTGAGCCTGATCGGAAAGCTGCTACTGTGCCAGCACTGCATCACAGTAGGTAAATGTTTACCTCACTGGTGTTTGGGGGCTGCCAGCACTGGATCCCGGAGGGTGAAGAGGACAGGGGAAGCCTCAATAGGATCCACAGTCTTCCCCCTCCTAAGGTAAGTATCCCACGGTGGGTCGTTACAGCTTTTCTTCAAGCTATACTGTAGTAAGTTTAAATAAAAACACTGTATACAGTGGTGACGTTCCAGCATTTTCAAGGCTTTGGCTTAGGGCATTTTTTTACACTTGCAGGGTCGATTCCCAGGACTCCGCAGCACTGCGTTTGTTTTTGCAAGCACATTTTCCGCAAACGTTTTGATGCATTCAGTGGTGGTATACACTGTAATTACGAGTAGGCATAGGGCTTTATTCACAAACCAGTGCTAACTGTTAGCATGCTTGTGAAAAGCCCCTCTTCACGCCTAAGCTGAGTTTAGGCGTGTAAAAATGAACTCGCGCGCAAAGTCCCATGCGGTGCGCGCGAAACGTTGCATTGCGGTGTAATGAAAATGGTGCACCCAATGTGCCTATAAGGTCACACTATGCGACGTTAAAGTCGCACCCCATGCGACCTTAAAGGCGCATCGGGTGCGCTGTTTTTGTCGCACCGTGATGCGACCGTTTCGCGTGCACCATGCTGTACGCAAGCAAAGTTTTGCACGCGGGACTTTGCAAGCGAGTTCATTTTAAAAACGGTGCTAACCTAGTTAGCACACTACTTTACACGCCCAACGTCTTTAGGCGTGCTAACTAGGTTAGCACCGTTTTGTGAATCAAGCCCATAGTGTGGTAAATGGGGAAAGCTGTACAAATTAAACATGCACAGAAAATTGTGAACGCAAACGAACTGTAACAATATGCATTTCCTGATCAAGGCTATTGACTTCAATAGGCTGTGAAGTTGCGTGCGTTTTGCTGTCTGCAGAAAAATGCGCACAGTCGCAGCAAGTAACATCCACAATCACAACAAGTGTGTTCCCTGCCTCAAGCTGAATCACTCCCAAAAATGATACATGCAGCGCATTTGCGATTTTAACAAAAGGGAAAAGCTACTGTGAGAAGACCCTCGTGGGGTTACATTAGCCAGGCACTTTTCAGAACCCTGGCACTTTGAAAAGCGCTCTTGATGAGAACCAGCCCTTGGTGGTACTGAGATGTTCAGTCACATAACATATCTTCCAGGGCTAGGGAGTCAATCCAACATGAATCTTTCTACTCCATATTCAACTTTTTAGTTTCAGATTTTTGCAGCAGTGGCTCCTCTTTTTATGAATGTATTTTTCATGCTGATTGAAACACAACATAAAAAGCATTTCACCACTGACAAAGCGTAGCAATTTTAAAGTGATCCTGAGATGGAAAAAAAAATATATATATACATACCTGGGGCTTCCTCCAGCCTCCTCCAGGCTGATCGCTCCCTTCCAGTCAGCCTCTGCTGCCTGGATTGTCAGCCATTGGCCCCAGTGACAAGAGCGCGACAGAAGCCCTTCCATAGCCAGAATGCGCCTTCTCCGACTGGAGGACTTTCCGGGGCTTATTGAGGAATGATCCAGGCGGTGGAGGAAGACGGCAAGGGAGCGATTGGCCTGGAAGAGGGGGCTGGAGGAAGCCCCTGGTATGCTCCCTCCCCCCCCCATCTCAGGTACTCTTTGAAGCTTGAGTCAGCAGAAAACCTTACCTATGAAGAGAGAAGCCTCTGGAGGCTTCTCACGTTCTCTACAGCCCCACCAACGCTGGTCAGGACCGTCTAACAGCCCTTCCATAGCCAGAATGCGCTTCTCTGACTGGTCCCGACTGGAGGACTTTCCGGTGCTTATTGAGGAATGATCCAGGCGGTGTAGGAAGACGGCAAGGGAGTGATTGGCCTGGAAGAGGGGGCTGGAGGAAGCCCCTGGTATGCTCCCTCCCCCCCCCCCATCTCAGGTACTCTTTGAAGCTTGAGTCAGCAGAAAACCTTACCTATGAAGAGAGAAGCCTCTGGAGGCTTCTCACGTTCTCTACAGCCCCACCAATGCTGGTCAGGACCGTCTAACAGTTTGCGACCATGCTTCCCTTCGTGCATAAGCGCAGCTATACTGCAACAGCCACACTTATACATGGCGGAGGGGGGGATGGGCGTTGCGCTTGCTTTATTTTACTACAGTATATTTCTTTTATTTTTTTTATTGGTCACTGTAAGTCCAAGTATGAGAAGAGGGTTGCTTTGATCAGAGAGCACCATTTCCTTATTTGATCAAACAGTTGGCTCTCCCAGAGAGCTGTCAGACTACATAGCAGTGTGAAGAACAGGATTGCTCTATCAAGTCTTTCAAAGGAGTAAGCTTCAATGCTTATTTACTACGGATAAGATTGTGAAACAAACAGATGCTGTGATACATTTTTAATGCAGTGCGATCACGCCTAGAATATTGATAGGTAAGAAATGGCATTTTTGGTCCGGCTGAATCAGGACGCTGCGCATAGAGAAAGGCTGGAAATGATGCTCAGCAGGCACCGTCCCCAATTACTTCTCCAGTATTCTTCCGATACCAGCATGGCATACGGGAACAATAATGAGCATCAAACATTGGTATTGGCACCGTTTTTGCAATAGATAACAAACCCAAAATGTAATTTTATTTTTTCTGCAAGAAAATAATTATACGCTTTTCAACTTTTTACTCGCCCAATATTTAATCCCCTTGTTGTACTGAGATGAAAATGTAATAGTTGAAAGTGACCCCCTGGCGCTTTCTTGCACATAAATGGGTATTTTCATTTTTATTTACTTTTTCTACCCGTTTGACCCTTTAGCAGCCAATTTAGGCTTGCAAGTGCTCCAGGACAATTAATTTTAGCACATTTAATTATTTCTTATTTGCTACATTTGTTTGCTTCTAATTAGTACTGCTGTAATGTGTATTTATGGCCACCTGTCACTAGGGGGCAGTGTGAGGCATTTACAGAGGACTCCTGCTTTCAGTTTCTGTATTTTCAGCTTGCAGAGAGAGATCAAAGCATTCCAACAATTTACAGCACAAAGAGTTCTGCCAACTAAGGTCAAAAGCAGTGCACTTATCTCAAACGAGAAACTGCTAAAGGGTTAAAAACAAAAGTTTTCTAGCTGACTTCTTTTATAACCAGGGGTGTTACTACAAATACATTTTGGTGGTGTCCATCCTATGTTTACATTCCCTTCCTTTTCCCCTGTAATGACCTCCACAACAGCCACCTTGACTCCCTCCACCCATTACAAGTGTGGCCACTACAACACTGGCTTTGTAAGGGGAGGGGGGGCTGTATTGGAGGGAGGAGTCTAACCTTGGGCTCCCCACAGCTCTATTTCCTAGTAGTTACACCACTGCTTGTAAGCCTTATCAGATTGCAAATTCTGTGGCTGCACTGTGGGAATTAGCAGAACTGGGCTGTGGGAATTATGGGAATTCGTGCTCTTGGATAAAGGGGTGTGTATCCACGTTTGAACAGGATGGGGGACCCAGCAGTGAGTGTTGGCTGAGTGGGTATTACTCTGTGCTTAAAGGGGAACTACAGTGAAAATAATTAATAAAAAGGTGCTTTATTTTTACAATAATTATGTATAAATGATTTAGTCAGTGTTTTCCATCTGTAAAATCTTTCCTGTCCCTGATTTACATTGTGACATTTACCACATGGTGACATTTTTACTGCTGGCAGATGGTGTCAGTGGAAGGAGATGCTGCTTGCTTTTTTGGCAGTTGGGTCCAGCTGTAAACAGCTGTTATTTCCCACAATGCAATGAGGTTCACAGACAGGAAACTGTCTGTGGGAGGGGTTTCACCGCAGTATCAGCCATACAGAGCCCCCTGAGGATCCATTTGTGAAAGGGAAAAAAGTTCTCACGGGAAAGGGGGTATCAGCTACTGATTTAGTTCAATTCTTGGTCAAGGTTACTCTTTAAAGGGAACCTAAACTGAGAGGGATATGGATGTTTCCTTTTAAACAATACCAGTTGCCTGACTCTCCTGCTGATGTCTTTGGCTGCAGTAGTGGCTGAATAACACACCTGAAACAGGCATGCAGCTAATCCAGTCTGACGTCAGTCAGAGCACCTGATCTGCATGCTTGTTCAGGGGCTCTGGCTAACAGTGTTAGAGGCAGAGGATCAGCAGGACTGCCAGGCAACTGGTATTTTTTTTAAAAGGAAAAATCCATATCCTTCTCAGTTTAGGTTCCACTGTTCCACCATTGCACATAAACTGTTAAACTGCTGAAGATTTCAACTAATTTAACCACTTCGCATCCAGACCTTGTTTCCCTCTTATGGACCAGAGCAGTTTTGACAGTTTAGCTATGTCCTTATTTAATCAGAAATAACTTTATCCCTGCTTATGACACAAAAATGAAATATATATTGTTTTTTTCAAGACAAACTAGGCTTTCATTGTATGCCATTTTTTCCCTTGAACAATTTTGTTTTCTATGAATTTTAATGGGAAAACAAGGAAAAAAATTGAAAAAACACATTATTTCTCTGTTTTACAAATTCCAGTTTAAAAATAAAAAGTGCTACTGTAGATAAAAAACACAAATGTTGTTTGGCTATTCTTACCGCTTATCACAAAACTTAGATTATGTTCCTGTCACAATTTATGGTGAAGATATTTGATTCTGAAATAATGCTACAGAGTGTATTTTCCACTATAAACTGGGAAAATAAAAATATTTTTATTGGTAAAAATCAATCTCATTAGCTCAGGAAACATATATTCACCAATATATGTTCACCAATTAATGCTGCATCAGATAGTGCCAGAAATGTGCACAGGAGCAAGCCCAATCCTGCACAGCACTGCTTCTGCTACAAGACGTATATCTACTGACTCGGGGCTTAGATGAAGTCACAGAGGACATAGATATACTGCAGTGGTGGATAAAGTGGTTAAAAATACACTGGGCTTTGTGGATCATAGTGTATACTTGGTAGTATGACTTTAAGGCCCCTTGCACACTTATGCAGTAATGCAAGTCAGTGGGTGATGCTATAAGTGGGCACGACGGGAGCACAGTGCAATGTGGGGCGCATGCACGAACCAACGGGAATCCCAATAACGTACTTCCTGCCCAGCAGGGACCACATTACTAAGCAGGGGCGGCGCTATGCATATGACCCTGAAACCACACCGTGGTGCACGGTCATATGTAGGCGGATTTCTGTTGTGGGATGTGGTGCTTGCACCTCATCGCACTGCTAACATCAGGTGTGCAATCGCCTGAATAGTATAGCGCACTCCTCATAGAATATATTTCATACAAAGAAGAGGGAAGGTTCTAGATCCCAAAATTGTGCCTTTGGGACTCTTTGACAAGCTTTGGACGTAATCGTGTTCCCAAGTACTTGAGCCTGGACTCACGCATGTGTAGTATGGATCCTGCACTAGGAGTCCCGAAGAGTTATTTCACCAAGCTGGTGGGGACAGTTGTGGGCACAGAGCGAGGACTGGGAAAGAAAAATCGCATGCGATTTTCCTGATGTGAAAACGCAACACTACTGTGGAAACGTAACCTAAATGATTAATGTTTTTTAATCTCAGAATTGAATTTAATATAATGGATTGACTGTTGACTAAAGTAACCTCAAGGTATACATATCATTTGTTGAGAAACAAGATTCTAAGTTCTAAAGTACCGATAAAAGGGGTTTGACATTTTATCTATAGATCTCACTATTTCATCATCTGTCTAATCATTCACTCATAATGTAAAGAACCAGCAGTAATCAGATTATATAATAGGCCTGGTAATTCATATTCTAAAGGCGTTAGGCAGGCTGTGCTGTTACATACCTACACATTATGTAATGCATAGCAGTTCACACCAATGTTGCTGACTTAATCTGGACAGTCTAGAGTTTCTTGAAAGACTTTTTGGCCAAGTGAGCCAAGTTCCATTTCTCAGGGAACGCCCGACATTCACATGCCAGTCGTGTGCAGCCACCTGTATTGTATGTTTGTCTTTGCTGTGTGCTTGTTTTGTTGTGTGCAGAGCAGATGTAGGATAGTCACTGTGTTCCTGAGTGTAATGTATTGAGGAACGCTCAGCACTCTGCCCATTCTTGATGACATTGCCTGGTATGAAATAAAGTGACATGCACTGTTACAGTAACACACGCTACCTGTAATATAATAAAGGAACTAAACTCGCAGCAAACTTCTAAATGTGACCCAACATTTGCGAATTGTCTTAAAGGGTACCTGAGATGAATGGAAACAAGACATTTTACATACCTGGGGGGTACCTCCAGCCCCCTTCAGGCTGATTGTTCCCTCACTGTCCTCCTCTGCCGCCTGGATCTTCCTCTACGGCTCCCAGTAATTTGGCCAATTGGGGCCAGTCACGCCCTCCCCTGTCACACTGCCTCAGCCAGGAGAATTCTGTGTCTGTGCAGTAGTACTGCGCAGGTGCTGGATGCTCCCGGCCGGGCCACGTATGCGCACTACACCCCGACTGGCCGGATTACTGAGAGCCATACCGGAGGATCCAGGAGGAGGAAGAGAACAGCGAAGGACCCATCAGCCTGAAGTGGCTATAGAAAGCCCCAGGTATGTATACATTTCTTGTCTCTATTCATCTAAGGCTTACTTTAAGGTGTCCATCAATGATACAATCTTGATTGTACAATCTTACCACTTCTGTTTAACATGAGGGATCATCTACAGCAGTGGTCCTCAAACTAAGGCCCGCTGGCCGAATGCGGCCCCCTGAGACTTTTTTACCGGCCCACACACACAAAATGTATTACTTATAGATGCGGTCAGCTACATCTTTAAATATTGGTGGTCCACATATAGAATAGCAATGCTGGCACCACCCATCCACATGGAAGCCAGAAAGCAGTCACTCACTGGTCTCCAATTCAATTCCCTATCAGGTGACACTGTTGTCCAATTGGACTTCAGGTTGTCACCTGGGTGTCTGGCCCGCAAAGTCATCATTTTATGTATACTCCGGCCCCCCAGCAGTCTGAAGTATGTTGACCCGGCCCTCGACCCAAAACGTTTGGGGACCCCTGATCTACAGTGTCTGTTCAGTGTATATTCACTCTGTTTACCCTTCTAATACATAGATTTGGTAAATGTGGCCATAAACAGTACAACCTTTTCCTCAGATGCAATAATTAGATCAGATTTGCGGGATCGTAAGGAATCGGAAGGTAATTATCCACTGTTCCCAAAAACGAGTCGAATAGGGCACTTTGGGATTGGTCCACTAACCGTCCTGTGCAGGCAGCGCACAGCAATATTACCATTACTACAGTAATTCGCCGAACCACGCGTTCCGTTATTAGCACGACCTGTGGTACATGATTAACACGAGCATTGCTACAGTAACGTGCATTACGCTACTTGAAGGCAGGATCCCAAATTCAAAGCCAGACATTTAAAGTACCCCTGAAACCAAAAAAATGTTTACTGAATTAGTAGAAACACAAGTTGCCATCATGTTTTCCCGTACTGCAAATAGGGCTTACTTTCAGGTCTGGCTCATATTTGGAGCATGCTTGAAATTCCTGCTAGGGCTTACTTTCAGGGGATGTCTTCATTTTGGCAAAAGAGGGTAGTTGTCACTTTTTTGCCTCCCTTTGCTTCCAACAGCAATTCACATAAATCATCTCAAAGATGAGGTACAGCAAACTCCCCCCCCACCCCCACCTCTCCCTCTAGATTCTAAGCCTCTGGCAGGGCCCTCTTTCCTTGTGTATCATACTTGATTGTGCGCTCTGCCCAGAATAATGTAAACTTGTATTATTGGGACTACCACTCCAGTGTATGATCTGGCATTGTATATCTTATTGCTTGTATTGTGTTGTCGGTCACCCCGTCTGTAATCTTATGTATTGTACAGCGCTGCATAATATGTTTGTAATAATATCAGTACTGTGCACTCGGAGGCTCCATGGCCTTCAGAGGAGACCTGAAGGCCTCTTCTAAAAAACGGACACTACTTGGGTGTGTGAGGAGATTCTTACCGCACCACCCATGTTGCAGCGCCCCCCTCTGTTTAACTGTAAAAGTGCCCCGTTTCATGCGGTAAGTTGTTACGGTCCGTGCCCTTTGACCTGGACATACTTCTTTGTGCATGTGTAGTATGTCACGTCAGCAACCTTGTGACCCGTTCCACAATTGATAGTGTGCATGCACAGAAATATGTCCAGATCAAAGGTCGTCAACCACACTGACTTACTGGGCAAAACAGGGCATTTTTACAGCTAAACCGAGGGGAAGGGGGGGGCGCTGGCACACAGGAGGAGTGGTACGGATCAGCAAGGCTCCCCACACAAGTATATTTTAAATGATTGTTCTCATGGTCATTACAAGAAGTAAGAAGTTTAATTGTATTGAACAAGTGGAATGTGTTGCGGTGGAATTTTCCAATGGTCCAGCCGCTAGATGCCGATCCCCTGCTGGAAGTGATTTAAGGAACATTCAATATGCACCTGCAGTTTTAGACACCTAGAGAATGTGGTTTAAAAAGAGCAAGGCATAGAATGTGCAGTCTTTTAAATAAATGTGACAGAAGTTCAGTCAACGGTATTAAAATATACTATATAAATTGGTATCCGCGAGCCTAAGAAGAAAATTTCCCTGTCAAGCTGTAGAAAGAACTGGCTGACTGCTCTTGGGAACAATAAGTCAGGCAGGTTAAAAATAAATGTTCTAATTATTTCTTAAAGTGAACCTGAGATCAAGAGAAAGGGTATATTTATACTTACCTGGGGCTTCCTCCAGCCCCACGAGGGGGCTCCCTTGCCAACCTTTCCAGCCGCACACCGTTATCTCTTAATCAGTCCCGGTAATAGGGCTGGGCCACCCTCTTCTGCACAGACTCGGCAGTGCACACACTTCATGCACGGCTCGGCAGTGCACACCCCCCCCTCCCCACCGCCAGGAGCGTTTTGCAGCAGTAGTACTGCGCAGATGCAGAACGCTCCCAGGTAAAAGAGCGCTGCGGGTGTGGGGCCAGGACTGGCCAGAGTACCAGGGCTGATTAGAAGACGACGGAGAGGGAGCCCACGGACTTCAGCCCCAGGTAAGTATAAATATATCCTTTCTCTTGATCTCAGGTACGCTTTAAGAATTCCACCTCTTTCTCTTGCCCCAACATTAACGGGAACTACAAAAAAAGCACAGCACAAGTGCTGCTATTCATTTGAATGGGCACCGCTTAACCTACAAGCACCTTGGCCACCGGAAAACGATTCACAATCACTCATGTGAACCATCCCTTAATGTCTACAAGAATCTTTTGGTTGTAGCTAATTTCAAAGTATAGAGACAAATTCTATGGCTTGTCATTGGTTTGGAAAACGTCATAATTGTTTCTATGGGTGATAAATAATTATTTCTGCGTAAGTCGAGTTACTTAGCTTGCTTATGAATATTCAAAGCACATATATAGGTGATCATTACTGGCATAGTGCCAATAAACATCTAAAACAGCTAATATAGAGGTTGAAGGAGAGTCCCTGGTGGCCTCTCGGGTTCAGGGGCTCTGATATGTTCAGACCTCCGTATAGCCTGTTGCTACACCACTGATTGAAGCTTATTGTGTCCCTCCTGCCTTTGCAGGTGACGGGCCAAACTCCAGTCATCTGCATGGCAAATAGAGGTTGTTATTGGCACACAGAAAAAGTCAGGGCTGGTGTGCTTGGTGTGTTTTTTACAAGCTTTGCTGCGATTATTATGTACTTGGCAATTACATTTCTATACATGATGCAGCTAATTCTTACCTCACTGTTCAAACTTCCCACCGAACGCTTTAGTACAGCTTGTGATGGTAAAACATAATGACAGGACTGAAAGACAACCTCATCTCCAGGTTTTTAAATGACTCAATTTGCTATAACAATCACACTGTCTATTATAGATGCTAGGAAGATCATCACAACAACAGGCAGAAGCCAGATTAACTGTTTAACAGATACCTTTAGTTCCTGCAGAACTATGTGTGGAATTATAGCGTGTCCGGTTCCAAAGCACTTGCGGTCAGGACCTTATTATTTTAGATGTTGGATATAGATAATTACATCTCTATATTATTGCAATACTTTCAGGAGGGGAATAAAAATGAACCAGGAGTAGCTAAGTGTAGTATTATGGAAATAGGGAACTACATTAGAGAATATGGCCACTCACAAAATAGTGTCGCCCCTATGAAGTCCACTGTAGAAACAAGTGGAAAAATTGTCCCCACTCAGTTATCCAGTCACTCTAGGCTTTGAATGTGGTTCCACTCCAAAAACTAGCAGTGGTAACCAGGGCTGTGGGGTTGGTACAAAAATCATCTGACTCCTCAGTTTATGAAACCAGAGACTCCGACTCCAGGTAACCAAAATTTCTCCGACTCGACAGTCCTTGTAAGGCTATGGAGTCAGTACAAAAATCATCCGACTCTTGACTCCTCAGTTTATGAAACCTCCGACTCCAACTCCAGGTACCCAAAAATTGCTCCGGCTCCAACTCTGACTCCATAGCCCTGGTGGGAACTAACAGCTTCAAATACATAAGAATGCAGGGGATGCCCAAAAAGATAAAACTAAAAAAATATAAAGGAGTGTAAGGAGGCATACTTGCCTTACTGGCCTCACTCAACCCTAGAAAATCCCCTGGCCCGGATGGTGTGTCACCAGCATGCCTAAAATCTTACTCGCAGCAGTTAGCCCCTGTCCTCTCCTCCATCTATGCCAAGTCCCTACAGGAGGGCACAGTCCCCAAATGCTTCAAGAGGTCCACAATCATCCCTGTCCCCAAAAAGCAGGGCATATCCAACCTAAATAACGACAGGCCTGTGGCCCTCACCTCGGTCATCATGAAGACCTTAGAAAAGGCAGTCCTGTCCGAACTCAAGAACTACACGTTACCCCGACTAGACCCGTTCCAGTTCGCGTACAGAGCAAACAGGTCCACTGACGATGCTATCTACATCTGCCTATAGCTCATCAGTGATCACCTGGACAAACCTGACTCATACGCCAGAATCCTCCTACTCGACTTTAGCTCGGCGTTTAATACAATCTGCCCTCACATCCTCCAGAACAACCTGGAGGCACTTGACATGCACTCGACCCTACGTCACTGGATCACGAACCTCCTGACCAACAGATCACAAGTAGTCAAGCTGGACAAGATCTCCTTTCAAGCAAGGTCTACCAACACAGGAGCCCCACAGGGCTGCATCCTGTCCCCAATTCAAGTTTTCCCTCTACACCAACAACTGCAGATCCACAGCAGACTCAAGGTCGTCAAATTCGCTGTTGACACCACCATCATTGCTCTTGTGACAAAAATTATGAGCATGACTATCGTCAACAAGTCAACAGCATTTGCCGATGGTGCAAGGAAAACAGGCTGGTCCTCAAGACAGCCAAAACTGTTGAGATGGTTATTGACTTCAGGAAGCAGGCCCCCACCCCACCCCCAATCTTCATTGATGGCACTGAGGTTGAAAGGGTATCTAGTGTCCACCTCCTTGGAACTCAGATCTCCAGGGACCTGTGCTAGAAGACTCACACGAGCACCACACAGAGGAAAGCCCAACAAAGACTCTTCTTCCTTCGCCAACTGAGGAAGTTCAGGATGGCACAGTAGCTTATGTCAAACTTTTACTCTGCCACTATAGAATCCGTCATCTGCACCTCTATTCTGGTGTGGTATGCTGAAACATCAAACAGGGACAAATACAAGCTTCAGAGGGTCATCAGGTCAGCGGAGAGGCTCATTGGGAAACCACTCCCTGCGCTTGACCTCCTATACAACTCCAGACTGCGTTCCAGAGCACAAAGGATCGCAAATGACCGTTCATACCCAGGCCACCGCTACTTTAATGTGCTCCCATCCGACTGAAGGCTTCAGACCATTTCCACCAAGACAGCTAGGCATATGAACTCCTTCTTCCCTGCTGCTGTTAAAGGGAAGGTTCACGCTGCTAAAAAAAAAAAAAAACAACTGCACTCACCTGGGGCTTCTTCCAGCTCCTGGCAGTCGATCAATGCCATCGGCGCAGCTTCTCTCCCTTCGGGCATCCAGCGGTGAAGAAGCGGACCTCGCCAGGTCGGCTTCCAGGTTGGCTTCTGTGCGCTTCACGGCGGGGGGTCACATGGTGTAGAGACGTCATCGGGTCTCTACTGCGCAGGCGCAGGACTACTGCTCCTGCGCAGTAGAGACCCGATGACGTCCCACACACTACGTGACCCGCGCCGTGGAACGCACATGATGCCGACCCGTAAGCCGACCTGGCGAGGTCCGCTTCTTCACCGCTGGACGCCCGGAGGGAGAGGAGCTGTGCCGATGGCACTGATCGACTGCCTGGAGCTGGAAGAAGCCCCAGGTGAGTGCAGTTGTTTTTTTTTAGCAGCGTGAACCTTCCCTTTAACAGCAGCAGGGAAGAAGGAGTTCATATGCCTAGCTGTCTTGGTGGAAATGCCCCCTGATGAGTCATTTATGACGAAACGCGTTGGGGAGGAGTCTGGTGACACGCTGACGTTCAAGGAGAGAGGAGACGGCGTACGGCGATAGCTGGCTGTATTCCGCGGTACAGCCGCTGGCTGCCCGTTGCTTTAGTGCATGCCGATCTCCCGGTGTATGTTTATTCTTTTAGCCTGTATGGTTTTATTGGCTTTTGCCTTTTTATAATAAAAAGTTTTTTACTGGAACCTGATGCTGGACCCATAACTCTGCGGGACTGGATGGACACTCGTGGAGAAGTACTTTGAGTACTGATGAGCTAGAATACAAGTATCCTGACGGTGAATGCATACCCAAAGGGGGGTGTACGATTGCCAATTCCATTGGTGGGCACGTCCCGGTGGAGTGCAAGGAGTGGTGAAAAGGGTCCCTTTTACAAAACGTTATTCAGCACTATATGTGGTTTTCTGTGATTATATTCCAGGGATGATCTGTGGGCCTCTGTAGTGGGGGTCACAGGATTGAAGAGCGCGGTGTATTTGTACTGACATTGGTGTATCAAAGAGCGGTGACTTTGGTTGAGCTGCGAGCCCCTGGTTAAGTAGTTTTCCTTTGGAGCGCAATCTTTTCTAATTGGATATTACTGTACTATTGTTTTTCACTGTAATGCGTCATCCATCCACTGTTCTTGGTTGGTAGATGTCAAGGTTGTTTTAGTGTCTTTGTGGTTGCCTTTTTTTTGTTGCTGAGTTCTCTGTCTGTGCCCAACCCAATTCCGGGCATGACCCAGTCATGCTTGGCAAAATAAACTTGATTCTGATTCTTTTGGTATTAGAAACTGCCAAAATAATGACTAAATATTTTATTGCAAGCACTAAAGTGGTGTCTCTGCATAAATTGCTTTTTCTATACTTGTAAAAGTTTTATCTATTAATTTATTTTTTATTTTTTGGGCGTTTCCTAAATTTTTATACGATTGTACGGGTGGCCATGCACAATATGATCGAATATATTAGAAAGCAAAAATTTGTTTTACCCACCACCCCCCGACATGCCAGGACTACACATCAGGCATCATGGTCCGTGGCAAAACTACAGAGCCAGCACATTTTACATGAAACTGTCCACCCCATTCCCATCTCTAACCACTTAAAGTATATTTAATAATCGTAGCGTCTACATCCCATATTACCGGAGTACTGATCACAGAGCATGCTGCACAGAACCCTCCCACTGCTAGCTTGAATAGGTTAATCTGCCACCAGTGATATTACGGCCCCTTTTACACTTGCATTGGAATTCCGCATTGGTTACCCAGTTTTACCCCAATGCAAGGCAATGGGGCCTAACACTCTTACCACATCGCGTTGCGCCAGAAGTGCCTAAGCCGCCACAAAGTCAACAGCATGTTACAATCGGACTTTTGCGGCGACCCAGCAGCGGTGGAGGTAATGTAAGTTAATGGGCAGCGCAGGAACGACGGGAATACGACTGGGAATGGGAAACCCAGAAATCCCAGTAACTTACTTCCTGTCCAGCAGGGAGTATGTCACGGGGCACACTATGCATATGACCCTGTCGGCAGACTGGGCCGGATTTATCAAAGCATTACCGACAGGTTTTTCTTCTTAAACATTTCTAAATAGCAGGAGGAACAATTCTGCATGATAATAAGAAACGTCTTAAAATCTACTTAATAGCAACAGTTTAGTGTGAATTTCTAGAATTGCACTACAGTTAAGAAAAGTGCAAATCTATTCCTGAACTGCTGCAGATTAAGCAGTGCTTAATAGCACTTCTACAAATTGTGCAGGTATGCAAGCTAGACATGATTTGTGAAGTGCTCCTCCCCCCTGCTGTCAGGTGTCCTGTGAAGCTGTTCTGTTCTTAACCCGTCCAGTGCTGGGCATTGATGCAATACAGCAGATTTATTGGTTACCTAAGCAACAGCAATTTCCCGCACACACTGCATTGTCTGTGAGACCTTCTTAACTGCTCCTATTCCTAATAGGAACAGAAGGAAACTGCACTATTTAGTGATTTCTTAAGATGTCTTATGGTGGCCATACATGGTACAATAAAAACGTTCAATTATCCCGTTTATTCGATCTAAATGATCGATTGAAAGTTTAAAATATTTTTTTTTTTCGATCAAGAAATTTGAACGATTATCCCGTTTTTTTCGAGAAAAATCAGATTGGACATGCTGGAAAAATCTTTATATTTGATCTAACGGAATAATCGAACTAAATTATCTAATCGAAAAAAAAATAAAAAATTGTACCATGTATGGCCACCCTAAGACAGTTCTGCATGGATTTCTAAAACCTACCAATATTTTGTCTCAGACACTCTTGATAAATGTCCCTCTCTGTGCCTTGCAGTGTGATGTGACTGGGCGGAGCATCGTGCCTCAAATGCACCAGGCAGGTGTAAAATTGGCCTACAGCAATTATATATAAGAGGACACGGTTTTCAACAATAACTATGATAATATTTATGTTATTCTTCAGTCCACCTATACTATGACAGTTTTACTGCTTTTGCTTAGTTGCACTTTCAGCCTTCAGGTGTGTAGGTGGATCCAATGCTTTGGGGCTGACATTCCAGAACAGGTTTTTCAGCGTTTTTCAGCAACAATAACTTGACACTGTGTATGTCAACATCAAACGTTTCATTGTTGATATGTTTTGGCAGGAAGGTATGGCGTGTGAAATTTTTGTTACAATGTTATTACGAGGATAACATGTATGTGAACTATTGTTACAAAACGCAACTAACAATAAAGCTGCCTTTTAGGACCAAACACACATTTTGGACACAGTAGCTTGGTCTGTAGTGATGGTCTGTAGTGATGCAAAGTAAGGGGTGGGATACTCTATGAATCATCTTGGTTAGCCTGATCTTTCTTATATCACGTAGCCCAATTTAGCATTCTGCTTTTTATATTAACCTCCCTGGCGGTCTATTAAAAACCGCCATGGGCAGCGCAGCCGTTTTTTTTTACATTTTTTTTTATTAAATCATGTAGCGAGCCTAGGGCTCGCTACATGATAGCCGCTGTGCAGCGGCATCCCCCTACCCTCTTCGATCGGCAATCAGGAAATCCCATTCAAAGAACGGGCATTCAAAGAACGGGCATTCCCCGATGACGTTGTGACATCATCGGGAGTCCCGATCCACCCCTCAGCGCTGTCTGGCGCTGATAGGCCAGGCTGCGCAAGGGGTCTAGGGGGGCTCTGCGGCGCGGCGGATAGCGGCGAATCGGCACGGGGCAGCGGCGATCAGTGTGCTCACGCAGCTAGCAAAGTGCTAGCTGCGTGCAGCAAAAAAAAAAAAATTGTGCAAATCGGCCCAGCAGGGCCTGAGAAAACCTCCTGCGCGGCTTTTGTTCGGGGTTACCGCTAGGAAGGTTAAAGAGGGGTTGTCAGCCACAAAATCAAATTCCATTTACCCACTGCTCTGTGTTTAATGTGTAGCCTGCAGCCTTACCCAGCATTGCAAGCACTCCAATCTAATCATAAATGTGTCCACTTTAATAAATCTTAGCCAGCCTGGTTCGATTTTTGCCATTGCCAACCAGAAGGAAGCTTGTCATCACCCCTCCCTCATTCCTGCTCCTCACTGATTGGCTGAGGGCAGTTCAGTGAGCTGCTGAAAACTGATCTATGCTGTGCTCACGTGTTTACTAAGCAAGCTAGCTATGACAGGATGAATTCAGAAGTGTTTCAGGCAATATTATTTGCTCATATTTAGACAAATGCTTCAGAACTCATTGGACAGCGCTTCACAGTTCAGATGGACAATGACCCAAAGCATACTGCAAAAGAAGCCAAAGAAGGGAAAGAAGTGGAATGCTATACAATGGCCAAGTGTAATGAGGCAACAGCAGGCTGAACGCGGACGTGTGTCCGCGTCCGCATCAGCAGCGCAACCGCCCGCATGGCCGCATGCGGAACGCGGAGAAACGTCCACGTCCGCAGTGGTAGCACGATCCATCGTTCAGTCGCAGACCTCTCAGCGTACTCCACGTCGAGGCTGCACTCCTGGAACACCTTCACAGGCCTCATGGCATGCTGCTCGCCGAGACACCTCTCATGACAGTCTGGACCCCGTAGGGGCCGCGCGCGTGTGCAGTAGAGCCTTTTATACTCTTAGAAAGAGAGTCAGCTGACCAGCTGGTCAGCTGACCTCAGCAAGGTCCTTGAGCTGTACTGCAAGGTCCTTGAGCCACGTTGTGATTGGTTGAATGGCTGGGCGGGCTGTTTGAGTCCAGCACAGTATAAAAGCAGGCATTCTGTCAGTTGCAAGTTGTCTGCAGTCAGCGAATACTTGTGTGTTAGCACTCAGACCCTAGTCAGATCCCAAAGTGTGCTAGAACCAGCTGGAGCTGGGGATCCACACTTAGCCAGATTCTGTTGATAGCCTAAAGTACTATTGTATTATATTGTGTATGACCTTTTGCCTGTTACCTCTTTATCCTCTTGTCTCCTGATTTTGTACTTCGCCAGCCCGTACCGTTACCGACTATTGGCTTGGCTTCTGACTACCCTTGTGTTTCTCGATTCTGTACCTCTGCTCATCTGATTTCCCATTGCTGACCTTGGCTTGACCTCTGATCTCGATTTCTGTCTGTCGATTCGGTACTTCTTTGCCAGTTCTGATACCGAACCGTTTTTCCGTTTGACTTTGCCCCCTTTAGTGGGTTTCCACTAAAGGTTTAACTCTGCTGAGTTCTTCTTGCGGGGAACTCAGTAACTCCTCAGCATATCATTACTGTTGAGGAACGCAATTCTGCGTTCTTATCCTAGTCGCAGAATCGCACACACTGCCCTTCCTTCCAGAGGTCTCCATCCCTCTGAGTTAACGTCAGTGTGGTGGGTTTTCCACAAGTTATCTGTACCTTGTTTTCCAGAGTACGCATAAATATTTGTATTATTGGTGATGCCGCAGATCACCATATAATCAAATATATCTGTATTACTAGTGATACTGCGGATCACTAATAATCAGAAAACTCTGAAGTGTATACACCAAACACCACAACATTACAGTACTGCAGACCAGTAAAAGTAACATGGAGGGAGTTGCCGAGCAGTTGCAGACTTTAACTGCGGCAGTCGATGAGCTTAGAAACACCGTTGCTGCTCAGCAGGTCCAGATCAACCAGCTGACTGAGGCCTTTCAGAAACTGCCGGCACCACTTAATGTTCTACCCTCCCCAGCCAGTAGCGAGCCTAAGATGGCTCTTCCTGAAAGATTTTCTGGTTCTCGGTCCGACTTCAGTAATTTCAAAAATCGTTGTTTAGCCTATTTTCAGATGAGGCCCATATCATCTGGTTCTGAGGTACAGGGAGTAATTTTTATTAAAACTTTGTTACAAGGGGATTCTCAGACATGGGCTTTCAGCTTACCTGAGGGTCACTCTGCCTTATCTTCAGTGTCCGAGTTTTTCAAGAACATGGCCATCATATATGAGGATCCTGATTTAGCCGGCACTGCCGAGCGTAAACTCCGATGCCTAAAGCAAGGCAATCGTATGGTTGAGGAGTACGCTGCCGAGTTTAGAAGGTGGGCGGTCTCAGTGAGGTGGGATCAGTTCACTCTTCTAGACACATACATGACCGGTCTCTCCGAGTCCATTATTGATGTCATGATAAGCCACCCTGAGCCCAAAGATGTAGATGCAGCTATTGCCTTATCGGTTAAGATCGATAGACGCATTCGCTATCATAAAAAGGGCAGGTCATCTGTGCTAGTTAGAGCGCCCTCTACTGTTGGTTCCCCTGAGGTTCCAGAGGAGGAGCCAATGCAGTTGGGGCACGGACGACTCTCAGTCGCTGAGAAAGCTAGGAGAAGGAAAGAGGGTCTGTGTCTATATTGTGGGGAAAAGGGTCATCGAGTGCAGAACTGCAGTAAGAAGGCGGAAAACTTGTCCGCTTAGGGATGGTTGGAGGTACCACCCTAAGCGAGCCAGTTCTTTTTTAAAATTCGTTTTATTATAGAAACATATATATACAACATATATATCACAGTGACCACATGTTACACAGTATTCATGGAGTCATAGACATACTTATTAAAGATATATACGTAGCATATCAATTTGAGTATACCCATGACCATATCCATTGCTCATATCAGACATATGATATTAATTGTCACTGTTCTTTACTTATTCAATTCAAGAATATATTACAGATAATTGGCCCTCTTTCCAGTCTATTTGAGGGGAATGCTTCTTCAACCATGGTAGCCCCAATATGACGGATGAGGTGGCCATCTTTAAAACATAGAACTGGATGACCTCAGTGTGCAATACTCCAACCTGAAGTGTGAGCGGCGGAGTTTGACAAAGAGGTGTCTTGTTCTGTAAAGGAGAGTCATCGATTGCTGTAACATAAATGTGTCTTTGTATGGGAAGAATGGGAATGTTAAAGTTTAAAGGGAAGGTCCAAGCAAAAAAAAAAAATGAGTTTCACTTACCTAGGGCTTCTACCAGCCCCATGTAGCCATCCTGTGCCCTCGTAGTCACTCACTGCTGCTCCAGTCCCCCGCTAGCAGCTTCCTGACCTCGGAGGTCAGGGCCAAATTGCGTACATTTTTACACATTCCCGCTAGTGCAGGAACATTAACACATACATTTTTACGCGTTAGTGGTGCAACGCGTAAATTTTTGTTCCTGCACTAGCTGGAATGCGTAAAAATGTATGCAATGTGGCCCTGACCTCCGAGGTCAGAAAGCTGCCAGCGGGGGACTAGAGCAGCAGTGAGTGACTACGAGGGCACAGGATGGCTACATGGGGCTGGTAGAAGCCCTAGGTAAGTGAAACTCATTTTTTTTTTTTGCTTGGACCTTCCCTTTAAACTTTAACATTCCCATTCTTCCCATACAAAGACACATTTATGTTACAGCAATCGATGACTCTCCTTTACAGAACAAGACACCTCTTTGTCAAACTCCGCCGCTCACACTTCAGGTTGGAGTATTGCACACTGAGGTCATCCAGTTCTATGTTTTAAAGATGGCCACCTCATCCGTCATATTGGGGCTACCATGGTTGAAGAAGCATTCCCCTCAAATAGACTGGAAAGAGGGCCAATTATCTGCCTGGTCCTCCTATTGTCAGAAGAATTGTCTTAAATCCATTTCTGTGTGTGCTTCAGAGGTCCAGGTCCAGGGGGTCCCACCTCAGTACACTGATTTTTCCGACGTATTTTGTCCTCGATCTGCTGACAGGTTGCCTCCACATAGACCCTATGACTGCCCCATTGAATTGAGACCGGGTACACTGCCTCCTAGGGGTCGTTTGTACAACCTCTCCAGCCCTGAAAAGGTGGCAATGAAAGATTACATCAAGGAGAACTTGGAGAAGGGATTTATCCATGCCTCCAAGTCTCCTGCTGGTGCAGGTTTCTTTTTTGTTAAAAAGAAGGATGGTGGTCTTCGCCCCTGCATAGACTACAGGCAGCTAAACAAAATCACCATAAAAAATCGATACCCTCTTCCACTCATTGATGACCTGTTTACTCAGATTACTGAGGCCTGTGTTTTTTCAAAGTTAGACTTGAGGGGGGCATACAATCTTATTCGGATCAGAGAGGGCGACGAGTGGAAGACCGCATTTAACACTCCTGACGGTCACTATGAGTATTTAGTTATGCCCTTTGGATTGTGCAATGCCCCAGCTGTCTTTCAGGAGTTTGTAAACGATATTTTCAGAGATGTGTCTGGCAGGTTTACAGTGGTCTATCTTGATGATATTTTAATTTTTTCAAAAAATTTACAGGAACACAGGAAGCATGTAAAATTTGTGTTACAGAAGCTCAGGGAGAACCAGTTATATGCTAAGCTGGAGAAATGCCTCTTCGAGGTGAAAGAGGTGGCATTTTTAGGGTATATTATATCCACCTCTGGACTGGCAATGGATCCAAGCAAAGTCTCAGCAGTGTTGGATTGGCCGCAACCTTCAGGCCTCAAAGCCCTGCAGAGATTTTTAGGCTTTGCTAACTATTATAGGCGGTTTATTAGGGGGTACTCTTCAGTTGTTGCCCCCATGACCCAGTTGACCAAGAAAGGCGCTGATGCGACTAACTGGTCACCAGAAGCCATTGAGGCCTTTCAATCATTAAAAAAATCTTTTTGTTCCGCCCCCATATTGCGTCATGTTGACGTCACCCGCCCCTTCATAGTAGAGGTAGATGCATCGGAGGTTGGGGTTGGGGCAGTCCTCTCGCAAGCTTTTGGACCTGATAATAAGGTTCATCCTTGTGCATTTTTTTCAAGAAAGTTTGCACCGGCAGAGAGGAATTATGATGTGGGGAACCGGGAATTGTTGGCTGTTAAGTTAGCTCTAGAGGAGTGGCGTCATTGGTTAGAGGGGGCAGAATTTCCCTTTACTGTTTATACTGACCATAAGAACCTCGAATACATTGAGAAGGCCAAGAGGTTAACACCCAGGCAGGCGAGATGGGCACTTTTTTTTCCCGGTTTGATTTTATCATAACCTATAAGCCTGGGGATAAGAATGTTAAGGCTGACGCCTTATCCAGGTGTTTTGAATCTGAATCTGCCCCACCAGCCACTCCTGTCAATATTCTACCTGAGAGGTATTTTCTGGCAGCCACTGAGATCTCCGAAGACTTGTCAAAATCACTTATTGCATGCCAGTCCAATGTTCCCAATGGAAAACCTGAGGGACTTCTGTACGTCCCTATTCGTTTTCGGGAACGGGTGCTCCAGATGTTTCATGAACATAAGAATGTGGGACATCCAGGTATTGCCAGAACCCAGGAACTCTTGAATAGGGCAGTCTGGTGGCCTTCTTACATGTCTGATTGTGAGGAATTTGTTAAGTCCTGCTCTGTCTGTGCCAGGAGTAAGTCCTCCAGAAAAGCTCCAGCAGGCTCTCTTCAGCCCCTGCCTTCTCCACAGGTTCCATGGTCCCACATTTCCATGGATTTTGTGGGGGAGCTGCCTGAATCTGAAGGTAACACTGTCATCTGGGTTGTTACGGACAGATTTAGTAAAATGGCACATTTCGTTGCTCTGTCTGGGTTTCCATCTGCCCGTAAATTGGCAGATTTATTTATTAATAACATCTTTAAGTTACATGGAATTCCGGTGGATATTGTATCTGATAGGGGGGTACAATTTGTGTCAAAGTTCTGGAGGGCCTTTTGTAAAGATCTGGGGATTTCTTTATCATTCTCTTCAGGTTACCATCCCCAGACTAATGGGCAGACAGAGAGGATCAATCAGTCCATGGAGCAGTTTCTTAGATGTTACATAGCAGATGCACAACATCTCTGGACAAGATTCCTCCCATTTGCTGAATTTGCCCACAATAACTTGAAAAACGCATCCTCTGGTTATTCTCCCTTTCAGATTGTCAATGGGAAGTGTCCCAAGTTTACGTCACTTCCAGTCAAGGAGTCACCTCTTCCAGCTCTCCAGGAATGGCAGGGGACTTTCAGAGAGATCTGGGGGAAGGTCAGAGATAATTTGGACAAAGCTTTTTCTGTTCAAAAGAAATTTGCTGATAGAAGACGTTCCACGGAGTGGAACTTTATTCCAGGGGATTATGTTTGGGTCTCTACTAGACACATTCCTCTCAGGCAACCATCAGCAAAATTAGGTCCTCGCTTTATCGGGCCTTTCCCTATAGAGAGTAAGATCAATGAGGTCACTTACAAGGTAAAATTACCTACTAATATGAGATGTGGCAGGACTTATCATGTTTCTTTATTGAAGCCTGCGGTAAGGGTAGATTCTACTCCCCCTGCTCCTGTGGTAGTGGATGGGGAATTGGAATATGAAGTCCAGGACATTTTAGATTCCCGTTTCTCACGCAACAAGCTCCAGTATCTGGTGCACTGGAAGGGGTACGGGCCAGAAGAGAGGTCATGGGTTCCCCTTCGAGATCTTCATGCTGAGGAGAAAAGGAGGAGATTTCATGAGATGTATCCTGGGAAACCGGGTGAGGCATGCCCGGAGGTCATGCCTGAAAGGGGGGGTACTGTAATGAGGCAACAGCAGGCTGAACGCGGACGTGTGTCCGCGTCCGCATCAGCAGCGCAACCGCCCGCATGGCCGCATGCGGAACGCGGAGAAACGTCCACGTCCGCAGCGGTAGCACGATCCACCGTTCAGTCGCAGACCTCTCAGCGTACTCCACGTCGAGGCTGCACTCCTGGAACACCTTCACAGGCCTCATGGCATGCTGCTCGCCGAGACACCTCTCATGACAGTCTGGACCCCGTAGGGGCCGCGCGCGTGTGCAGTAGAGCCTTTTATACTCTTAGAAAGAGAGTCAGCTGACCAGCTGGTCAGCTGACCTCAGCAAGGTCCTTGAGCTGTACTGCAAGGTCCTTGAGCCACGTTGTGATTGGTTGAATGGCTGGGCGGGCTGTTTGAGTCCAGCACAGTATAAAAGCAGGCATTCTGTCAGTTGCAAGTTGTCTGCAGTCAGCGAATACTTGTGTGTTAGCACTCAGACCCTAGTCAGATCCCAAAGTGTGCTAGAACCAGCTGGAGCTGGGGATCCACACTTAGCCAGATTCTGTTGATAGCCTAAAGTACTATTGTATTATATTGTGTATGACCTTTTGCCTGTTACCTCTTTATCCTCTTGTCTCCTGATTTTGTACTTCGCCAGCCCGTACCGTTACCGACTATTGGCTTGGCTTCTGACTACCCTTGTGTTTCTCGATTCTGTACCTCTGCTCATCTGATTTCCCATTGCTGACCTTGGCTTGACCTCTGATCTCGATTTCTGTCTGTCGATTCGGTACTTCTTTGCCAGTTCTGATACCGAACCGTTTTTCCGTTTGACTTTGCCCCCTTTAGTGGGTTTCCACTAAAGGGTTAACTCTGCTGAGTTCTTCTTGCGGGGAACTCAGTAACTCCTCAGCATATCATTACTGTTGAGGAACGCAATTCTGCGTTCTTATCCTAGTCGCAGAATCGCACACACTGCCCTTCCTTCCAGAGGTCTCCATCCCTCTGAGTTAACGTCAGTGTGGTGGGTTTTCCACAAGTTATCTGTACCTTGTTTTCCAGAGTACGCATAAGTATTTGTATTATTGGTGATGCCGCAGATCACCATATAATCAAATATATCTGTATTACTAGTGATACTGCGGATCACTAATAATCAGAAAACTCTGAAGTGTATACACCAAACACCACAACATTACACCAAGTCAATCACCTGGCCTGAATCCGATTGAGCGTGCATTTCACTTGCTGAAAATGCCCCGAGAACAAGCAGGAACTGAACACAGTTGCAGTAGACACCTGGCACAGCATCACCAGGGATGAAACCCAGCGTCTGGGATGTCTATGCGTTCCAGACTTCAGGCTGTAATTGACTGCAAAAGATTTGCAACCAAGTATGAAAACGTTATACAGTTTGATTTATGATTATTATTCTGTCCCATTACTTTTGGTCCCTTAACAAGTTGGAGGTACATATGCAAACTGTGGTAATTCCTACACCATGCACCTGACTTGGATGTAAATACCCTCAAATTAAAGCTGTCAGTCTGCAGTTAAAGCACATGATGTTTGTTTCATTTTAAATCTAATGTGGTTGTATATAGAGCCAAAAATATTAGAATTGTGACCATGTCCCAATATTTATGGGCCTGCCTGTACATCAGTAGATTGTAGATGACACTTCAAGCTCTAGGAGAAAAACTAGTATGGCTGCTTCCATGATGGAGGAGTCACGCACATGCGCAGAAAGTGCCTGGCAACAGGAGCTCGACCTAGGACGCGCACCGCCGGGCCAGCGCAGGCGTACTACTCCGGGTCATAGCGGCCCGGAAGTAGTACAGGGCACAGAGAGACTGAGATGTTCGCCGGCGAACGGTTCGGGAACCGTTCGCGACATCTCTACTCAGCATACAGATAAAAGCTCACTCATATCGGAGCAAGAATGTCTCCTAATCATAGCTATGATTAAGGAGCCATTCTTGCTCCGATATGCGTGAGCTTTTATCTGAATGCTGAGATGCTGGATTATGGAATAAAGATTTGCCTATTTTTCACCGTAACACGCTGGTGCAGCGGGATTTCCTTTTGCTTTTGTTTACTGTAGCCACTCATGTGATCACTCCAGGATCGCTACTGCACTGCTCCGCGATTGTAATGCTGCTAGTGAGACCACCCCCAATTGAGAACCATTGGCAAAGCGTTTTTCTGATTGATGGCTGTCAAGTGCTGCCAAAGGGCGCCTTGTGGTTCTGAGCCCTTATACAGCACATCTTGTATAATAAAGGTGGAATAGCATAATATATACAGCAATACCAGAGAGAAAGTATTGCCTGTATACAGGCAAATAAGACTGGACTGTTTGGAAAACTTTGAGAAATATACTTACCCTGAAGTAACTTTTCTTAGCATGTTGTAGTTCCACGTTCACATAAATGCTTATTTCATAACAATTTCTTCAGTTCTGGATATGTTTATGGTTCAAACAATCCTGAAATAGTATTGCAAAACCTAAGCTGGTTTGTAATAGTGCGTTATTGTTTAAATAGAGGACGAGTGTGTGCAGACTCCTGCCGGAATGTCTTACAACTCCAAATACAAACTAGGGCTCAGTAGACGGTTTTGGAGAAGTAATACAAAAGGGATGATGACAAGGTCGCTTAGCAAAGGACATCTTTGCCTTTCATTCAGATTGCCATGATTATGCCTCTTCTGTTGCCTCTCTTCCCCCTGGTGAAATCTCAAATCAACTTTTCAAGCATTTGGAATTGAGAGGTGATTACAGTAGAGTTTGGAAATAAATGACCCTTTACAGCTAGTATTGACTGTAGAACTCTGTTGCTAAGCATTTGCAATGTTTGTGTTATGCAACTGTGGCGTTACATCCAGAGATGCATGGGAGAAGAAATCTTTGGCCAGCACTGATAACAGACAGTATAGTTTCCCTTGCAAAACTCAGCAGGATTGTGGCAAAAGTGTGGGCTGTATACGGAGTGGGCACTAATGAAAGCATGAGGGAATACATTACATTAGACTCCTATAAAGTTAAGAAAGCAAACTTTTGATTTCCATAGCATTTTAGTAAGAGGGCTTTTTGGTCCTTTGTAGTCCCTTACACACTCCAATGAGTTCTCGTTCACCATGAGCTTGCTGGGTACTCTGTAACTCTATTTATTTCAGTGTGACTATAAATGAATAATTATGGTTGCTGCTTTTCACAGTGACAACTGGCTCACAGTTTGGACACATCGGTTTTGGTCCAGCAGGTGGGGGAGCGTTTCAGCCAATGGGGAGACGGGACCCAAGGAGCTTCCTATGATCAGCTTAGAAAGGAGTCCTTACCTTACTGCCAAAATGGATTTCCATTTCCCCAGAATAAAAAATAACATTTACTGAAATGGAAAAAATGTTCAGCTTTGAGTATTAAGAAACGGCAGGCAGAACAGCAAACAAAACCTTTCAGAGCCCCAGAGAGAAGAAGCAAACGTAGTGCTTTGTGTACGCTTTGTAAGATATTATTTTTTTACTGACTTCTATAGTGACTATGGCCTCAATTCACGGAGCTTTATCAAACACTTTACCAAACGTTTGATAATTTACCTCATGGGTAAAATCTAATTTTGAATTCAATAAGGTGTTATAGATTTATTCTGTGTGTATAATTTACAGCGCTGCAATTTTGCCCCACAGGTATACAGGTAAAGTTCAGACAATAAATAAAAAGTTTAGTCCTTTCTTCACTTATAACCTAGCTCCTCCCGTGTGTATGCGCTCTACTGAGGTTCAGCAAGTGTCCCCTATACAGTCTTTGGTTTATAGGTAGATAGCGCTCCACTCTACTTATGTTTTATCAAAAGTTCATCAGTATTCATCAGAAGAGGAAACCAAGAAGAGTCCCCCTTAGGGGCTGCACTCACCCAAGACGTGTGACCACTATGAGACTGGTCAAGAAACGCCCCTATCTCCTCCTATGGCCGACTGCCCGATCTCAGCTTCTGGCGGCGCTCCTTAGTGTAGACTCCAGACGATACTCCTTAGTGTAGGCTCCCCGCTGGTTCCTCCTTATAGTTAGTTCCTGGTATAAGGCCCACCTTATAGTAGTACAACTCACACGTAAAGTGATGGTTGATGTTTCTCAAACTTTATTAGGGCACAATTGACAACGCGTTCCGCGGCCACGCCGCTTCCTCAGGTCTATAGGTGTGCGCGATCCTGGTTCCTGGCTGTTCCGTGTGATGCCTCCAGAGGGTAGGCGGACTCTCGTCCTCAGCTGTGCAGAGCGGAGACTCGTCCACCTCCTCCGGCTGTCAGTGTCTCGAGTGTGCTGTGTCCGTGGAGGGCGTGTTTCTGGTCACCTCACCTTCTGCAGATGCCTCGTGCTTCCAGCTCACCCGGCCAGTGCTATATGTAATGTATGCAATAGCATTGCTGACTATACTGGCAGAAGTCTCCGGCCTCTGGCGCGCGCCAGAGGCCGGAGACTTCTGCCAGTATAGTCAGCAATGCTATTGCATACATTACATATAGCACTGGCCGGGTGAGCTGGAAGCACGAGGCATCTGCAGAAGGTGAGGTGACCGGAAACACGCCCTCCACGGACACAGCACACTCGAGACACTGACAGCCGGAGGAGGTGGACGAGTCTCCGCTCTGCACAGCCGAGGACGAGAGTCCGCCTACCCTCTGGAGGCATCACACGGAACAGCCAGGAACCAGGATCGCGCACACCTATAGACCTGAGGAAGCGGCGTGGCCGCGGAACGCGTTGTCAATTGTGCCCTAATAAAGTTTGAGAAACATCAACCATCACTTTACGTGTGAGTTGTACTACTATAAGGTGGGCCTTATACCAGGAACTAACTATAAGGAGGAACCAGCGGGGAGCCTACACTAAGGAGTATCGTCTGGAGTCTACACTAAGGAGCGCCGCCAGAAGCTGAGATCGGGCAGTCGGCCATAGGAGGAGATAGGGGCGTTTCTTGACCAGTCTCATAGTGGTCACACGTCTTGGGTGAGTGCAGCCCCTAAGGGGGACTCTTCTTGGTTATAGATTTATTGAGTGTTTTATCGATAAAACATTCGATAAATATAAAACACCTTAGTGTATTCAAAATTAGATTTTACCCATGAGGTAAATTATCAAACGTTTGGTAAAGTGTTGATAAAGCTCCGTGAATTGAGGCCAATGTCTGTTACAGCTTCTGAAGAAATACAAGACTAGTAAAAAATGACATTCAAATAAAATAAATAGATAAAATCACAAAATAAAGACACTCTCCAACAAAGAGGCCTCAAACTAAAGTGAAAAATGGACAGACAGGATGGAAGGGCGATTGTGCACTGGTTGTTATGTGGTAATGTACAGTATCACTAGACATCAGTGTACAGCAGAATCCCTGGTATTTGGAACCAGCAGGGATCATCTAATGCTGGATACATGTGTCTAACCGACCAAAATAAGCACAAATATCCCTCCTGAAATATTTACCGAGCCTTCAGCAACGTCTTGCGACGTCCCTGTAGCAGACTCCTAGTGGATTTGCGGCTTCCTCCATGCACAGAAGCCAGCGTGTCACCTGACCCGCATCGGGTCACATGACACGCCGACTCGCTTCACGGAAGCTGCTAGGAGCTTACTAGGAGCAAGAGGAAGGTTGCAAGACGTTTCTGGAGGCTCGGTAATTGTT
This sequence comes from Hyperolius riggenbachi, assembly GCF_040937935.1. Taxonomy (NCBI): domain Eukaryota; kingdom Metazoa; phylum Chordata; class Amphibia; order Anura; family Hyperoliidae; genus Hyperolius; species Hyperolius riggenbachi. Next base: position 80,358,598 of record NC_090650.1, read on the forward strand.
TTAAAGGCTGAAAACACCCCAAAAAGAAAGTCCCCATTGTCTGTCAGGCATGCCGGTTAGCTGAGACTTCCGGTTGCCCGAGTTCCGGATAACAGGGATTTGCTGTAGTTGTGAAAGAAGAAGAATAGGCAATATATGGTGTTAGAGATATGTTTTGCAACTGTTACATGTTTTTGAAGGTGCTTTTAAAAGATCACCATGACAAAAAAAGATAACAATATACCGTATATACTTGCATATAAGCCAAGGTACCCACTTTTCCCTCCAAAACCAGGAAAAAGTGATTGACTCGCGTATAAGCCCCCTTCACAGTAGCTAGGTGTGATTCCATTACAAGTCATTCCTTCTCCCCATAACCAGATGTGCCCCAAGAATGACACAGCTGTGTCTCAAGACACCACTAGATGGGGTCCTACAGTGGGTTGCAAAAGTATTCGGCCCCCTTGAAGTTTTCTACATTTTGTCATATTACTGCCACAAACATGAATCAATTTTATTGGAATTCCACATGAAAGACCAACACAAAGTGGTGTACACGTGAGAAGTGGAACGAAAATCATACATGATTCCAAACATTTTTTACAAATAAATAACTGCAAAGTGGTGTGTGCATAATTATTCGGCCCCCTGAGTCAATACTTTGTAGAACGACCTTTTGCTGCAATTACAGCTGCCAGTCTTTTAGGGTATATCTCTACCAGCTTTGCAAATCTAGAGACTGAAATCCTTGCCCATTCTTCTTGGCAAAACAGCTCCAGCTCAGTCAGATTAGATGGACAGTGTTTGTGAACAGCAGTTTTCAGATCTTGCCACAGATTCTCAATTGGATTTAGATCTGGACTTTGACTGGGCCATTCTAACACATAGATATGTTTTGTTTTATACCATTCCATTGTTGCCCTGGCTTTATGTTTAGGGTCATTGTCCTGCTGGAAGGTCAACCTCCGCCCCAGTCTCCAGTCTTTTGCCGTCTCCAAGTCATGTCATGCACTGTACTTTTGCAACCCACTGTAGATATGAGACACAGCGATTCCACACAGGAAGAATCCCCAATCATTGCACCGCTGGCACGTTGCTGGCACGCTCCGCTCCACAAGCAGGAGACACAGGTAATCTTGAGCAGCACACTCTGCACACCGTGTTGAAGGGGATGGGGGGCATGGACAAAGCAGGGAGTCAGCTGGCAAGAGCAGGATCACTAGCGCATGATCTTTATGCGGCTCTGCCAGTACCAAAACCTGCTCCACCATCCGTGCTGCTCCACTGACTCGCATATAAGCTGAGGGGGTAACTTTTCAACACATTTTTTGTGCAGAAAAATTAGGCATATACGCGAGTATATATGGTGGGTGTATATATAGATAAGAGATCTACATTTGTCTCAGAGAATAATGCCCTGCAAATTACCTTTTCCTATGTAGCTGTAATTTATATTACAGTGGGTGTTAAAGAGACTCTGCAACAAAAATTTCAGCCTTATTTCTTCTATCCTATAAGTTCCTATACCTGTTCTAATGTGGTCTGTCTTACTGCAGCCTTTCCTTGTTGCACAGTGGCTGTATTATCTCTGTTATATAATCTAATCTTCTTTCCTCTGACGGCTTTGTCGGGCTCAGGCACTCAGGCTGGAATGTGCAGCTCTGCTTGTGATAGGATAGAAGCTATACACATCCTCTCCACACCCCCTGCAGGCTCTGTGTGAGTCACAGACTGGGCTCCTTGCAGCCATGTCTTTTGTTTGTAAACACTGCCTAAAACTGGTAATTACAAGCCAGAATCGCAGCAGGGAGTGGCAGAAACAGCACAAAGGGGCCCGGGAGAACATAATAAATAGAATGGTATGCTTTTTATTGTAAGAATTTTAAAGTACAGATTCTCTTTAACTCTACAGAAAGGGTGTAAACCTTTGTGCATGGCAAACTATGATGTATTCCATACAAAATGCATGAAAATGAGCCTAAACGAGTTTTATCATCTTTGTTGATTTGGAAAAACAACTTATCCATAAAGCAGTACTGGGAACGGTTTCCTAATGCAGAGCTCAAAAGTGCATGAAGTAACAGGTTATGTCAGCTGTTAATTAAAGTAGAACAGCTGCTCTTGAGAGAGAGAGAGAGAGAGAGAGAGAAAGAAAGCTGTAACACAGCACTTCATGTGTGGAAAGTATACATCCTCCTTGCCCAGAAATCAGATATATTCCTTGCTACCTTTTCTTCCTCTTTTTCTACCAATTTAGGATCACTTAAAGTGACACTGAAGTGAAAAAAAAGTTATGATATAGTGAATTGTATGTGTAGTACGGATAATTAATAGAACTTTGGTAGCAAAGAAAAGAGTTTCATATTTCTATTTTCAGTTATGTATCTTTTTTTTTTTTTTTATAACATTGCATCATTCTGTCATATTTGCAGTTTACAAACTACACTCTGTATTTGCAACAGCATGTTACCGCAAGCGGATCCGAGATGAAAAACTCACTATAACAAGTAACTTGTCTATATATCTTATCTAAAGTTTAGATAGTTTACACAGCAAATCTACAGTAGCTGCAAACAACTTCAACAGAATATGATTATTTCTTCCTGTGATACAATGACAGCAGCCATGTTCTGTTTGTAAATATTACACACAGGCATGCTGCTGTGTATTTCCACTCCTCAGCCTGTGAAAAGCTAATTCCCCCTCCTCCCTTCTGCCTCTGAAATCTCTGGCTAATAACACATCCCCCTCCTCCTGCCCAGACTGAGCTCCCATAAACCCTTGCTACAGTGCCAAGGCACTCTGAAAAGCTATGGGCGATGCTTGTTTAGTTTAAAGGGAATTAGAGTATTAAAACAAAAACAAAGAAGTATTTGGCTTGAGGAATGCCCTATAAACAATATGAAAGGAACTCAATTATGCAATGAGTAAAAGTTTATCTTGGATCCACTTTAACCCCCGCTGCGTGGGGTATTGGAAGTCTATGGGCGGCGACAGAGCGCGGTGAGTCACAGCGCGCATGCGCAGACCGAAAGGAGTCTCAGGGAATCCCAGTGACGTACTTCCTGTTCAGCAGGGAGTACGTCACTGAGCAGGGGGCAGCACTGGGCATATGACCCTGTCGGCACTCTCTGCCACATATGTCATTTTTTTGTGTTGCGGTGGGATACGGCAGGAGCATCTCATCCCACCACAACGCAAATAATAGGTGTAAAACTGGCCTACACCAGATATTCTCATTTTCTCGGAGTAGAAGCTCTTGTCTAAAAGTTGGTAAATTCTTTTGAGCTCTAATAACAGAGAGGAGACTTAGCAGGTCTGCGTGTCACATTCCCTGGCCACTGTAACCACTTTTTATTCTCCGACAGAGCTTATAACATAATAAAAGTTTAATCCTTGTGCTGAATTGTGTCCACACAGGAGTCAGCAGCATGCTGATGCACCTTTGATATGGCAGCTGTAATAGGATCCCAGGAATTACCGCTCACATGCGTTTTATTATCTTACAAGCTTTTGTGTCTTATAAAACAAATCATGGCAGGTGATAAAGATAGGAGCTGCTACTGGTGGGCATGGAGACTTCCTGTGCAGACAGACGCATGGACAGTGGGATGAATGTAGAGATATTCCTTGCTTTAGTAGAGTTGGGCAATTTCTATGACATGATTTAGTGTGAAAACCAATGTGTTATTATCTCCTTGTTTATTCCAGTTAAATCTCCTATTTGCAGAGTTAAAGTAATCATTTCCACATCTCGCTCGCTGTTTGATCTGTGACAGTCATTACTACAAGAACACCCATTACTCTAGGAGTGCTCTGTGTACCGGAATACCTGCTAGGAAAGGATTGCATATTATAGCTCTATTTGCAAGTAGTGCTGGTGTTTTGAATTCAGAATAATGGGCTCGCTCTTTTTACAGAACTTCTCATAAATGACTTATCACCTAATTTATAAAAATAACCTTTCAGCACATTTAGAAGCAAAATAATCACTCAAAGTCCCTGATTAACTTCATTTCAATATTACTTTTATTACCTTAATTATATTATATTTTTGCTCTTTGGGAGCTTAAAAATGTGATATAGATGAGGTAAAAACAGAGGAAAACAGGTGAAAAAGCTTTGTGAATCATGGTCATTTTATTTGGAACACGTAATTACTGCGGAGCACCACACTTCTGTGCCATTTCAGTACCAACAAGCGGACGGGTTCAGTTCACTTACTTGCGCCTCATGTTGCGCTTCATGTGACACCGATACTTCCTACTTTCATTTTTGAAGACAGGGAAGTGTGGCCCCTGCCCAAATTGGTATAGGTTCCTGAATTGATGTCCAGTAATGCAGTGCACAATAGCACTGAGGCTAAGTTCACAGTGGGACGTTAAAGTCGCACGTTAAAACAGCATTTAACGCAGAATAACTCACTGCAATGAAAAATCAATGCCCCATTCACAGTGCACACGTTGCGTTAGTGACTAACGCTGCACGTTAAGTAAAAGTACTGCATGCAGTGCGTTATACACGTTATTAGCTGCGTTGGACTGTTTGCACATGCTCAGTAATGACTTGGAAGCATACTTTTCATTGCCTGTATTTTTTACTGTATCTGCTGTATGCGACGGTAACGCTGCGTTGACACTTTTTGGGCGCGTTGCGTTGTAAGCTTGCGGTGCGACTTTAACGTGGCATCAAAACGCAACGTCCCACTGTGAATCTAGCCTGAGTCTCAGGGACGTAAAGGAAGCCCCCAGAGCAAGCGTTGTTAAGCGACGGGGGGTGCATGACATGGGCGGTACAAAAGTGGCCTGGGGCAGGAAGTGATAGGCCAGCTCAGGTAAAGGTGAATACAGGAGGTGGGGCAGGGACAGCCAGGTAACTTACAAAGCAGGGCCAATGGAAGGAAACCTCCTCTTTGAATTTGTATCTCTGAGCTATACCTACCCACCTGCACTTGTGTTCTAAGTTGTTTGTTGGATTTTACTAACGAGTTCAATAAAGATAATCCCAGCGCTGCGACCCAGTAAATTCCAATACCAGGGAGTCAACCAGTCGAAACCCCTATCCACCTAAGGGTAACTTCATGCAAACAGAGAAAGGCTGGGTCTCCACCTGGATTTATGGCCAATTGGCCAGTTTATTGTCAATACCACAGATGCTTTTTTCTGTGGTATTGACAATAAACTGGCCAATTGGCCATAAATCCAGGTGGAGACCCAGTCTTTTCTCTGTTTTACTAACGAGTTGTCACAGCAAGGACATCGGGTCCTTGACAATGTTGGTTGGACCTATTATGGTTGTAGCTGGACCAGTATCCAGGCTCAGGAGCAATTGGTTTACCCACCAAGCTTAAAAAACTGTGGCTGGTGGCTGGTACGGTGGTTTATTGCGATCCAAAAATATTGGGGGGGGGGGGGGGGCATTGTCATGGACTCAGGTTATATCATGTACAGAAAGTGTATTATGCTTAAATATGGTTTGTTATGAATTATGAATGTATTAATAAAGCTGTGGCCTTTTTAATTCCAATGGTTGTCACAGACTCTTTATTGGTACTTGAGGCCGCGAAATGGGGCCTGCCCAGGTCATGAGCTACACTCTGCCTCCAGTCAAAGGGGTACGTACCTTATTGTCTCACCGCCAGTGAGATGGGCACAGGGTGAGTGGAATGACAGCTCATCCTGCTGCTGCTCAAATCCCTGGTGGAGTTAAGTACTATTATTATTATTATTATTGATTTATAAAGCGCCAACATATTCCGTGGCGCTGTACAAATTAAGAAACAAACATGGGGTACATAATACAGACAATGGTGTACACTAATATACAAGATACATAATTAGTGACAAAATACAAAAAATGATACAGAATACAAAATACAGAAGTGGTAATGACAGTGATAAAAGTAACATGATGAATAAAATGTATAATGATTTCCAAGACACAAAAGGGGGAGAGAGCCCTGCCCTTGTGAGCTTACAATCTAAAGGGAATGGGGGAAAACAAGAGGAGGAGTAGTATATGATAAAATATATAAAGGCAGTGTGTTTTAGGATACCTAATAGGAGTGCAATTTGGTCTTAGGACAAAGGGAAGTGGCCTAGGGTAGCACATATGCTTGTCGGAACAAATGAGTTTTTAGAGAGCGTTTAAAAGTAACAAAGGTTGGCGAGTGACGGACGTGTTGTGGAAGGGGATTCCAGAGAAGGGGTGAAGCGCGTGCTCTGTGTTCTAGGAACTCAGAGGAAGATTTAATTCGGGGTCTGGCTATTGCCGGATCCTCAAATTACCCTTGCTAGGGGCGTGTAGCATAGCACTAGTGCTATGGCAGCGCCCAGCTTTGACATCATAGAATCCTCACACTACTAAAAACATCACTAGGAAGGATCCAGATACATTCATTACAAGGGCTCTTGCAAGGAATGTGGGGTATTCATGGTGAATAGATAAGACCCTTTGTTTACCTAACACCTTCATAGACTCAGGCTGACATGGACAGTTTTTTACAGACCCTACCCTGTCCAGTTCATGTTGCTGGAACCTGGTGGTAGAAAGCGCCAATCACCACTGAAAGCTGCTGAAAGCCATCTAATACTTTTCTGCAAGCTTGCCTGGTGAACCAGGCCTTAATTTGTTTATGCAATTATAAAACTGCGTTTGTGAATTGAAAAGAATAGTAAGCGCATTGATACTTTGGATTGACGTAAATATGAAGCAGGTCTGATCAGCATGAGTGGTTGGAGAACAGTGAATTTATCCTCAGGGCTGTTACTCATCATCATCCTGGCATATAAAGTAAATGGTGACCTTACAAACTAGTGTACAATACACTGTGTGCAAAGCATTTATTGCATGCAATTGTATTCCTTATCTGACCTTGTCAAAACGAATCATTGCATGGTTATTATTTATTTTATGTCATCATTTTGCTAAAATCTCTATTTCACGATCGTGTTTTTAATACAAATGTGCGCATTGCACATAAACCATTTTTGCTCTAATTTTTATCACTGGCTGGGTCTGCAAAACATTCTAATTCTGGGAATGTCAGACGCAGGTGAATTCAGATAATTTCTTATGCACATTTTGGTCAGCTGCTTTCAGATTATTTACATAGAGCAGAGGATAACCTGTTAGTACATTGTTACCAGGTGTTTGCATCGTTTACAGATTCCCTTAAAATTGAGTTTTCTCTGAGTGCTAATTAATGCCAGGTACACACGATGAGATTTTTTGGCAGATTTACACCCAGATTGATTATTTCCAACATCTCAGATCTGATTTCCGATCGATTGTCAGATTGATTTTCCTTCACTTCCATAATTGATCGCAAAATTGATCGGAAATCAGATCGGACATGCTGGAAATAATCAATCTGGCTGTAAATCTGCCAGAAAGTCTCATCGTGTGTACCTAGCATAATGCCGATTCAACTGTGTGTACACTTCACTGTGAGACTTTTTTGATTTTATACATTGTATATCCCTATCTATACAGCGGGTTACCCTATTAATTATTAATCAGTTGCTCTCAGTTATAACTGAAAGAAAACAGATTTTTAAAGTAATGCCCATGTTTTCCTATGCCACAGTTTACATTTAACGCATTTTAACTGAAATCTCGTTCCCAATGCACTGCTATGGAAAAAAAACGCGTACCAACGCGCACTAACGCACACTAACGCATACCAACTGATTTATGCCCCGTTTACACTTAATCAATTGCTCTCAGTTATAACTGAAAGAAAATTGATATTTAAAGTAATGCCCATGTTTTCCTATGGCACAGTTCACAATTAACGCGTTTTAACTAAAAAAAAATTCACAAGGCACTGCTATGGAAAAACGCACACGTACTGATTAAGTGTAAATGGGGCCTAATCCCCACGTGCTTATACGTTTTTAATCGTTTTTAAGCATCTTTTCCCCAGTAAAGTTTACATCACTTTGCATCATAGTTTGGTATCAGGCTTTTTTTTGCAGATTATTGTGGTCTGACATGGATGCCTTTCTTGTATATGATTATAGTATGTCACTACATCCATAACCTCAGATATCATGGTGTTTATGCTGTTAACAGCATTTTAGCTCAGCATTTGTAGTAAAATAATTATGTAAACACAGTGGCGTACCTAGGGCATTTGACACCCGGTGCTGGGTATTAAAAGACACCCCCCCCCCCAGAAAAAAAATGGGTGTGACTATAACCCGTGGCGCGCGAATATAGCTAGTATAGTTGCCCTTAGTGTAGGTAATATAGTTGCCCCCAGTATAGCTAGTATGGTCGCCCCCAGCCAGTATAGTTGCCCCCAGACAGTACAGCTAGTATAGTTGCCCTCAGCCAGTATAGCTTCCCCCAGTATAGCTAGTATAGTTGCCCCAGCCAGTATAGCTAGTATAGTTGCCCCAGCCAGTATAGTTGCCCCCAGTATAGCTAGTATAGTTTAGTTGCCCCCAGTATAGCTAATATAGTTGCCCCCAGTAAGTATAGTTGCCCCCAGTATGGCTAGTATAGTTGCCCCCAGTATGGCTAGTATAGTTGCCCCCAGTATGGCTAGTATAGTTGCCCCAGTAAGCTAGTATAGTTGCCCCCAGTAAGCTAGTATAGTTGCCCCCAGTAAGCTAGTATAGTTGCCCCCAGTATGGCTAGTATAGTTGCCACCAATATGGCTAGTATAGTTGCCCCCAGTATGGCTAGTATAGTTGCCCCCAGTATGGCTAGTATAGTTGCCCCCAGTATGGCTAGTATAGTTGCCCCCAGTATGGCTAGTATAGTTGCCTCCAGTAAGCTAGTATAGTTGCCCCCAGTATGGATAGTATAGTTGCCCCCAGTAAGCTAGTATAGTTGCCCCCAATATGTATAGTTGCCCCCAGTAAGCTAGTATAGTTGCCCCCAATATGTATAGTTGTCCCCAGTAAGCTAGTATAGTTGCCCCCAATATGTATAGTTGCCCCCAGTAAGCTAGTATAGTTGCCCCCAGTGTAGGTGCCCCAGGAGTGGGAAGCAGGGCTAGATGGAGGGGCTGTGGAGGGGTCCCTCACCTGGGGGAGAATAGCGGCGACAAGTGCGGGGAGGCCGGAGGCGTACAGAGAATTACTCACCTAATCTCCGCGATCCAAGCGTCATGACGTTACAGGTGTCCGCCTCCAATGCCGTACACTGTGCTTCCGCTAATCAGGAAGCACAGTGGGCGGCATTGAAGACGGAGACCTGTAACGTCATGACGTTGCGGAGCGCAGCGTCATGACGTTACATGTCTCCGCTTGGAACGCGGAAATCAGGTAAGTAATTGTCCATACGCCTCCGGCCGCCCTGCACTTTTCGCCGCTATTCTTGAGGGGGAGAGAGAGGCAGAAGGAGGGGTCCCAGGTGAGGGAGGGGGGGGGGTATGTCCCCCCTCCCCACCGCTGCCTCCACAGCCCCTCCTTCTAGCCCTGCTTCTCCCTCCTGCTGTGCTGCTGTGGGGGGTCGTGGCGACACCCCCCTGGGTGTCTGACACCCGGTGCGCCCCGCCCCCCTCCGCTCTATAGTAGGGACGCCACTGTGTGGACAAACACATTTCCCCTGCTTTACCATATCAGGTATGATAGGGTAAGGCAAGTAATCTGACAGCAGGTGTTATGAACTTACTCTCTAGTCTTTTGCTGGGTACACACGATGCAATTTCCCATCCGATCGGCAGGAATTGGACGATTATTATTTCCATCATGTCCGATCTGCTTCTGTTCATATAATGAGATCAGTTGTCGGAAGTTATCACAGGAAAATCGATCAGATTATCGATTGGGAGCAGTTTGGACATGTACACATGATGCAACTTCCTGTCAGATTAGACGGGAGATTGCATTGTGTGTACTCAGCATTTCTCTATCTATGTGCATCCCCATGTCGCAACACATTCCTTTTATGTGAGAGCTGCAGCCAAAAAAAAAAACTTGTTTTACAAATGCTCAATTATGTGTGTAAAAAGTGACATGGTGACTTTGAGATTTTAATACCAACTAAACTCCATATTGAAAAAGCAAATTCTAAAAGTTATCAAGATGATAAACAAACATAAACAGTCTATAAAGGCAAGCAGTGGCCAAAATAGTTGGTTCATGTATGCATTTCAAAGGTGACTGCATCCCTCTTCCTCTCTCCTCTACATGAAGCTGGTGGGCGGGTGAATAAGGTGGGGCCATGGTGCACCCAAAATAGGAAGACAGATACCAAAGGACATTTCACAGCATCCCAGCATTACCATAAAAATACATGTCCTCTACATGAGGATTGCATACACACAAGAAGTAGGTGTCAAGCAGTTCAAAGACTATGATCTGCTTGTAGAAACACCATTGCTAGTGTGCGTATGTCTGGATGATTGGGGGACACAGCTGGAAGCAAACAGATTTTCGCAATTGAAAAGTAGAATGAATGCTGGTAATTTACACTTATAATTGTTATTGCTTTGAGAATATCTCTTGTTCAATATCAAGTATAGAGAGAGAGAGAGGCACCTTTTGTTCATAGGTTCTGCTGATCCGCCCAGCTATTTAAAAAAGATAAAATCATTTCACTTTTGACCTAATTCCAATGACAAGCTCCAGCGAGCCATGGCCAATGTCTCACTATTGTGTTCCTGGCCCAACCTTGGCTCCCTCTTGCTTTTCTACTGTTTTTTTTTTTTTGGATCCTGGCCTTTGACTCATACCTTTATTAAGTCCTTGCCTGCACCATCTGCTGGAGGAAATAGGGAACTGCTGTGGGGTTAGTTCCAAAGCAAATATACAGTATATAAAATGACTGTTAGGAGTTCTAAAACTACGTATGTTTAGTTTCAGTTTTTCTTATAACTGCCTTGACTTACTGTTTGGTATTCATCTATGACCATCTGTCAAAGCCTGTGGCCTGTCCCTGACTACAGTCCCCTGACACAAATTACCAATAGGCTTTGGTTCCCTATTGGATGTCAGCTGTTGCCTTTCTCGGCAGAGTTTCCATATACCCAAGTTCACACTGGTGAATAGTGTTTTATTGGCCAGTGTGTCCACAAAGCTAGCAGAAGGCAGAAGGGGGGGATCTGTGACCCAAGCACCAGCAGATATTCATATGACCACCAGACATTGATTTCAGCCATTTTCTGCACTCTAACCGTTAATAAGGATGGAGACACACTTCGGGAGTCTTCGGGAGCTGAGTGCTCTTGAAGATAGGCGGCTTTGTACTGTGCCTGCAAAAGAGCATGCTCCCGCAAACACAGCACGAAGCCACCCATCTTCAAGACCACTCAGGCTCCCAAAGACTTCCGAAGCCCCCTTCAGTGACGGAAAGCAGTATTTCACCAATTTGGTTGAATACTGCTACCGGAGGAGCCAGCCTCAGGTAAGTATCTGGTTCATTTTTTTTAATATCAGTTCCCATTCACTTTAAGCCACTTTCAATGTTGATTGGCCAATCACTGATCAATTTTACCAGTAAGAGAGCTTGCCTTCACTATCTGTTCATAGTATTCAAAATCTGCTGGCACCCACACTACATGGAGGTGGTAGAGTTGGCCAATCGAAATTGAACCTGTGTAACAGGCTCTAGACACAGCAATTCTCATAGGAGGTCGTGCTGGTGCAATGGAACAGCGTGTGGCTTCCTAGAGGAAAAAGCCAATGGCAACCTACAGGCCAGTCATTTTATAGGTTTCAGCATCATAAACACTATATATTAAATATAGCCCTGTCCTCCCAGTGATGCTTAGCCTAGTCTCTTGGAGAATTCTCTCCATTCTATCGGTCTAAGATCTATGACCGTCCTATACAGTACTTCTTTAAAGGATTTTTACTGCAGTCATGGACACCCCCCCCCCCCCCCTCTGATTTATCTCATCATTAGACCTCTGCTTTAAATATGCTTATTAGTGGTAATGAAATGGTGCTGGTAGCTTATAAAATTATTTTCATGATTAATTGTGCTTGTCTAATCTATATTAAACTTTGGTATACTCTGAGCAAATAATCTAATTTTATAATTACTCTTCTGTATCAGAAGATGGCACTGCAGTTAAAAACTGTGAAATGACGGTTCCCGACACCTGTAATTTCCAGTTGTACCTGGAGATGAGGACTGCTTCCTGTGTCTTTATAGAAGGGTCATGTCCTGTGCAGTCAGTTTAACTAGAAATGCCTTCTGAGTACTGTAGAATAGTTGTTCTGATAATATCAGATAAATAAAATGCTACAAGTGTCCCGAAACTGTATCCTTTCCCTGGGAAACCAGTTGGACTTGCTCAATATTTCATCAGTTCTTATCTCTACTGTCAACCCTTTAAAACCAGATACAGCAAGCCATAAAGTAAAAGGAATACATTTTTTTAAAATAAAGAATATCCTTTCTAAGCTCTTAAGTGCCTACTTAAAAAAAATCTGCAACCATCAATACAATCTGTACAATTTCAGCTAAATTAGATGATAAAAGTGAAGCTGAAAGGACCTCTGTCGCGAAAATCTTAAAAAAGTTAAAATACATGTTAACATATACAAATAAGAAGTATGTTTGTTCCAGAGTAAAATGAGCCATAGATTACTTTTCTCTTATATTGCTGTCACTTACAGTAAGTAGTAGAAATCTGACATTACCGACAGATTTTGGATTAGCCCATCTTCTCATAGGGGGTTCTTAGAGTTTTCTTTATTTTTAAAAGCACTTAGTCAACGGCAGTTGCTCCGTCCAACTGCCAAAAAAGTGTATGGTGAGCAGGGAGGCTGTCCAGCATCACCGTATAAATCTTTTTCAGGGAATGTCTTTATAAAGGTAACAGGCCATATTGAGAATCCCCCATAAAGAGATGGACTAACCCAAAACCAGTTGGTATTGTCATATTTATAGTACCTACTGTGAGAGCAACATACGAGAAAAGTCATTTATGGCTCATTTTACTCTGGTAGAAATGTACTTCTTATTTGTATGTGTTTTAAATTTGTAGATTTTCACGACAGTTCCTCTTGAAGCACAGGACAGAAGAAAACAGAGAATTGCACCCTGTATGTATTTTGAGAGTTTAGCTTGTTTAATTGCCCCTCATTTGTGTCTAATCACAAGTTGTAATTTGATTTCTCCCCTGTGTCACATGACTGTCATGGCAGAGATGGCAGATAAGCTCATTTGAAAGCACAGGATGTTAACAATATGTCTGCTTCCATGAACCAGGAAGTAGTAACAATGCAGATGTTTTTCAGGATTTGTATCACCTGTACCAAAGAAATGTTTTTTGTGTAAATGTAATAATGCTATTGTGTATCTTTTAGAGCAGAGAGGACATTCTGAGTTCAGGTCCAGTTTAATAGTACCTACCAATTAATTGTTATGGTATTCTGAGCTCACTTCATATGCTAATCAGCAGTGCCCAGTAATATTATAATTGGGATAATGTCCTTTTTATATTTATGTAGGAAAAAGACTAAAAAACCTTTTGGTCCTTTTTGATGTGATCCACCTCACCTCAAAAAATTCACTTAGTTTGTAGAAAGGACTATAATGTAGACATAAAGCACAAAATCTTGATACAAAAATATCCAAAATCTTTATTTGACACAGTTACAAATTTCTTAAAAAAGGAGGTCTCTGCAGGATGCTCCTCATTTGCATAAGTAATCACAGGAATTTTCAACGATTTGTAAAATAGGCTTTCAGCAAAAAGACAATTGGCAACAGCACACTCGTTTCGGGCATATAATGCCCTTCATCAGGCCACTGTATAAGCACTTTCTAAAGAAATCAAAAGAAATTCCAATTAAAAACCATTAATAAAATGTATCCAATAAACAAGAACCAACTACCTACAGAGAAGTTCCAAGTGAAAGAATGAAGGCGAAGTGTATTACACACACGGCCCAAGATAGGGTCCTCCAAGAAAGTATAGTGTCCAATCCCAAGGGGAAGCCATGAAGAGATGAAAGTATAAAAACATCAATCTGAGTGTGAAGAACACTGTGTCTAGAACACCTTGAGACAGTAAATATCGACTCAATAGCCACACTGTATGAAATGTGAAAAATAGAGAATATAGTGTGATCATGACCAGAGTGGAGCCCACACCATAGCAGACAGCAACAACCACATGGGACCTGTAAATATTGGTCCCCGTTACTGTACTGAAAGGGAAAGAAGGCACCTATGAAAAGTAAGGAGATCTGTAATGAACATACACACCAACCTATATATCCTGTAGGCAACATATGGCAGGAGCGTAAGGCATAGCAGAAACTAAGTCTGACAAAGCATTCTCTATTTTTCACATTTCATACAGATACAAATACAAATCGTTGAAAATTCCTGTGATTACTTATGCAAATGAGGAGCATCCTGCAGAGGCCTCCTTTTTTAAGAAATTTGTAACTGTGTCAAATAAAGATTTTGGATATTTTGGTATCAAGATTTTGTGCTTTATGTCTACATTATAGTCCTTTCTACAAACTAAATCAGCAGTGCCCATTCAGGTGTTAAAATTATCGCCTATCCCTAAAGGCTCGTACACACGTCTGACTGAAGCCAACGACGGGTCCGTCGGCACCTCCCGCTGGGCGGGTTTTCAGCAGACAGTACAGAGTGTGTACAGTCTGTCGGCGGACTGATAAGGCTGTTTCTGAGTGATCCGCCCGGCGGATCGTTCAGAAACAGCCTTATCAGTCCGCCGACAGACTGTACACACGCTGTACTGTCTGCTGAAAACCCGCCCAGCGGGAGGTGCCGACGGACCCGTCGTTGGCTTCAGTCAGACGTGTGTACGAGCCTTTAGAATGGCTCTGTGATGCCCCCACCTACAGGTGTTCCTGCAGGCCAATGCCTGGTTTGTCTATGCCTAAAAATGGCCCTGGACTGATGGCACAAAACTGTATGTGCTTCCAGGACTGCTACATTTCAGCACTTCAGCTACATTCACAGCCACTGAAACATCAATCCGCATAAAATCTGCTTTACATAGCTCTCTCAAGGACCTTTTAAAATGATAGTCCTTCAAAAGTTTCTATGACGCATTCGTCATTATGTGGCAACAATATGCTTTGCCTAACCCGATGAAGGCTTCTCTAGCTGTAATCCATTTAACAAAATTTGCAGCAGTAGAAAAAATACAGTTTTTGCTTTTCATATTCCATGGAAACACAGAAATGTCAGCGGTGATTGCTGTAATCTGTGCCGCCATTGTGTCTTCTGAACGCTTTTTACTATTGTTATTGCTTCAAAGTCACGGAGAAAAAGCAGAAATTCCACATTGTAATCAAAAGGGGTTAGATTAGCATTCAAAAACTAAAATAATGGTATTTTTGCTACGTTTGAAATTAGTACAAACAGCAGAAATGTATATACTGTAATGCTCGAAAAGGCTACCTACATGTTTATTTCCATTGCAGAGCTGAGGAGGGCACATTGAAATATGGTAAAAACAGAAAAACACCAAGAGCCCCAATAGTGTAATATGTACTGGTAAATGGTTATTAGATAGAGTAAATAATAATACTCACAAACCAGGGTTACCATTAGGCAACCACTGTAAAGGCAGGTGGGGAGATTTTCCTGACCTCACTCAGGAATAAGAAGTCACTCTCTGTAGATGAGAAAAAAAAAACTCCACCCAGGGTGGACTCAATATTATGCAGGATAACTGAGGCGCCAAAAGGATGAAAGGAAGCTAAATGAGCTTAAAAAAAATTCTTGGTAAATAGAGGAGGCAGTGGTGTACTTACCTCCTCCAAGTAGACTCACAACGACTGTAGTAAAGACAGTCAATATATTTTATTTACGAACTCCAAATATGCAACGCGTTTCGCAGGTTTGATCCCGCTTTATCAGGCAATAACAGTGGAGCAATAGCATAGCCTGGCTCTTCTACTGACCACATATGCTATTACTCCGTTGTTATTGCCTGTCATTGTGTGTCTAAATGGAGGAGGTAAGTCCACCACTACCTCCTATTTTTACCAAGAATTTGTTTTTTTTTTTAAACTTTGTTTTTATTATTTTTCAAAACAATAGACAGAAAAATAGCATTGTTCATTATAGAGTGATGATATCATAGGTTGAGCCCCCAGGCTGAGGAAACAGCGGTATGTCCATGGCAGTTGTGGGGACACTAAAACCTTTTGGAGGAGTTGTATAAAGTTTATCGATAGACTGGAACAATGCAGAGTTCTACCAACAAATGACACTTAAACCAAAAATAAAAAAAGAGAGGAAACATAAAATAAAACAAAAGAAACAAAACCAAGAGCACTGAAAGCCATAGACCAAGAATTTGGTTTTTAAGCTCATTTAGCTTCCTTTTATGCTTTTGGCGCCTCTGTTCTCCTGCATAACATTGAAATATGGATTAGGTTTAGAGTTCACTCACTGGCTTAAATTCACTAAGCATTACCGAGGCTGGCTACAGTTTAGCATGTCTGGCTTTGGATTTCGAAAGACTTTATCCCAACCCTTCCCAAAGATGTAGACTGCACACTCCAGGGTGTAGAAAAGTCCAAAAAGTTTTTTTGAAAAATCGCAGGTAGACCACATACAATGGCTAAGATGTCTTGGACTGCACGCATTAAAGTGTACCTAAGATGGGGCCCCTGCAATAAAATATACATACCTGGGGCTTCCTCCAGCCTGTTCCTCCCTCTCCATTCACCCGCAACCTGCCCTGGAAAATCCATCAGTCTGGGCCAGTTGGCGCATGCGCAGTCTGGCCAGGCGCACTCCCCTGACTCGTTCTGTGCCTGCACAGTCGTACTGCACAGGTGCAGAACGCTTTATGTGACGTGAGCGTGGGTAGGTATATTTTATTTCTAATCCCCCATCTCAGGTTCCCTTTAAGGACGCACAGTCCAAAACATCTTAGCTATTTTATGTGCTGTACCTGTGATTTAAAAAACAAACAAAAAACTTTTTGGACTTTTCTACTCCCTGGAGTAAGCAGACTACATCTTTGGAAACCTTTGTCTACAGTCATCTGCTGTCCGACACCTCTGGCTATCCTGAAGGAGGTTGAGCTGTGTTTTCCTGCATCTTTATCTCAATCCTGGTGTTTCCCTAATTT